>NW_028317886.1:27241250-27567500 GCF_062004578.1 Staurois parvus | reverse complement strand
TGGCTCACCTTATACTAACCCTAAAGGCATATTTTCCTTTTCTGCTTCTGCTAACACAATTAATATAAAAATGTCATATAACAATCAAAGACATAAATCACAGCAATGATTCTGCTTTTGGCTTTAACATATTAACATATATACTGTACTGAGGTTATTGGCAGGTTTGGTATACACATATATGTGAACCATATTAACAACCTAGGACTGGTCTTAGCTGGCCAGCTACAGGCAGTGTGTAATCAGTTTTTGTTAGGCCACAATGCAAGAGGGAGAGAATAGGCAGGTGTAGTCTTGAAATAGGAACTACAGTGTATTATTTTGGAAATGATAGTCACAGATATTGTACAGATAGTCACAGATATTGCCAGACAGAATCCCAGCAGTTTGGTAGGGCTGTATTGTGACAGATGAGATGGGTTCTACATTGAAACAGTTTATTATGTGAAAGACAATGTCCACAAATATTCTCCACTGGCTGGACAGTATGTGAGCAGCTTGGTGGATCATATAAGAAGATACAAAGCAAGTTTTTTTTCTTGAAATAGAAATTAAAGTGTTTTGTTAGAGAGAAACTAACCACAAATTTTGTACAGTGACTTGATAGTATATAGGCAGCTTGGTAAGGTTGCAATGTAAGAGGAAGAGAAAAGGCAGGTTCTATCTTGAAATGCAAATTAGGGTCTTTTATTTTGGAGACAATATGCTGCACCTGTGACTCCAGGGTGCAGAGTTCTGCCTATTCCATTGAAGGACCCTTTCCGCCAATGTGCATGAGCCCTTTTTCGCCCTACACACAAACTGTCAAATCTTCCCAAACTACTCCAACACAATCTGGCAAATGGCTACTGAGAACCCACCCTTTTATAGTGAGGGTGCTGACACATAAAGCCCCCTTGTAAGCAGTATAGAGTATGCTTTCCCTTTAGGTCACATAGCCCTTCAAGGGATATACCTTTAACTTTAGAGCTAAGACAATTAACATTGCAGGGAGTCCCCAGGACCAGGACTGGAGTACTGGAATGGGGGCGATGAAGCTTCAACTCTCTGGGAAATCAAATTCCATCTTCATCAACATTTAAATTGTAGTGCAGTATTATATACTTGTGAAGGTGTGAAACTACAAACAAATCCTAAAGCAAGTAATTGTAAATCCTCACCTTGTAAAACAACCCATTCAGTTTAAAATAGAAATGAAAGCTTTAAAAAATACTATATACACTTGTTTCCCTTATTTGTAGGTAATCATATACCTTCTGTTCTCAGCTGCATAAGAGCTGGGGGGAGGGGGAGTGGGCATAGCAGGACACTGATCCTCCCAGTGAAAAGCTATGGGGAGCGGATCATGTCAGGACAAGTCTGATCATTGAAAGAGAGCAGGATGGGTTCCCAGCACAACTAGAGAACTGACTACAATGTGTTCCCCTGCTTAGTTTATTCAATTTTTAACCACTTGCCCTCCAGAGGATTTACCCCCCTTCCTGACCAGGCCATTTTTTGCTTTATGGCGCTGCGCTATTTTAACTGACAATCGTGAGGTAATGCAATGCTGCATCCAACTGAAATTTAAGTCCTTTTTTCCCACAAAATGAGCTTTCTTTTGGTGGTATTTCATCGCCTGTGCGTTTATTTTTTGCGCTATAAAAAAAAAGACTTACAATTTTGAGAAAAAAAACAATATTTTTGACTTTTTGCTATTAAACATGTCCAATGAAAAATTTTAAAAACCTAATTTTGTCATAAATTTAGGCTAAAATGTATTCTTATATCAACCGACTTAAAATACACCCAAAGTCCAAATAAATGTCCCAAATCGTGAAAAACTGTGAAAAATTGTCCAAATTACATCCAGATCTTGACAAATAGGTACCCACTCGTACATAGTGAAGATGAATCCCAGATGCTTTTCAAATACCTCAAAAAAAGAAAAATCTAGACATAGTGTATTATCTTAGGTCTTAAAGACAGTGCACACGTGCAGCATGCAAACACTATAGTGCCACAGCAATCGTGTAAACATACTCAATATACACCAATGCAAACCATATAGTAAGAATGCATAATTACCCTAAACTCAATATAATCAAACATATAATCCAAAATTTTAGGCATGGAATATCCTCAGATTGACATCCTCTTCTCCAGACACTTCCCTTAGACCTCACAAACAGACCAGAGATCAGCATGTGAATCAAATAACATACAAATTTTATTGTAGCCACTTACATTGTAAACTGATAAAAACAGCTTCCTGGTCCTGACGATGTATATACAGCCATATTGTGGTATCAAACAGTTTCCTGATAATAGGTATATACTGTCACAGTACTTCTCAATACTGACACTTCAGCCCTAGAAGGATGCCAGGAGTGTACTGAGAGTCTCAGGAATACAGACCACCATGCGCTCCAGAATCCAAAATGGCCACCGCGGCACTTCCGGGAACGTCAATACGTCACTACGTCACGTGCCCCGTAAGTGGCTACAATAAAATTTGTATGTTATTTGATTCACACGCTGATCTCTGGTCTGTTTGTGAGGTCTAAGGGAAGTGTCTGGAGAAGAGGATGTCAATCTGAGGATATTCCATGCCTAAAGTTTTGGATTATATGTTTGATTATATTGAATTTAGGGTAATTATGCATTCTTACTATATGGTTTGCATTGGTGTATATTGAGTATGTTTACACAATTGCTGTGGCACTATAGTGTTTGCATGCTGCACGTGTGCACTGTCTTTAAGACCTAAGATAATACACTATGTCTAGATTTTTCTTTTTTTGAGGTATTTGAAAAGCATTTGGGATTCATCTTCACTGTGTACGAGTGGCTACCTATTTGTCAAGATCTGGATGTAATTTGGACAATTTTTCACAGTTTTTCACAATTTGGGACATTTATTTGGACTTTGGGTGTATTTTAAGTCGGTTGATATATGATATTGGTACTTCAGGGGAAGGATTGTGATACAAAATGTAGTCTGCTACATGTCATTGCTAAAAAAAATCCCAATACGTGTAAATTAATTGGTTTATGTGAAATTTATAGCGTTTACAAATGGCAGTATATACTGTATACTGGGATTTTTTTGTTTTTTTAGATTTTTTTTCTAGTAATGGTGGCAATCAGTGACTTATAGCGGGACTGTGGTGGGCATTCTGACACTGGGGGGAATTGACTTGGTGTCACTGAGCTCCCCAGTGACACCAATACAGTGATTAGTGCTAATAAAAAGCACTGACACTGTACTAATGGCACTGGGCAGGAAAGGGTTAACATGAGGGCGGTCAAAGGGTTAACTGTGTGCTGGGTGTGTTTTACTATGTGGCTGTGTCTGTGTGCTTCACAGTAAGCATACTGCTTTGCATGGATGTGGTGTGCACAGCTGTAAGCCGTGTACCGGGGTGGGCTCCCCAGGATACAGTGAAGTCACGAACGAGGAAAGCAACCCAAACACCAGCTTTTGTCACAACAGAATTTTACTTAGATGTGGCAAATAAACACAACCACAAATGCTGGAAACATACAATAAATTTACATACACCCAGCCCAAAGGCTGAGACCCTTGTGCTGCACAGCACGGCGCCTTCTGATGATGAAGGTAGAAAGAGTAGTAATTTACCTACTGGCGGGCATAAATAAGCTGCCACACCTTACCTGTTATTACCCTAAAAGAGCAGGAATCAGTGTATGGGTGTATGGTATGGGCTAGCCTGAGGTGCAGAACAACAGCTTACAATCTTACACAAATATACAGTATTCCCCCTCCCATAACTGGTCCTGTAGCACGTGCCTGAGTATTCCTTCTGAGCGAAACGCCAGTCTGGCTTGAGTTTGTAGGATTTTATCAGCTCTCCAATGTGAAATGTCACTTTAAGTTGTGGAGTCCTTCCAATAATCAGTAACAACACTTGTGGCCTGACACAAACAGAGACCCTAACTAAGTAACTATAGGCCTGGACTCAGTCTCAAGGCGCCAACACTGAAATGAGGTGCGTGCACGATCTTACCGACCCGGGTCTGCTTTTCATCCGCTGGTGACTCTGAACAGAACAAATGTCTCTCCAACAAGCATGCAGTCTTGCCGTATATGTTGCTCAGTTCCTCTGCTCTCATCAGCCTTCTTGGCAGCAATCTCATCAGCATTCCTGGCAGCAATCTCATCAGCTTCCTGGCAGCAATCTCATCAGCATTCCTGGCAGCAATCTCATCAGCTTCCTGGCAGCAATCTCACGTATATCACGTATATATGTGATTTTGCGCATCAGTGCTACCCTGTAGCAGGATTTCTGCTATAGGGTGGACGGGAAGCGGCTAATAGAAGAGCAGAGGGACTAGCAGGAACACCAGGGATTTCACACAAAGGAAGCAATACAAAGAGAACAGGATACCTTTTCAAACAAGTACATGGTACAGCAGGCACATATCAGGGATATGAAATGCTGGGTTTACATATTCATTAATAAAGATTATTTTTCATTTACATTCATTGTCTGTTTGAATTACTTTACCTCTAATTGTATTTCCGTATTAAATGTGTTGCAAAATTAAATAAAATAACACTAATGTCTAAATGTGTCTCAATAAGAAAACAGTGTCCTTGTAGTCCCTGTTGCGGTAAAATTTCTATAACTTCACGTAAATTTTTTTTTTAACTTAATTTTTTTTTCAAAAGTTCAAAAATAAACATATGCATTCTACAACTGTATCATCAATCTCAGATGGAATCAAACTCACCATCTAGATGTGGGCCCTAATAATGACATAAGGTCTCATGAGCTAATTCCCATCAATGAGGTTAACACTCCTCTTCTTAGTGTCTTCTTCACATCATCATGCTCAATATGATGAATCATAAGTGAATTAAATATAAATAAAAACCATAATGTGCCCTGCAATGCAAATATTTATCAGATTAAAATAAAGAACAAAATTTACATAAAATAGTGCACTATAATATATGAACTATATTCAGCATTCATAGTTTTACAATTTCCTACTGGCAAAAAAAGCACACCACTGCCAGATAGAATGCATGAACAAGCATTCCTGCCAAAACACCATTGTGCTTGCAAACATTCATATTCCATCTGCTTGATGGACAGACATTGGCCCTTCAGTCTCCAAGCTCACGTTCGAAGATCACTCACATTGTTTCCCAGGAGTCCAGTTCTTTCAGATTCCTGTAACTACATGGCAGACCCAGAGGCAAGAAACATTAACTTTTCTTGGAGTGACCACAATTATATATGTGGTTGTGTCACATTTCACCCTGTTTAGCTAACAAATATTCTGCCATTCAATAACCACCTGGGGTATAGGTTCAAAAGACCACACCACTTCTATATACAAAAACAAGATGAAGTCATCATTCATAAAAAATATACACAGCGTATTGTACACATCATACTGTAAAAGCCATGGCCGGTGTATTAAATTTCTT
The DNA here is from genome assembly GCF_062004578.1 of Staurois parvus. Classification (NCBI taxonomy): domain Eukaryota; kingdom Metazoa; phylum Chordata; class Amphibia; order Anura; family Ranidae; genus Staurois; species Staurois parvus. The sequence goes on along the minus strand of NW_028317886.1, from coordinate 27,562,057 downwards.
ATGGACCAACTCTCCAAAGTTGACTTCTGTTGCAAACTTATGCTCAGCAATCAAATAAAGCATAGTTCAAAATTTTCTGTCTCAAACAAGCCTCCCAATATATACACAGTATATATAAACACATACAGTATATAATGTGCTTACCTGTTTGGCACTTGTTCAGCAGTACTTGGTCCCTGTAGGGAGCTGTTTATAGCCTCTCCCCCTCCCTCCCTGTCATTGTAGAATCTAAATTGTCCCCACAGAAGCACAGCCAGCAGTGATACACTCCCCAAGGATAGGGAAATATTATCACTCTCCTTCTCACATGGTGGGTTTGGATGGATCCTTTTTCCCCACAGACCACAAAGTGTTGCTTCTTCCTCAGTAGCAGCATAATTATAACGACACTAAACTCAGGTATTAAAAAAAGAAAATGTTATATATATATATATATATACCTTTTATTTCTCTTAGCTTTCTCCAAATACCTTTTTTCAGCTGCTGTGATCCAACTTCCTGTTAGAGAGTGGTTACATTTATTCTCCATGGTTCCACTGTATGTAGGAGCATAGCCAAGCTCTCTTGCTTGCTTTCAAGATGGACTTGGGACTATGGACTATATTTTGTGCATAGAGCAGTGCACATGAGCACAAATAGCATGCACTGTTCCTTCCAAACAAACAGAAGGGAAGGGGAAAAGGTAATATTAAAATACTGTATATACAGGAAAATTGTTCATTGCAAGGACAGAAATTACAGAAGCACAGCCAAGAAGGTATTGTTCATTAGTCAAAGTGTTTATGGATGTACAGTTGAGCAGGCTATATCGTTCTGCAATTCAAAGACATTTTCTGCACAGACTAAGACCCCCTTTCTTTCCCTGTAGTGTTCAGTAAAGAGTAATCATGTCATTCCTCAGCATTATCTGGACTGAAAATACCAGAAGTAGGGAAACTCCAAGGAATTCTGGGCAGAGATATACATTTCCTTTCTGCGGCCATGGTAACTCTCTTGGCAAGGGGACTTGGAGACTGACAGAGAATGGAGTGTGACTTCTTCCCAGGAGTTCCAGGCCATGGTTTAGTGGTGCACCAAGTGAACCCTGCTCAGTTGCTCTGTACCACATCACAGTGAGGGGCGATCCTCAACATTCCAGGCACCATGGCATTACTTGAAGATTGGACCAGGCATCACTGGGCATTGCACAGGTCTCTTTACCAGTGGGTTGACCGGTTGCCCAGAGGCCATAAAGCAGCATCCTGTACTGCCAAGAGCCAGACATCACGCAGCAGCGTTCAGTTGTGCCACTCTCCAGAGGTTTAATGAGCGGGCGTATGCCAAAAATCCTCCTTGTATAGACACTGCATGCAGACACCGTTAACCTGTCCTGCATCAAATTGACTGTAGAGGAGTGCTGTCTGTCAGAAAATCCCTTTCTATGGCTAGTTGTTGCATGGTGATTAATCTGTGCCCCATTCTAAGCAGGCTGGAATTAAAGGGACACATCCACTGTTGGGATTTCCCTTTCTAAAGGGACTCCATCTGTCAGGAGGCTGCTGACTGTATATTAATATTGCTGAATTACTGGTTAGTTATTTAATGGAGAAACTCCTACTTGTTAATATAATGTGTTGTTTATTGCCTGTGGCGCCAGGGCCTAGAGGGAGTTGACTGACCAAGAGTATCTTCTTCCCCCTCTTACCCCTGGGATCATAGATCTTCTGAAGATTTATTGGTGTCTTGATATATATATTTTTATAAAATAAGGTTTAATGCTGCTATAGCATGTATTGTTATAAATCTTTGAGAGACTGATCTCCATAGCAAGAGAGTATATTTCTTGGTTCAAGGTCTGTTTCCTTATTGACTTAATATTTTCAGCAAAGCCTGGTGTGCCAGAAGGGTAGATGTTGTTTTTGGGGTTGAGGCAAAGCAACAGAGGACCCAAATACTCAAACGAGGGTAGTGCTACATGTACTTGTTTAGCGAGCTGCAACTTTAATTTTGTACGGTCTACCTAACAACTCTTGCAGAAATACAATAAAAAAACATGAATTACACTGCAAACACGATTGGCATAAAATATTTAGAAAATATCATTTGACGCTAACCTTTCTGCTTAGTACCAGGACATCTGTTGTGGTGTGCTGATGGCTTTTGTAGGTGGAAGAATCTTGTAGGTATATTACAAGAATTTCCTACTAAGTTTAAAGTGTGCCAAACCTAGAATGCACATGAAACTCCCAAGGAAGGGTTATGTTGGCAGTAGTGATAATGCTTGGTGTGTTTTCTGCAGTTCTGTTTTAGTGACAGGCCAAACACCCCCGTTTGGTTCGCAGTTGAGCATTTAAACCTAATCAAAGTTTGACCATGAACTTCAAGCTCAATGCAAGTCTATGGGACTAAAACTTGTAAATTCAAAAGTGCCCATTTTGAAGGCTTACAGTGTATGCCATAAAAGGGGTATGGGGACTCGAGTACTTCCCTGAGGGACATGAATCAGTGAAAAAAAATGTACCATTTTTAAAGGGGCAGTCATTCTTCATTGCTTAAAGTAAAAAAATTAAGAAAAAATCCTTTAAATATCATGCCGGGGGGGGGGGGGTCCCTTTAACCTCTTCCATACAGGGCACTTTTGCCCCCTTCCTGCCCAGGCCAATTTTCAGGTTTCAGCTCTCTCACACTTTGAATGACAATTGCGCGGTCATACAACATTGTACCCAAACTAAAATTTGTATCATTTACTTCACACAACTAGAGCTTTCTTTTGGTGGTATTTAATCACCACTGGGGTTTTTATTTTTTGCTAAATTAACAAAAAAAGACCTAAAATTTAGAAAAAAAAAGTTTTTCTTTGCTTCTGTTATAAAAGTTTGCAAATAAATAATCGTTCTTCATAAATTTAGGCCAAGATGTATTCTACTACATGTCTTTGGTGAAAATAACCCAAATTAGGATGTATTTTTTAGTTTGTAGGAAAGTTATAGAGTTCACAAACTATGGTATAGATCTGAATATTGATCAATCCTGAAGTACTGACAACCAATCTAATTTCTTGAGGTCCAAGACTGTCAGAACAGTACAGATATCCCCCAAATTACCCCTTTTTGCAGAGTAGACAGTCCGACGTACTTCATAAGAGGCATGGCGAGTTTTTTGAAGTTGTATTTTTTTGTCATAATTTTTCGGAAAATTAAAAAATTAAAAAAATTATTTTCACTATTTTTTTTTACATATTGTCACCAGTGCAGTACAGTGTCATCATATAACTGGCATGGTGTGATCAGGGACACTGACTGGTGACAGTATGAAAAAAAAAATATTTTTTTATTTTTTTTTATAATTTTTGTTATTATTTTTAATTTTTTAATAAATTTTTTCTTTTTTTAAAGATTTTTTTTTCATATTTCACTATGACCAAAGTAGTACAATGTTGTACTACTTTGGGGAAGTGATCAGTATTTTTTTTTTTTTACACAATTTGCTTATAGCAAAGAATTACTTTGCTATAAGCAAGCATTTACCTGAATGGCATCGATTCATTCAGGGTTTTTTTTTTTTTGTGCTTAGCTGTGATTTGGCCATGGCTAATCACATGACACAGCTGGGCTATGATTGGCCCAGCTTGTGCATGTGATCGCTGTGACCATTCACAGCTAGACACAATAGTATACAATGGATGGTATGAATGAAGCCATCCATTGTATACAACTGTCATGTGACCTGCTGTGATTGGTCACAGCAGGTCACATGATACCGGCAACGGGGTCGGTACTCAGATCTGTCATGGGCCATGTCCGAGGTTCACGGCCAGTGACAGACCACGCCGTTGCGCGGCTCTTCAGGCGCGCAAACTGCGCATGTCCGAAAGGACGCCATATGGCATCCACCCGGAAAGGTGAGGGTTTTTGCCAGCCACCATTCGGCCATAGGTCGGGCTGGAAGAGGTTAAAATACCTGCAAAGTTGCATATCTGTACAATGTAAAGAACCTGCTGCAGCAGGACTGACATTTTATTTTTAAATGCGTGAGGTTCCCACTAAAAGCCATACCAGGCCCTTTAGGGACCCCCACCCCCAAACAAATGAGGGAAAAAAGCATGGAATCCCCCCTAAATTCCTACCAGACCCTCGATCTGAGCACAGGCTTGGCAGGGCAGGAAAACAGGGGGGATGAATGAGCCCCCCCATCGCATTCCCTGCAGCTTATCAGGCCACATGCCCTCAGCATTGGGACAGTGTCCCCATCCCAATGGGGACAAAGGCCTCTTCCCCACAACCCTGGCCTGGTGGTTGTGGAGGTCTGCGGGCAGGGAGGCTCATTAGCATCAGGGTACACCTTTAAATAAGCGGGCACCCTGATGCTGCCCCCCCTTGTGAATGAGTAAGGGGTTCCATCGTTGTAATCCATCATCAATCACTCACCAAAATAAAAAAAAAATTACGCCCACCAACCCGTCCGCACCCGCCGAGGACTCACCGCAATCTGACATTTGCCAGTCATATGTAAAGAATTGGGTGGAGCTAGTGGTAGTCAGGTGCATTGCTTTGGCCAATCAAAATGCACTGTGGAAGCAAACAGCCCTCCCACACGAATGGCCGAAGTTCAAGTCAAACTTACTTTCGACTCGAACATCCAGACCACCACTATTCTGCTTAGAGGGAGATCTAAGGACACAGCATCAGCGGGACAAAGAGCCTTGATGTGGATCTGTCCCAGAAAATAGGTACAGTTGGCATCTCTGTCTTTGTAACTTTTCTCTGTGGTTACAGAATGACATGGATTTTTGCTTCTTTGGTAAGTGTACATATACCTTCTTCTCTACCGCGCTATAGCCAAAGGATGGCTACAGCGCGGTTGTCTAGTTCTTGGATGACGTCCATGGACTTCCTCCAAGAACATGCCCTCTGCACGCCCCCAGCGGCGTGCACCCGGTGCCGCCGGTGATCTCTGTGTCCTACAGATGATGAATTTTTAAAAAATGATAAAAATTTCATATGACTACAGTGTTGCATGACCGCGCAATTGTCATTCAAATTGCGACATCGCTGAAAGCTGAAAATTGGCCCGGGCAGGAAGGGGGTAAAAGTGCCCAGTAGGTAAGTGGTTAAAGATATTGCCTACTAAGTACCTGATAGCTCTTGAAAGTGTGAGACCTTTGAAGGTTGCTTTAAGTACCTGATAAACTCTTAGCTGGAAGCTCTTTAAAGCACACCTGCCATTAGAGAAATATGCACACCGTTGTTCTTACACTAATGGTAGCCTTTATATTTCCTCTTATCGGTGCTTAGACTGTTAACCTCTAAAGAGGTTGCTCACCACTTAGTAATACTTTGAAACAATCTTAAGATAGACTGGTATTGTACATTTACAGTAGATATTTCCAGGCCATCTAATCAACTGTGGACTACTGGAAAACACAGTAAGTTGTTTCTATTAAAACATGCTATTGATACAATTACTATATTTAGGGAGCTCCTAATCTGTATTTTTAGATTTTTTTAATGTGTTACTAATAAAAATGATCTTTTATATATGCAGGAGCTTGGCAAGCTATTTAATAAAAATGCCATTTCTACATTTAGTAACTACTGGAAATTACAAAATGGTGTGTGACCTTTTTAGAGGTATAACTAGTGCGTTGTTGATAATTTATTCAACCATGGTCAGCTTTGCCATGAGCCATGATATTTCTCTTGACTGTTAAGAAGCAAGTGACTACAGTTCCACCTAAGACATCTTATGTCTGTTTTATAATAATTGGATGTGTAGTGTCATAAAAAATTTATGTAGCTTAGTTATGTTCATTACAACTTTTATAAAGACCTAACAATCTAATAACATTTAAACTCACAGCCTTTTTTGCAATTAAATACTTGTCTTTTGTTGGAGCGCACCATGTTACCAGTTCTTAAATTCTTGTAAGGCATCTGTGCCATGTGACTTCCTGTATGTTATCACTGTCAGAAACCCATTTTTAGTGCATTAATGTAACAGCTTCAGTAGAGATTAAATCAAGAAGCTTCAATCGAATGAGCCATTAGCACCTGTTAGTGATCTTTATAACATTAACAAATCTAACATGTTGTAAAGTCAACATACTTTCTCTTGATCTACTGCAGCCAGGAAACGTAGTAAAAATTTAAATACTGTAATAAAAGAGAACAACAAGCCATTTCTTTAGTTTCAGGCATATTTTATATGCATCACTAATAGAGACCATGAATTCCCTGATTAGAAATGTAAATTAAAATGTCAAGTCAATGAAAACTGGAGAGTCTAACATTGGCAACACATTAATAATGAATTAAAATTAAAAATAAAACAGCAACATAAAAGCAAAAGATAGTATAGAAAATCCAGTGGGACCTCTGTGGTCATCACTAGGTAGGATGTAATCTACATATATTTACACATGACCAAGCAGAGAAAGGTAGTAGTTTCACGGCCTTGTTGCATTTTGTGCTTCCTGAATAAACAATTACAATCTGTTTCATCAGCTTTATGACAGAATCTGCACGTCTTTGTGCTTGAAGACAAGAAGTACAGACATGCATGACAGATATCATCTTCTAAGCAAATGATAAGGAATGTCTCTAATGTAAAGGAGAATAGGGATGACAGATTGGTGTGTAGTCTAAAGAAACCTGTTGTGCATTTGCTTGCATCTGTCTAATATATATTATCTCACACTAGTTGTATTCATCATGCACTGAATGTAGCTTATTGTAAACATAAAAATCTTCACTTATCGAAACATCTTAGCTGTAGCTGATTATCTATGGTCAAAATGTGAAATCATATATTCATTTCCACATTTAATTTTAATTGTTTCTAACCTACTCCCACACTCTGAACAATCTTGAAGTTTGTAAATTGTATTTAGTGAATATCCCCACACATTCATATCCTTGAGTTCTGTGACACCTGTTCACTATGGCCTGTGAGTAGGCACTTGTCAGGGCAGGGGCTGTGGAATGGACAGGCAGGCCTAGTGGCAGGGTAACGCACTGACTGACGACAACCACCACCCACAGACCGAAGTCCCTCAGGGCGTGGAGTCTAAGTCCCAGGCTGCCCTTCACCAGAGCCCCTGATGGTGGGGATGGACTTGACGCAGCCAGGAACCAGGTCGCGGCCCCTGAGACAGCCCGGCTGCGGTAATGACCGCCGCCAATGGCGTGTAGCTGGTAGGAATGACAATAGCGTAGTCAGGCAGGCCAGGTCGACAACAGCGGGACAAAATGGTACAGAACAGTGGACAAGAATCACAGGTCACGGGCCGGGTTCAGCAACGGAAGGTCAGATCAAAGAAAAACACAGAGAATGGTCTAGTCACAAGCCGAGTCAGAATCCAGGAGAGTCACGAGAGTATGAACAGAGCTGTAGCAACACAAAGACACAAGACACAAGTGCAAAGGGCATGTGCGGATCACAGGCTTATATGTAATTAGCCACACCCCTCTGGGGGATGGACCTCAGAGGCCTGAAGGCATAAAAGACTCCCACCATGCTCTGCAGAAACCCAAGATGGACGCCAGCACATGAAGCAGCACAATCTCTGGGAAAAAGTAGGACCTTGACAGCACTGCAGTGTCACACATTTCAGAGTCTGCCTTCTGAACTACACAGGAGCTGAGAGGAAGAGTTTCAGGATCAGAGACAATCAAGAAAGCACAACTTGCAGGCAGTCATAGGTGTGCACAGCCTATTGCATTAGGGTGTGTACCCCAGGGAGCAAACACACATGCGTGTGTGTATATTGTCAGTAGGGCAGTGGGCGGTGTCAGTCAGGAGAGCAGTGCACTTTGTCAGCGGGGCAGAGGATGGTGTCAGTAGTTTTTTATTTTTCTTGTTCAGATATTTTATTGGAAGGCTTCAAGCCAAAGTTACAATTCCAATGCAGTAATACAAAAAAAAATGCAACAAGGATAACATAAGATCAGGACAGAGTATGAAATCAACAGGCAGAGATCGGTTATGGTCGTTTGTATCACATACAGGTACAATCAAGAAGGATGCACGAAATCTTGCATCTGCAGAAAACAATACATGGGTATGGGTATAACGCTCAACAGGAAAATGAGAAAACTGAAAAACAGGTATTGAAAAACATAGAGGATAATGAGATATTGCCAACAGGAGATACAACCAAAAATGTCAGAATACACAGAGCTGCGTGTCAGTCTATATTAGGCTGGGGGTCATAGTATGGGTTAGGTATCTTGTGATCAGCTGTAGGGAGTAAGTAGCTACCACCGGAGACAGCATGTAGAAAGGCAAGTAGATGTGCTAAGTATTACCAGGTTATCCATAGGCTTGAAGAAAATTAAGAAAAAGAAAGAGGAGAGAGAAAAAAAAAGAAGAAAAAGGGGGGGAGACGTGGAACAGGAACAAGGGGGTATGGGACAGAAAAGAGGGAGGGGGAAGGGGAAACAAGGAGTGGTAGCATGTGGAGACATGGACAGGTGAGGGCGAAGGAAAGAAGGAGAGTAATCAGAGAAAGGGGGGACAGAGGAAGAGAGGGAACAGGGTGAGCCCGAGGGAAAGCTAGGTCCTGTGGTTGAAAGGGGACCTAAGAGCGTAGGTGGACTCAACATGGATAAAGCAAGGAATCATCAAAGTCGGGAGGTAAACAGTGTTCCACCCAGGGTTTCCAAAGCCGTTCAAAAGAGCTCACTGTGTCTTGAATAACAGCTTCAAGTTTAGCATGAACCAAGGCTCTTGTGACCCTATGTTTGACTTCCAGAATGTGGAGGTGAGGGGTTTTCCATGCTTTAGATTGCTTCGTAGTTGTTTTTATTTTTATTATTTTATAATTTTTTTACAATTTAATTTATTTTATTGTTTACAATAATTTTTTTTAATAATTTATTTTTACAATTTTTCAGGAGCCCCAGTGGGGGGGGGGCTTTGGCTAAATGTCAGGGATCTAAACAGACCCCTGATAGCTCACTTTTTCGACAGAGAAAGGGTTTGAGAACAGAGGTTCCTCAGCCCCTATCTCTACAGCCTCAGCGGCACTGGACAGTGAGTGAATGGGAAATGCTCTGTTTTGAGAGGCTTCTTTTTCGTTCACAAACTGAAGCATAGTAAGCACAGCTTACTATGCTTCGGTCATGACTGAACAGAGTAAGTGCTCGGTACCAATCACTAACTGTAGAAAAGGAAGGGGCCAGTAAATGCTCTCCATCCTGAAACACCCCAGGCTGTAGCTGGCAGGAAAGGAGAGGATGTAAGCTGGCAGTGCTGCAGGGGGCATAAGGGGTGGCGCTCAGTAGGGGGAATTGGCACCGCAAGGGGTGATTAAGGGTGTGCCTAGGCACACCTGGCACACCCTGTGCACACACTCATGCAGGCAGCAAGGTACTATGGGATATGTAGTCCTTAGAAATTGAAAGCTAACAGCAGAGGAGTATCTTCAAAGCATGCAGGGAAGCCAGTAATTTGTAGAAAGAAATGGCCAGCAGACAGGCAGCACACAATGTGAAAGCAGATTGTTCAAGTAAGCTTATATTGGATTGCAAAGACTACTTTTGTTTGTGTTATCATTACAATACGTATGTTTCAAAATAAAAGTGTATGCAATGACCATAGATTTCCTTTAATTAGTTTAGAATATTTACTATAAAACTTTGTGAAAATTCATTTCAATTATCCAGTCATGTAAAAAGTACTTTGAACCTAACTTTGAACCTAATTTGATAACTTAAGTGAATAGTCACACATTTTTTTAAGAGAATACCTTAAATTTCTTTAATAGATCATCCCAACTATCTGCATTATGCATGGCTACCAAATAGATTCCAGCTGGCTGCTCTCCTAATCCTGTGTAACCTCCTTGTCAGATGGTGTAAAACCTTATTCAGGATTTATGACATTGTCCTCTACCACAGATGACAGTGTCCGGGCCTGGCTATTGGCTGTTAGGCCTGAGCACTGCATCATGGAAGATGGTCAAATGCTCCCCCATACCTGGAAGAGTCAGATATCTGGTAGTAGCACCAACGGAGGAATGGAATGGCAGGTGGAGAGCAGTGAAAGTGTGTATACGTAGGTGGGGTACCAAGCCCTAAAGAGACTCAATAACTCAGAGTCTGTATATGCTGAAACAGAAAATATCCCAGGTTTGCCACTGAGCTCCTATAGCTCTTCTACTGCACGTTTTCTTTAATGCCCAACCCAAACAAAAGAATCAGAACGTTTTTATTTCTGTTTGTGACTCTGCTTGGGGGATTTCCCCTCATTTATGTCTCAGTGACACCAGGACATGATATCTGTAAAAAAAGGAGTCATCATGACAAGGAGGCACAGAACTACTGGAAAATAGTTTGTAAAAAAAATAGTCCAGCTATGTATTTATTTGGAATTATTTGTCAAATGAATTTCAAATTCTACTGTCTTAAAGTGGAACTTTACCCATAACAGTATGATATAAAAAATAATGTTCTTTAGCAATATACATAGATTGCACATTAAGCAATTGCCTACCACCACTTTTACCCCCTTCGTGCCCAGGCCAATTGTCAGCTTTCAGCACTGTCACACTTTGAATGACATTTTTTTCACACAAATAGTTTTCTTTTGGTGGTATTTATTCGCCACTGGGTTTTTAGTTTTTGCACTATAAACAAAAAAAGAGCAAACATTATGAAAAAAAAAAGTTGTTCTTTGTTTCAATTAGAAAATGTTGCAAACAGGTAATTTTTCTCTTTCACTGATGTGTGTTGATGAGGCTGCACTGATAGGCAGCACTGATGGGCACTGATTGGCACTGATGAGGATGCACTTATAGGCAGCGATGATGGGCACTGATGATGCTGTACTGATATGCAGCAATGATGGGCACTGATAGGCAGGACTGATGGGCAGCACTGATGAACACGGATGGGTGGCACTGACTGGCAGCACTGCTGGATGGCACTGATGGGTGGCACTTCTGGACACTGATGGGTGGCACGGCTGGGCACTGATATTTAGTGCCTAGATTATCAGTGCAGATCTACTCTGTGACATTTGCTGGGTATCGGCAGTACTTTCCTCACACTGTGACAGCGTGAAGAAAGTGCTGCCGATAACCAGCAACTATATTGACTTTGTGATCAGCTGTGTCATTGGTCACAGCTGATCACGTAGTAAAAGGCAACTGTGATTGGCGTTTTATCTAGTCATGTGATCAGCTGTGTCTGTAGGACACAGCGATCACTGATATTGCCGGGTGCGCGCCGCTAGGGGCAAGCGGGAGGCACGTTCTGGGAGGACGTCATATGATGCCCTCCCAGAACTGGACAACCGCAATGTAGCCGTCTTTTGTCAATATCGCGGTTGTAATGTGGTTAATCAATATGATACTAAATTTAGTGTGTGCTGTAAATTGCCTTCAGCATTGTTACAGTTTCTTCTTCCCACAGGCTGCCATTTTGCTGAAGCTTGAACAGCATTAAATCATTAGTCAGCAGATTGGCCTCATCTTCATTTTCTGCACAGTGCTGAAAAATAGAGAGCAACTGATCATGTGCAGAGCAGAGTGAGGCAGTTTTTTTACAGGATTTTAAACAGTATAGGCACTTATTTTAAATGTTTTACATACTGTAGCTATACCTGCAAAATGGGCCAGCCTGATGTGATCTAGCAGGACTACATTTTTTTTTACAAAAGTTCCAATTTAATGCTCTGATATATTTCTTTATAATAACTTTCTATTGTTACAGAAATCAAACCTACAGCAGGTGGTTATGCACTGTCAATCAGTTAAATTCTACGTACCTCACAGCTCTGCCATTCAAACATTTTTAGGCATTGTAGACTAGAAGAGACAGTCACGGGGAGAGCATGAAAAAGGAAGAAAGGTGTTTGTACTTTTGTCTGTTTTTAACCATTGTGTGTGCAAAGTCCTGAACGTTGACTATGAATTTATGTTGTAATTCCCAACAACAGAAAGCCATAGGCAGCGTGTGTTTTCTTGTCTCATCTTCCTTATGAAGATACAGTAGCTTATTTGAAAACAGATTCCCCTAAGGCAGTTCACCTATAACACATAATGAAAAATTTCCACATAAATCCTTATGAGATCAATAAAATGTAACAGCAATATTAAGCCAGATTATATGTGATGAACCTTAATGGACCACATTTCCAGGCACTTTTTCTTCACTTACCAAGACTGTCATTCAAAATGCCACACACACACACAAACACACACATACACACACTTGTTAGGGTTGTGGATGGGCCCTGAGGGGTTGATTTACTAATTTACTAAAGGCAAATAGACTGTGCACTTTGTAAAGTGCAGCTGCACTCTGCAAGGGCATTTGTTCCAGAGCTTAGTAAATGAGCAGAAGCTCTGCTGACTTCCACTATCCAATCACCTGCAAGCAAAAATGCTGCTTTTTTAAAAAAAAAATTCCTTGCACATGATTGGGTATTCTTTGCAATGTAATTGCACTTTGCAAAGTGCACAGTCTATTTGCCTTTAGTAAATCAACCCCTCAGTGTCCTTCCTTACAGTGCAGAGTTACTGAACCTGCATTGTACTGTAAGTGATGAGGTCAGAGTGCCTGTAACCAATGGAGTTGCACAAGCCCCAAAGGGATAATGTAAGTAAAACTTTCTTTTAATGGTGCCCTAGACAAAAATGAGCATTTAACTCATACAGTTCAGGGAAGGCCACACTGCAAAGGTAAATTTTTAGATTAGAGTCCAGATTTAATATTTTTTTCATGTACCATATTTTTCGCTCCATAAGACGCACTTTTTCCTCCCCAAAAAAATGGGGGAAAATGTCTGTGAGTCTTATGGAGCGAATATGGAGCAGCCAGTCCCGTATTCCCTCCGCTGCCTCCGTGTTAGAACACAGGGCTGGCCGCTCGGGTCTACTGTGCAGAAGAGCCCGCTCCTTCTTCCTACCTATTGCTCGGTCCAACGATGTCCTGCTTCCATTGGCCGTCTTCTCTCTCTGGCACCTGCAGTCTCTGGTCATCTCCTGTACTATGTCTGCAGTCCCTGGTCATCTCCTGTACTATGTCTGCAGTCTCTGGTCATCTCCTGTACTATGTCCGCAGTCTCTGGTCATCTCCTGTACTGTGTCCGCAGTCTCTGGTCATGTCCGCAGCCTCTGGTCATCTCCTGTACTATGTCCGCAGTCTCTGGTCATCTCCTCTACTGTGTCCGCAGTCTCTGGTCATGTCCGCAGCCTCTGGTCATCTCCTGTACTGTGTCCGCAGTCTCTGGTCATCTCCTGTACTGTGTCCGCAGTCTCTGGTCATCTCCTGTACTGTGTCCGCAGTCTCTGGTCATCTCCTGTACTATGTCCGCAGTCTCTGGTCATCTCCTGTACTATGTCCGCAGTCTCTGGTCATCTCCTGTATTATGTCCGCAGTCTCTGGTCATCTCCAGTACTATGTCCGCAGCCTCTGGTAATCTCCTGTACTATGTCCGCAGTCTCTGGTCATCCCCTGTGCTATGTCCGCAGTCTCTAGTCATCTCCTGTACTGTGTCCTCAGTCTCTGGTCATCTCCTGTACTGTGTCCGCAGTCTCTGGTCATCTCCTGTACTATGTCCGCAGTCTCTGGTCATCTCCTGTACTGTGTCCGCAGTCTCTGGTCATCTCCTGTACTGTGTCCGCAGTCTCTGGTCATCTCCTGTACTATGTCCGCAGCCTCTGGTCATTTCCTGTACTATGTAAGCAGTCTCTGGTCATCTCCTGTACTATGTCCGCAGTCTCTGGTCATCTCCTGTACTGTGTCTGCAGTCTCTGGTCATCTCCTGTACTGTGTAAGCAGTCTCTGGTCATCTCCTGTAGTATGTCTGCAGTCTCTGGTCATTTCCTGTACTATGCAAGCAGTCTCTGGTCATCTACTGTACTATGTCCGCAGCCTCTGGTCATCTCCTGTACTATGTAAGCAGTCTCTGGTCATCTACTGTACTGTGTCTGCAGTTTCTGGTCATTTCCTGTACGATGTCTGCAGTCTCTGGTCACCTCCTGTACTATGTCCGCAGTCTCTGGTCATCTCCTGTAGTATGTCCGCAGTCTCTGGTCATCTCCTGTAGTATGTCCGCAGCCTCTGGTCATCTCCTGTAGTATGTTCGCAGTCTCTAGTCATTTCCTGTACTATGTCTGCAGCCTCTGGTCATCTCCTGTACTATGTAAGCAGTCTCTGGTCATCTACTGTACTGTGTCTGCAGTCTCTGGTCATCTCCTGTACTGTGTCTGCAGTCTCTGGTCATCTCCTGTACTATGTCTGCAGTCTCTAGTCATTTCCTGTACTATGTCTGCAGCCTCTAGTCATCTCCTGTTCTATGTCCGCAGTGGTTCAAAATTTTTTTCCTTGTTTTCCTCCTCTAAAATCTAGGTGCGACTTATGGTCAGGTGCGTCTTATGGAGCAAAAAATACAGTAGTTTTTTTTTTCAGCCCTGGTTCACACTCAAATTTCATATAGTTCAGATGCATTACAGAATGCATAGATTTGCCTGTCAAGTGAAAAAAAACATTGTTTTCTATGAAGGTCATTCACATCTATGCAGTGCTATTCTGAAACAGTTAAAAAAAAGGGTCCTGTACATGTTCAGTGTGGTGCGGTGCGGTTTTCAGCTCCTTAGGCTTCAATGGAACCACAGTCAAATATCTCTGTTTAAATGTAATGCAGATCCAGCATTTTTGCCCCTATGTTTTACTTCTCCCCTCCTCCTCACATTAGAATTGAAGCTGTAACACACAAACTGCACCGCAAATTTGCACTGCACTCACGCTCCAATACGCATATAAATTGCACCGCATCACACCACATCCAATCTAAACTGAGGCTGAATGGAGGAATATGAGCAGTTTGCACTTAGTAATTCCTTTGTATGGCTATTACTTACAAATAAATAAAGGAGAGGTTCATTCTCAGTTATAGTTTTTTTCCATATGGCTAGTAAAATGCTATGTTCTGCATTCAAAAACTAGTGGTAATCTTGAATTTCTCTGAATGGTTTATTAAAGTGTTACTAAACCCAGGACCCTGCATTCACTATATCTGGTCTGTCTCCCACAGTACACACAACATGGAAATGCAATTATTTTAGTAAATATAAACTCCTAAATACCTTTTCTCATCAGCAGTTAGAGTAGTCTTGTGACTTCAGCAGAGCACTGGTTAAAGCCTGTAGGAGAAGTTTTCTATCTGCTCTAGGAGGATGCATAACCCCTGACCCTATGTCTGGACATTGCTGATTGTCCCTGTGCTGATCACATGTACTCTCCCAGGAAAAAAAAAACCTCTCTAGCAATACACACTAAACTGAGCATGTGCATGTGGCTACGGTTCAGTCTGTCTTATCAGGTGGACATTTGAACAAGAGGAGGGGCAGAGAAAACAGGATCAAAAGGTCTTTTTACACAATGCAAAGGATTAACCCCTTTGGTTCCACAGTGAGTATAACAAGCATGCTTTACTGCATATACAGACTGATTTTACTGTTGTTGGTTTAGTAACACTTTAACCTTCCTAATGGTAATCCCGAGTGTGGCTCGGGGTTTATTTTCAGTACCAAAACCGGTAACCCCGAGCCGCACTCGGGATTACACTGTAGTGTAATTTACCTTGTCCTGCGATCCCCCGATGTCCTCCTGCTGTGTCCTCTGGCCGTGTCCTCCGGCCGATGCCGGCATCCATCTTCTGGGTTCCCTTCCCTGTGAGCATCGCAACGCAGGGGGGCGGAAGCGGCGGGAGATTCAAAAAAGTAAAAACATGACATACACACAATACATTGTACATGGTTTGGATTACATTACTGTATCAAACCATTTCACCTCAGTTTTGTCCCTAATGCTTGGTCCACTGCCCTGCCTGCACTTTTACCGTTCTTTCTGCCTGGAAACTTGAGAACATCCATGGCATCCAAAAAGTGTCCCTTTAGGTCAAAAGCAATTTTAGAACAGCTAGAAAACAGCGATAGTGAATTAGAACCATTTGCAGAATTGAGCAATAGTGATTTGTGGGGAAATTCATCATCAGACACTGAAAGTGACAACAGCGACGATTCTGCGACTGAGCTCAGTGATGTGCGAACTTGGTGCTCTATTTCAAATTTCAGTGTTTTTTGTTTGATTACCGTAAATACTCGAGTATAAGCCGACCCGAATATAAGCCGAGGTACCTAAAACTGGGAAAAACTATTAACTCGAGTATAAGCCGAGGGTGGGAAATGAGGCACCTACTAGTCAATGTAAAAAATAAAGATAGAGACCAATAAAATCACATGAATATTTATGTATAGGAATAGTGCCCCATCATTGGTGTCAGTGGGAGAAATAGTGCCCCATCATTAGTATCAGTGGGAGGAATAGTGCCCCATCATTGGTGTCAGTGGAAGGAATAGTGCCCCATCATTGGTATCAGTGGGAGGAATAGTGCCCCATCATTGGTATCAGTGGAAGGAATAGTGCCCCATCATTGGTATCAGTGGGAGGAATAGTGCCCCATCATTTGTATCAGTGGGAGGAATAGTGCCCCATCATTTGTATCAGTGGGAGGAATAGTGCCATATCATTTGTATCAGTTGGAGGAATAGTGCCTCATCATTGGTGTCAGTGGGAGGAATAGTGCCCCATCATTGGTATCAGTGAAAGGAATAGTGCCCCATCATTGGTATCAGTGGGAGGAATAAGTGTCCCATCATTGGTATCAGTGGGGGGAATAGTGCCCCATCATTGGTATCAGTGGGGGGAATAGTGCCCCATCATTGGTATCAGTGGGAAGAATAGTGCCCCATCATTGGTGTCAGTGGGAGGAATAGTGCCCCATCATTGGTATCAGTGGGGGGAATAGTGCCCCATCATTGGTATCAGTGGGGGGAATAGTGCCCCATCATTGGTGTCAGTGGGAGGAATAGTGCCCCATCATTAGTATCAGTGGGAGGAATAGTGCCCCATCATTGGTGTCAGTGGAAGGAATAGTGCCCCATCATTGGTATCAGTGGGAGGAATAGTGCCCCATCATTGGTATCAGTGGAAGGAATAGTGCCCCATCATTGGTATCAGTGGGAGGAATAGTGCCCCATCATTTGTATCAGTGGGAGGAATAGTGCCCCATCATTTGTATCAGTGGGAGGAATAGTGCCATATCATTTGTATCAGTTGGAGGAATAGTGCCTCATCATTGGTGTCAGTGGGAGGAATAGTGCCCCATCATTGGTATCAGTGAAAGGAATAGTGCCCCATCATTGGTATCAGTGGGAGGAATAAGTGTCCCATCATTGGTATCAGTGGGCGGAATAGTGCCCCATCATTGGTATCAGTGGGGGGAATAGTGCCCCATCATTGGTATCAGTGGGAAGAATAGTGCCCCATCATTGGTGTCAGTGGGAGGAATAGTGCCCCATCATTGGTATCAGTGGGGGGAATAGTGCCCCATCATTGGTATCAGTGGGGGGAATAGTGCCCCATCATTGGTGTCAGTGGGAGGAATAGTGCCCCATCATTGGTGTCAGTGGGAGGAATAGTGCCCCATCATTGGTATCAGTGGGGGGAATAGTGCCCCATCATTGGTATCAGTGGGGGGAATAGTGCCCCATCATTGGTGTCAGTGGGAGGAATAGTGCCCCATCATTGGTATCAGTGGGAGGAATAGTGCCCCATCATTGGTATCAGTGGGGGGAATAGTGCCCCATCATTGGTATCAGTGGGAGGAATAGTGCCCCATCGTTGGTGTCAGTGGGAGGAATAATGCCCCATCATTAGTATCAGTGGGAGGAATAGTGCCCCATCATTGGTATCAGTGGGAGGAATAGTGCCCCATCGTTGGTGTCAGTGGGAGGAATAATGCCCCATCATTAGTATCAGTGGGAGGAATAGTGCCCCATCGTTGGTGTCAGTGGGAGGAATAGTGCCCCATCGTTGGTGTCAGTGGGAGGAATAGTGCCCCATCATTGGTGTCAGTGGGAGGAATAGTGCCCCATCGTTGGTGTCAGTGGGAGGAATAATGCCCCATCATTAGTATCAGTGACACCAATGATGCGGCACTATTCCTCCCACTGACACCAATGACACTTGCTGACCCCTGTTGCAGTATGGTGCTGCTGCAGCCAGCATATGTGGTTGCAGCAGCACACCTGCACTACACACTTACCAGCTTTTCCCTCACTCGATTTTTGCGGGTCCGCTCAGCTCCGCCTCCTCGCCCGTGATTGGCCGCCTGTGTACCTTTCCTGAGCTACAGTTCTGGCGGCCAATCACAAGTGAGGAGGCGGAGCCGAGCGGCAGGAGTGAGGGAGTGGTCGGAGTGATGGAAGGAGCAGCGCTTCCTGGATGGATCATCGTGGGAGCCAGGTAAGAGACAGCAGCCCTCTGCCCACCCCTGTACGCGCCCCCCTTGACGGAGCCTCACGCCCCCCCACGTTGACTCGAGTATAAGCCGAGGGGGCCGTTTTTCAGCACAAAAAATGTGCTGAAAAACTCGGCTTATACTCGAGTATATACGGTATATTATTGAATTAAATGTATTATTATTATTATATTATTATTTTTTATAATTATTTATTATATTATAATGTATGATTTCGTGTTTCAAACTTTATCATGCCCGGGGTGTTTACTAGACTCTTGTTTAGACAGATTTAAGTGAGTTATTCCTAAGAAGGACTACAATATAAAACAACAAATTTCCCTGCAAAACATTGTACCACTTTGACATTCAAAAATATTGACATAATCAGACCGCCAGGGAGGTTAAGCATGGTACTCCTTCTGGAATGATAAATGGATGGTGATAATGATGAATGATGATGATGAATGATGAGGACGCAATGAAGGAATGATTATGAATGGATGATGATGTATGATGATAATGATAATGTAAAGATGGTGGTAATGAATGATGATGAATGATGATGATGATAAATTAATAACAATGATGAATAATGAATGAATGATAATGATCAATGAGTTATGATGACAATGGTGATGAATCATAATGAATTATAGATGAATGATGATGATGATTGCCATAGCAACAAACCAGAAATTATATTTTTCCATTTCAGTATGTTTACTGAGTAGGCGCATTGCCATGTGAGTACATAGCTTTCAGCAAAATAACAGAGATAACAGAGGCATTATGAAGGCAGTGAAGCTGTGTGAGAGGCAAGGTGGTGTGTCCAGGGGCGGACTGACAACTCATGGGGCCCCTGGGCAATAGGGCATCATGGGGCCCCTGTGTCCTTGCCCAAACTCAAAAAAGCCTATGAAAAAGGTACCAGGGGCATCTCATGGGGCCCCCTACTGACCCTGGGCCCTCGGGCAGTGCCCGAGTTTCCAAATGGTCAGTCCGCCCCTGGGTGTGTCCTAAAGCTTCTAGACACTAACAAGGAAAAATAGAGGGAAAAAGCTAGAATGAAGAAGAGAGAGGTAGGCAAACAAAATATTTTCATTGATCAGATTGCATAAAAAAGATTGGCATACTTACTGCTCTGATCCAGTCACATGATACCACAGCTTTAGCTCCTGTGTCAGTGAATGGCTGCTGCAGTGGAGAGGAGGCACCGCTTACAATGACTGGGCTATCAGAGCCTATGGGTGATATTTTGGGTCCCAGAATTTAGAGCAGTTGCTGACCTTACACAAATCTGCAAGGATACAGGTCAAACAGAATAAGGGGGGGGGGGGCATTTTTAAGAATACTTACTTAGTTTTGATTTTCTTATACTTAAAGTGGAAATATTTGAAAAATCAAAAATGTCACATATGGTGACATCTGTCAACAAAGCATTTTTTTCTTTTTCCCCATGTAACATATTTTTAGTACCTGTTCATCCTGTTAGGAAATTTATTATTTTTCCACATCCTTTAACCGGGCGAAAACAGTTTATTCCACAGTGAAATCTTAGATGTACATAGAGTTTTAAACACATTTTAGGACATAACTAAAAAAGTAAGGCCTTTACCCCTAATACTTTTAAGCAGTTACAGCAACAGTCCCTTCAGCAAAGGAAAGTGGCTTGTCCAAACACCTGTGACTATTACTTTGAAGGCAAGTTTCAAACTAAAAATATGGATTTTTTTTAGGCAACAAAATCTATCAGAGTGAAGAAAAAGACACAAAAGAATGCAAAGCTGCTGCACTGATAAAAACTGTAGAATAACATACTACATCCTAAATAGAATGAAGGGACACTCCTTTTTTCTTCCCATGCTTGAGCATGCCACAAGTTTATTTAAAAAGAATTGAGCTTTAAGCAGCAGGAGAAACAGACAACTAATGGTAATGGACTAAAGTGCTGGCAAATGGTTATTTCTATATCCCAGTACTTTATAGCTGTCACAAAAGGATAAAAACTCTTAGGTCTACTGCTATTTTTCACATATTAAAAGAGAAGGTCAGCTATTGCAAATTTCCTTTATGAAATCATGGACATTACAATTCATTTTTGGGTGTTTTATGCTTTGATAAAATACACATTCTTTAATTTTAAATAAAACCTTTTAGACTAGAAACTACACAGACTAAAAAAATAACAGTTAAAAGCATAACTGTCCTCCAACTATTATCCTGCACCCGTGGAGAAATTGTTCGGTATCACGGTGACTTCCACTATAGCCAACAACCTAAAAAATGGCCTTTAAAAATATAAACCTGAGGGGACATCAGCATCATTCCAGCACTATAGGGAATGAAACAAGAAATTTAGGAGTGCAATCAGTGTGGATAAAAATGAATATAAGACACACATAGCAGAGGAGAGTAAAAAAAATCCCAAAAACTTTTTTGAGTATATTTACAGTAAACAAGTAAGGCCATAACATATTAATCATATAAAGGATGATGAAGGGAAGGTGGTTTCAAAAGACAAGGAGAAGGCAACTATACTAAATGCATTCTTCTCATTTGTCTTTACACAGCAAAAGGAGGGATATAACAGGCATGACTATATTGTTAGTAACATGCAACAGGATGTACCCTTGTAGCTAACAGCAGACAGTGTCCAAAAAAGACTAGCAAAGCTCAGCACAAATAAATCACCAGGACTGGGTGGCTTACATCCGAGAGTACTCAAAGAACTCAGTCAGCTTATAGCCAAGCCATTATGCTTAATTTTTATGGACAGCATACTGACAGGAATGGTACCTGCTGATTGGCAAAAAGCCCACGTAGTAACAATATTCAAAAAAGGGCAGAGATATTTTCCTGGAATCTACAGGCCTGTCAGTCTAACATCAATAGTATGTAAACTATTGGAGCGGATGATACGGGACTATATTCAAGAATTTGCTGAACAAAACAGTATCATTAGTAGTAACCAGCATGGGTTTATGAAAAGTCATTCTTGCCAAACCAACCTGTTAACATTCTACGAGGAAGTGAGCTGTCATCTAAATAAAGGAATGTGGTGTATCTGGATTTTTTAAAAGCATTTGATACAGTCCCCCATAGCAAACTACAAACTGAGGTCTGTAGGCATGGATCATAGAGTTTTTTTCTTGGATAGAAATCTGGTTACTGGGGTGCATCCAAAGGGTAGTGACAGACAGTGTGTACTCAGAGTGGTCTAGAGTGGTGAGTGTTGGTACGAAAAGGCTCAGTCCTGGGACCAATTCTGTTTAATTTATTCATAAATGATATAGAGGCTGGAATAAACAGCTCAATCTCAGTGTTTGCTGATGATACAAAGCTAAGTAGGTCAATAATGACACAGCAGGATATAGAAACTTTACAATAAGATCTGAATAAAATAATGGGATGGGTAACTACATGGCAAATGAGACTTAATGTTGAAAAATGTAAAGTAATGCATTTAGGAGCTAAAAATATGAATGCAAGTTACTTGCTAGGGAGTAGTTACTCTGGGGAATCCAGGATGGAGAAAGATCTGGGGGTCCTAGTAGATAATAGACTGAGCAATAGCATGCAATGCCAAGCAGCAGCAAGCAAAGCTAGCAGAATATTACACCAAAAGTATGATAATCCTGCCACATTTTTAAAACTCTGGTTCAGTCACATCTGGAGTATTCTGTCCAGTTATGGTCACCAATCCTTAGGAAGGATGTTCTGGAACTTGAGAGAGTCCAGAGAAGGGCAACAAAGTTAATAAGAGGGCTGAGGTAAGACTACAAGCACTCAACGTATTCTCCCTGGAGAAGAGACGCTATGAGCTGTGAGATATGATAGCTGTACACAAATATCTAGATAGTGATCCCAGACTTGGATGTAGTCTATTCAGTCTCAGAGAGTATAAAAAGACATGGGGCCACTCAATGAAGGTGGAGGAGAAGCAGTTTGACTTCAAGCTGCGTAGGGGGTTTTTCACTGTTAGGGCCGTACGGATGTGGAACTCCCTTCCGCAATCTGTGGTGTCAACGGGAAATATCAATAGTTTTAAAAGACTCTTGGATATGCATCTTAGAGAGCACAATATACAGGTTTATGGGGTACGATTCACGCACCCTCAAAGGTTGAACTAGATGGACTAGTGACTTTATTCAACCTTACCAACTATGTAAGAAATACTGTTTGTACATGATGACTCCCTGGTAAGATTTTACACTGATCCAGTGCCATGCCTATGAGTGATCAAGAGCAGAGCCTTTACATTCCTCTTTGAAGAAGTCAATGACTGGCAATGCTGCTAGTAATTTCAAACCATGTTTAGCTATCCGACTAAGGGAGAGGTGGAGAGTGAATGGCAATAACCACACTAAGCGTAACCACTGTGGATTCTGCGGCTACTCTCCTTGATAAAAGAATATGATGTGCTGTGGAGATGCATGGGTGTGGCAAATATGTACTATTAGTGGGAGAGCCCATGGACAAAATGCTGGGGTCAGAAATATATGGAGTCCAGCACATAGCACACCCTATTTCACCATTATTTTACCATGTCCCGAAGCACATATTTATAAATATACCTACCATAATTTTACGTAATCTATAATTTTTCTTGCTGTGTTTCCCCTCCTGCTTGTTACAGTATTATTATTATACAGTATTTATAAAGCGCCAATAGTTCGCTCAGCGCTGTACATTACAAAGGGGGACAGAACATGTGACAGAACAATACCAATACAATGCAAAACATGAGGGGATCGAGGGCCCTGCTCTTTCGAGCTTACAATCTAGGAGGGAGGGGGTGGTGGCACAGGAGGAGATAGCTGTGGGGGATGGAGTGGTAGGAAGAGTGGAGGAGGTCGGCAAGTTAGCAGGGGGTGGGGTAGGTTTCCCTGAAGAGATGGGTTTTCAGGGTGCGCCTAAAGGAGAGGAGAGTAGGTGATAATCTGATGGGTTGGGGCAGGGAGTTCCAGAGGATGGGTGACACCCTGGAGAAGTCCTGGAGGCGGGCATGGGAGGAGGAGACCAGGGAACTAGAGAGAAGGAGGTCTTGTGAGGAGCGGAGTGTGCGTGCTGGGCGGTACTTCGATATTAGGTCAGTGATGTAGTTCGGTGCAGTATGGTGGACAGCTTTGTTAGGATTTTGAATTTGATCCGTTGCGCAATCGGAAGCCAGTGGAGGGATTGGCAGAGGGGGGTGGCGGAGACAGAGAGGTTGGAAAGGTGAATGAGTCTGGCAGCCGTATTCAGGATCGACTGAAGCGGGGATAGCCAGCGGCGAGGCAGGCCAGTGAGGAGGGAGTTGCAGTAGTCGAGTCGTGATATGATGAGGGAGTGGATGAGCTGTTTAGTGGTTTCTGGGGTTAGGAACGTGCGGATTTTGGCGATGTTGCGGAGGTGGAGTCTGCACGAGTTTGTTAAAGATTGGACTTGGGGCTGGAAGGATAGGTTGGAGTCCAGAATGACACCCAGTACTCTGGCCTGCAGGGCGGGTTTGATGGTTGCGTTGTTGGATGTGACGGAGAAATCATTGGGGGGTGGTGTCCGGGCTGGGGGGAAGACAAGAAACTCGGTTTTGGAGAGGTTCAATTTAAGGAAGTGGAGCGACATCCAGTCTGATATGTCGCTCAGTAGGTGTGTGATTCGGGCTGAGACCAAGGGGGTGAGGTGGGGGGTTGAGAGATAGATTTGTGTGTCGTCGGCATAGAGGTGGTAGTTGAAGCCGTGAGAGTTTATGAGTTGGCCAAGGGAGGAGGTATAGATGGAAAAGAGAAGGGGCCCGAGGACAGAGCCTTGAGGGACCCCAACAGAGAGGGGGAGTGAGGGGGAGGTGGTAGCATTATAGGTAATGCTGAAGGAGCGTTGTGACAGGTAGGATGAGAGCCAGGAGAGAGCAGAATCTCTGAGGCCGAGGGAGTGTAGTTTTTTGAGGAGGAGGGGGTGGTCGACTGTGTCGAAGGCCGCAGAGAGGTCAAGGAGTAGGAGCACTGAATAGTGGCCATCAGCTTTGGCGGTTAGCAGGTCGTTGGAGAGTTTGAGTAAGGCAGTTTCGGTGGAGTGTAGGGGACGGAAGCCGGACTGTAGGGGATCGAGGAGGTTGTTGTCGTTGAGGTGAGAGCATAGGCGGGTGTAGACTAGGCGCTCGAGGAGTTTAGATGTAAATGGGAGCAGGGAGATGGGTCTGAGGTTGTTCGGGTCATTGGGGTCCAGGGAGGGCTTTTTAAGTATGGGGGTGATGTGTGCATGTTTCAGAGGGGAGGGGAAAGTGCCTGAGGAGAGGGAGAGATTGAAGATGTGGGTGAGGGAGCGTAGGATGGAGGAGGAGGAAGGTCGTAGGGCATAGGGTCGAGGGGGCAGGTGGTGAGGTGGGCATCAGAGAGGATCTTGGAGACTTCCTCGATGGTAGTAAGGTCAAAGGTGCGGAGTGTGGGGGGAGCTTCAGTATGAGGAATGTAGGGTGGGGTGGAAGAGGAGGTCAGAGCAGTGGTGGGGCCGTGGGAGAGGGGTGATGAGGGGGTAGCTGAGTGAGGGTGAAGGGCGTTGGAGAGAGTTTGAGCAGTGACGAAGTCCCTGCGGGTTATGTCGAGGGGGAGGGGGAATAAGGGGGTAGCTGTGTGAGAGGGGACGGGTTGAGAGGGCGTGTGAGTTGCGGCAATGTCCTTGCGAATTGTGTCAATCTTGTTTTTGAAGTGATTGGCAATCTCAAGGGCAGTGAGGTGCTGGGTGGAGGTGGGGGTGGAGAGAGTAGAGAGTTGAAGGCAGAGAAGAGTCGGCGAGGATTGGAGGAGAGGGCCTTGATGAGGGTCAAGAAGTAGGCCTGTTTGGCAGCATGGAGGGAGGAGGTGTAGGTGCGGAAGGCAGATTTATAGCGGGTGAAGGCTTGTTGGGATTTGGTTTTGCGCCATAGTCGCTCCAGGGCACGACTTTGTCGTTTGAGGGTTTTGGTGTGATCAGCCTGCCAGGGCTGGAGCGGTCGGGGTCTGATGTTGCGTGTGGTTAAAGGCGCTAGTGAGTCAAGGGCTTTTGAGAGTGCATTGTTGTAGGCGGTCAAAGCCAAGTCGGGGCAGGACAGGGGGAGGATGCGGTCGTGGAGTTGATCAGCTGCAGAGTGGAGGGAGGCAGGGTTAAGGTTGCGGAGGTTACGGCTGGTAGTAGTGTGACATTTGGAGGGGTAGGCGTTAGAGGATGAGGAGATAGAGAAGGTGATCAGGTTGTGGTCAGAGAGAGGGAAGGGGGTGTTAGTGAGGTTGTGGGGGGCGCAGCGGTTGGAGAAGACAAGGTCCAGGATATTTCCGTCGGAGTGGGTGGTGGATTGTATGCACTGTGCAAGTGCAAAGGAGGAGGTTAGGTGGAGGAGACGGGCTGTGTCTGGGTTGTCGAGGTTGACAGGGATGTTGAAATCCCCAAGGATGATGGTGGGTAGCTCAGAGGAGAGGAAGAAGGGTAGCCAGGAGGAAAAGTCATCCAGGAAGCGGGGTATAGATCCAGGAGGCCGGTATATCACAGCAATCTTCAGGGGGGTTGGGGAGAATAGTCGGACGCAGTGGGCCTCGAAGGAGGAGAAGGATAGGGAGGGGGGGTTTGGGAGGACTCGAAAGGTGCTCTGCGGTGACAGGAGCAGACCAACCCCACCACCTTTACGACCGTTAGGCCTGGGTGAGTGGGTCCAGGTGAGACCTCCGTAGGAGAGTGCAGCAGGGGAGGTAGAGTCAGTGGGCTGGATCCAGGTTTCTGTGATCGCTAGGAGGTTGAGGGAGCCGGAAACAAAGAGGTCGTGGATGGCGGTAAGCTTGTTGCACACCGAACGGGCGTACAGTAGCCTACATAATAACACAATCCTTATATGTAAACATTTAGTACACATGGCAAAGGACTCCCAGAGCATTGTTGGTTTTCTAAAGACAGAGAACAGCAGAACTTGCTCTTTTTAAGATATTTTATCTTTGATTGTACTTTGGCATGGAACCAACTGAAAGGAAGCAGGTGTAAAGAAGATAAATCACAGATTTGAGTCCCTGGGGTTACGAAGGGGTAGACAATGTTTATTGAGCTCAGAAAATATGGTGAAGCTGTGTTCAACTTTATACAGTTGCAAGAAAAAGTATGTGAACCCCTTGGGATTACGTGGAGTATTGCATGAATTGGGCATAAAATGTGCTCTGAACGTCATCTAAGTCACAACAATAGAAGAACACAGTCTGCTGAACATTATACTACACAAACATTAGATGTTGCCATGGTTTAATGGCACATAACATGTAAACATTCACAGTGCAGGGAGGAAAAAGTATGTGAACCTTTGGACTCAATAACTGGTTGACCCTCCTTTGGCAGCAATAACCTCAACCAAACATTTCCTGTAGTTGCAGATCAGACCTGCACAACGATCTGGAGTAATTTTGGACCACTCCTCTTCACAAAACTGTTTCAGTGTAGCAATATTCTTGGGATGTCTGGTGTGAATCGCTCTCTCAAGGTCATTCCACAGCATTTCAATCGGGTTAAGGTCAGGACTCTGACTGAGCCATTTCAGAAGGCGTATTCTGTGCTGTTGCAGCCATTGTTTTGTTGAATTACTTGTATGCTTTTGGTCATTGTCCTGTTGCATCACCCATCCTCTGCGGAGCATCAGTTGGCGACAGATGGTCGTACGTTTTCCTGCAAAATGTCTTGATAAACTCTGGAATTCATTTTCCCATCAATGACAACAATCCGTCCAGGCCCTGGGGCAGCAAAGCAGCCCAAAACCATGATGCTCCTTCCGCCATGTTTTACAGTGGGGATGAGGTTTTGATGTTGGTGTGCTGTGCCTTTTTTTCTCCACACATAGTGTTGTGTGTTCTTCCCAAACAACTCAATCTTGGTTTCATCTGTCCACAGTATATTTTGCCAGTAGTGCTGTGGAACATCCAGGTGCTCTTTTGCAAACTTCAAACGTGCTGCAATATTCTTTTTGGACAGCAATGGCTTCCTCCGTGGTGTCCTCCCATGTACTCCATTCTTGTTTAATGTTTTCCTTATTGTAGATGTGTCAACAAAAATGTTAGCATGTGCCAGAGATTTCTGTAGGTCTTTAGCTGACACTCTGGGATTCTTCTTTACCTCATGCAGCATTCTGCGCTGTGCTCTTGCAGTCATTTTTACAGGACGACCACACCTAGGGAGAGTAGCAACACTGCTAAACTTTCTCCATTTGTAGACAGTCTGTCTTACCGTGGACACATGAACATCAAGGCTTTTGGAGATACTTTTGTAACCCTTTCCAGCTTCATGCAAGTCAACAATTCTTGATCGTAGGTCTTCTGAGAGCTCTTTTCTACGAGGCATGGTTCACATCAGACAGTGCTTCTTGAAACCAGTAAACCCAAAACAGGTGTGTGTTTTTTAAGGGCAGGACAGCTGTCAGCAACACTTCCAATATCATCACACTGATTGGAGTCAAGGTTGGCTCACTCCTGGCTCCAATTAGCTCTGGGAGAAGTCATTAAGCTAGGGCCTCACATACTTTTTCCTCCCTGCACTGTGAATGTTTACATGTTATGTGCAATTAAACTATGGCAGCATCTAATGTTTGTGTAGTATTATGTTCAGCAGACTGTGTTCTTCTGTTGTTGTGACTTAGATGACATTCAGAGCACATTTTATGCCCAATTCATGCAAAACTCCACGTAATCCCAAGGGGTTCACATACTTTTTCTTGCAACTGTATTTCAAGTGAACATTCACTTTGCAAAGTTAAGATTCTCTACTCCATTTTATTTCTATCCATATTTTACATTTATTTGACCAAAGAAAAAACCTAGTATTCTACGTATGTTTTAATTGACTATGTACAGTATGTGGAGGCATCTGTATTTAATCATTACATATGAAAACAGTGGGGTTGATTTACTAAAACTGGAGAGCTGCAAAATCTTGTGTAGCTCTGCACAGAAACCAATCAGCTTACAGTTTTTTTTTTAACAAGCTGAAGTTAGAAGCGGATAGGCTACCATGCACAGCTGCACCAGAATGTGCACTCTCCTTTGTGTCTTGTTAATTCTGGCAGCCTCTAATTATTTTAAAGTGTATCTAAACCCCCCAAAAATATAATATTTTACAGCCTGCCAGTTCTTAAATTATTTTTGTTTTTACTTTTTTAATTTATTTTCACTAAGTGATTCTTCCAGTTGCACATTTACTGCACAGAGGTGACAACACTTTTACTACACTGATTCTGTGGAGGAGCAGCATTGTCCCCAAAGGACATAAAGAGCATTATTACTAAAATTGAAGGGTGCAAAATCTGATGCAGCTCTGCATAGAAACCAATCAGCTTCTCTGTTTTATTCTAAAAGCTTCACCGCTTCTGTGCCACCCTATAGCAGAAATACTGCTACAGGGTGGCACGGGTGCGCAAAATCACGTATATATATGTGATTCGTGCTCCCACAGTTTACGCGGGTCGACTCCCCCCCCCCCCCAAGGGATCAATCATTCGATTTAGTCCAGTGATGTTCCATCCCAGAGAGAGAAGAATCAAGACAGTGAATAAAAGCAACACACTTTTCACAGTTAGGACCCTGTGCCGGTATGTAAACAGCGTTTGCACCATGCATGTGAGGTATCACCATCAACGTCAAATCAAGGACAGTTTGTCGCCATTGCACGGGGCATGTGCAGTTTTAAAGCATGTCATGTTTGGTATCTATTTACTCGGCATACCATCATCTTTTATATTTTACCAAATAAGTGGACAATATATTGTCTTTTTGTGCATTAAAAGTAAAAACAAAATATTTTTTTCAAAATATTTGTGTTTGAAAAATCGCTGCGTGAGTACTATGTGACATAAAAAATTGCAGCACCCACCATTTTATTCACCAGGGCATCTGCTTTAAAAAAAATATATAAATGTTTGGAGGTTCAAAGTAATATCCTAGCAAAAAGTGTCAGAAAGTCAGAAAAGGCTTGATCTTCAGGTGGTTAGAAGAGTGAGTGATGTGTGGCATAAACTTCTAATGCTGGGCATAAAATGCCCCCACCCCCAAAAATGACCCCTATTTGGAAAGTAGACACCCCAAACTTTTTGCTGAGAGGCATGTAATCAATAGAGGAATTTATTTTTTTACCACAAGTTTTTGGAAAATTGTTTTTCTTTTTGTACACAAAATTGTCACTTAAATGATTTACTGCTCACACATAAATGGGTATATGTGGAATTACTCCCCATAATACATTCTGCTACTTCTCCCGAGTATGGGGGTACCACATGTGAGAGACTTTTTGGCAGTCTAGCCAAGTACAGGACCCCAAAATCCAATAAGCACCTTCAGGCTTTTAAAGGGCTTTATTTACACTTCCTGACTAACTATCACAGTTTCGGAGGCCCTGAAATGCCAGGGTAGCAGCAACCCCCCCCCCCCCAAGTGACCCCTTTTTGGAAAGTAGACACCCCAAGGAATTTGATAAGAAGCATGGTGAGTATTTTGCAGATCTCATTTGTTGCCACAAGTTTTTGGAAAATGAAGAAAAAGAACAAAAGCATATTGTTCTTTTCTTTTTTTATATTTCAAAACCTTGTGAGAAAAAATGAGATCTACAAAATACTCACCATGCCTCTTTTTAAATTCCTTGGGATGTCTACTTTCCAAAAAGGGCTCATTTGGAGAGGGGGGGGGGGGTGGTGCTATCCTGGCATTTCAGGGCCTCCGAAACTGTGATAGGTAGTGAGGAAGTGAAATTAAGAAGTTACGCACCTTCAAGCTTTCAAAGTGGTCATTGGATTTCAGGCTACAGTATGTGGCTAGGCTCTCAAACAGTCTCACATGTAATATCCCCATACTCGGTAGAAGTAACAGAATGTGTTTTGGGGTGTAATTCCACATATAAGAAATGGTTTGTGTGAGAAATATATCATTTAATTGACAACTTTGTGTAAAACAAAAATAAAAATGTTTGTCATGTTCCAGAAACTTGTGAAAAAAAAATCTTCCATGGACTCAGTATTTCTCTCAGCAGATAGCTTAGGGTGTCTACTTTTCGAAAAGAGGTCATTTGGGGGTGTTTGTACTATCCTGGTATTTTAGCACCTCAAGAAATATGATAGGCAGTCAGAAAGTAAAAAAAATGGCATAAATTCCATTATCTATACCATAGTTTGTAGATGCTATACCTTTCACACAAAGCAATCAGTATACACTTATTTGGATTTTTTTAACCAAAAACATGTAGCAGAAAACATTTTGGCCTAAATTTATGATGAAATTTGAGTTTTTTGGATATTTTTTATGACAGAAATGAGAAAATATTGTTTTTTTTTTTTTTTAATTTTTATTTCAAAATTTTATTTGTTTTTGGCGCCAAAAATAAAAAGTGCACAGGTGATCAAATACCACCAAAAGAAAGCTCTATTTGTGTGAAAAAAAGAACATAAATTTAATTTGCCCTCTGGAGGGCAAGTGGTTAAACAAATAGAACACTCTTGTATATTTAACAGGTCCAAATGGGCAGATAAGATTAGTACATTGTTATGGTTTACACATTCTTTAACCGCTTCCCCACCGCCCTATAGTAGAACTGGTGCTACAGGGCGGCAGGGCTGCGGAAAATCACGTATATATACATGATTTGCATTACCGATTAGGGGGCGCGCGCGTGCGCCGCCATTGGCGGCTAGGCATGTCAGTCACCAGGTCCCAGCTGGAGATTCCCTGCCGGCACCCGGTGATCACCAAGTAACACTGACAGGGGAGAGACCTGTGCAGGGGCGGACTGACCATTTGGAAACTTGGGCACTGCCCGTAGGGGGGCCCATGAGATGCCCCTGGTACCTTTTTCATAGGCTTTGTTGAGTTTGGGCGAGGACACAGGGGCCCCATGATCCCCTATTGCCCGGGGGCCCCATGAGTTGTCAGTCCGTCCCTGGAACTGTGTGTAAACAACACAGGTCTCTCCCCTGCCAGCAAGCACATGCTGCTGTGTATTTCACTGCTGTCCCTAGTAAAACACACACAGCACATGATGTAAAACACAATACAACACAAGACAACCCTTTGATCACCCCAGATGTTAACCCCTTCCTGCCCAGTGTCATTAGTACAGTGTCAGTGCTTTTTATTAGCACTGATCACGTATTAGTGTCATTGAGGTGTCAGTGGCAGTTAGCCAGTTCCCACCCAGTGTCAGAATGCTTGCCGCAGTCCCGCAGTCCGACAGTCCCACTATAAGTCGCTGATCGCAGCCATTGCTAGTATTAAAAAAAATTAAAAATAAAAATCCCAGTATCTTTACCGCCATTTTTGGACGCTATAACTTTCATGTAAACCAATTAATTTACATGCATTTGGATTTGTTTTAGCAAAGACAAAGCAGAATACATTTTGGCCTAAATTTATGACGAAATTTGATTTTTTTAAACTTTTTTACTGGATATGTTTTATATCAAAAAGTCAAAAGCATTGTTTATTTTTCAAAATTGTTGGACTTTTTTTGTCTATAGCGCAAAAAGTTAAAAACACACAATTTATGCACAGCATTGCATGACCGTGCAATTGTTAGTTAAAGTAATGCAGCCCGTATCACAAAAAATGGCCTGGTCAGGAGGGGAGGGGGTAAATCCTCTGGAGAGCAAGTGGTTAAACACGATGCACCTGGTAGCAAGGGACTATGCGTCATCTTAAGAGACACAATGAAGCTCTGAACGACGTCAATTATTCATGATGAGAAAGAAATCACTTTTTATTTTTTTATTATGCTGACATGTGCCATGCTGACATATGAATTCTGATGTTAATGATATGTCTGCTTAAAAGATGACTATGTAGGTTTATTTCTATTCTGTATTTTATAAATTACAACATACATTGCTCTTATGTAAATTACATTAACTATCTCAAAACCAGCCTGTTTCACCCCTTTCATTATCAGGCCATTTTTCTTTTATTAGTACTAATTTTACTGAAAATGACTCCTTCATGCAACAATGTAGTCAAATGTATTTTATATCATTTTTTTAGACAAAGAGCACTTTGGTGGTATTAATAACCACTTTTTAAAATTATTTTTATGATATAAAGATAAAAATGCCAGAGTAATATGAAAACCCCCAGAATGACCTCTTTTTGAAAGTAGACACCCCAGGAGACCTTCTTTTTTGCCACAGTATTTTGGAATGAAGGAACTTGTAGGTATTAAGGGGGTTAAAACATTCAGCTGGGCAATGATGCACTAGATACAGTGCATTAGATATACAGGTCATATACATAGGGATCTGGAGGTGGATTAGGAGGGATCATGGGTCCAGGGGTACAGATATGCAGGTCAAATCAGAAACAGGATGGGACTGACATATACTGTAGAGGGAAGTGAAAGTAAAGAAGTGGATTTTAGTATTTCTTGCACTGTTACTGCTTTGCAAGAGTGCTAGTTGGTGTTCAGGAGGCATTCTTTATTCTTACACATCAATTGATGTGTGTGAGAGCAAATGATGCTTCCTGATCACCAGACAGTAATTGAGGCATAGCTGCCAACAGCAGCCTTTGTTTACATTCTGTGATGCTGTGATTAGTAACAGTGATCACATGGTACAGAGTCACCCTCATTGGCTTGGTATCTTCTGCCTATCATCACAGAGCAATCACAGGAATGTGCATGCGTTGGTGCACAGTTTTAGAAGGATGTACTGGTGCATCCTTCTGGAACAAAAGGGAAATGGACCGGCTGCAAATGTACAATGGTTGGCCTGCAAGTGGTTATAAAAAAACAAAAATTTGTTGCATTTATTTTTATATATACTCTATTCTACTAAAAGTTGTGCTTAAAAGACAGCCTTTACTGCGCCAATGCCACAGAAAGGGCCTGGTTACAATATGCCCATCAACATCTTGACACCCCTTCACTTGGCTTTTTTGTGGCATTGGCACAGTACAGGCTTCTTTCTGGCAACCATGCAGCTCATTTTTGTTTAAGAATTGTTGTATTGTGCGCCTTGAAAAAAATCCACACTTTCTTTTTCCAGTTAATACTATATTTCTCCGGAGGTTACCTGTGGGGTTTTTTTGTATCCCAAACAATTCTTCTGGAAGTTGTGGCTGCAATCTTTTTTGTTCTACCTGACATTGGCTTGGTATCAAAAGATCCCAGAACTTCCCATTTCCTAATATGTGATTGAACAGTACTGACTGGCATACTCAAGGCTTTGGACATCTTTTTATATCCTTTTTCCATCTTTATAAAGCTCCATTACCTGCTCCCCATAGCTCAGTGCATCCATGTGAGAGCTAACAAACTCACTGAGTATTTATACACAGACACTAATTGCAATTCAAAAAGCCACAGATGTGGGAAATTCAGCTTTAGTTGCCATTTTAACCCGTTTTTGTCACCTTCTGTGTCTGTACCAAGGCCAAACATTCCAGGGTATGTAAACTTTTGATTAGGGATATTTTGGTGCTTTCTGTTATCCTTATGGATTAAAAAGGAGCCAAACAACTATGTGCTATTAAATGGCTTCATATGATCACTATCCTTAACCAACCGCGCTATAGCCGAATGACTGCTACAGTGCAGTTGTCCAGTTCTGGGAGGGCGTCATATGACGTCCTCCCAGAACATGCCCTCCCGCGCACCCCGGCGATCTCCGTGATAGCTGTGTCCTACGGACACAGCTGATCACGTGATGTGGTAAATGGCCAATCACAGTGGCCTTTTACCACGTGATCCACTGTGTCCAATGACACAGCAGATCACAAGGTAAATGCAATTGCCGGTTATTGGCTGCACTTTGCTCACGCTGTCACAGCATGAGGAAAGTAATGCCGATAACCGGTAATTGTCAGAGGGCGGATCGGTACCAATCATCAGGGCACTGATGATCAGTGCCAAGCAGTGCCACCCTCCAGTGATGCCCACCTGTGCCCAGCAGTGCCATCCACAAATGTCCAGCATTGCCACCCACCTGTGTCCAGCAGTGCCACCCACCAGTGCCCACCAGTGCTGCCAGCAGTGCCACCCATCACTGCCTGTCAGTGCCGCCAGTCAGTGCCACCTATCAGTACCCATCAGTGCCCCCTATCAGTGCCCATCAGTGGCACCTATCAGTGCCCATCATTGTTGCATATCAGTGCAGCAGCATCAGTTGCGCCTCATCAGTGCCAGCTCATCAGTGCTGCCTATCAGTGCCCCTCAGTGCTACCTATCAATGCCACCTCATCAGTGCCCATCAGTGCTGCCTATCAGTGCCCA
The DNA here is from genome assembly GCF_062004578.1 of Staurois parvus. Taxonomy (NCBI): domain Eukaryota; kingdom Metazoa; phylum Chordata; class Amphibia; order Anura; family Ranidae; genus Staurois; species Staurois parvus. Next base: position 27,527,545 of record NW_028317886.1, on the reverse strand, counting down.
TCAGTGCTGCCTATCAATGCAGCCTCATTTTTTTTCAGTTTTTTTGTTTATAGCACAAAAAATAAAACACCCAGTGGCGAGTACCACCAAAAGAAAGCTCTATTTGTGTGAAAAAAATTTGATATGGGTACAGTGATGCATGACCATGCAATTGTTATTCAAAGTGCGAGAGTGCTGAAAGCTGAAAATTGGCCTGGGCTGGAAGGGGGTGAAAGTGCCCGGTAGGCAAGTGGTTAAATAAAAAACAGTTTTTTGGCATGATCAGTCATATTTTCAATATAAATGCCAACATTTCACAATTTCTGCCAAGTTTTGCAAACTTTTGAGGAAAACTGTATGTTTCAACTGAAGGCTGCAAACACCAAGTTATGTAGAACTTTCTCAAAGGTTGATAACAAGCATTTTCAACCCCCAGATTGCTCGGTATTAAATACAAACACTTTACATCTTTGATAACCTTTCTGTGTGCTGGCAGTGATCATTTACTTTCCTTTAGACAAAAGTAGCTTTGCTGCATTCATGCTGATAATATCCTTTTGCTTGAGTTAAAGAGAGGTTTTCAACCACCCACTGCTCTCATTAAGATACTTTATCTGCCATTCTATGGCCAACCTAAAACCTGCCAAACGTGATACAATATCATTGTAAATTATACTTAATATTTACCAACAATTAAAGAGTGCGAGAATTGATTCAAATATTCAAATCTATATCTAGCCAGGTAGGTCAAATCTAAACAAAATATGACTGTGTACAGCAGCTCACAATAATCCAGTGCTTTGCTTGCAGCGTATGGTCACTTTCTTTTCCTTTACCCTTTGCTCTGTTTGCCACCATGAACAAAAATAAATGCTCAGCACTTCTGGATATGGGAATCATGTGACTTACTCCCCATGTCCCATGTAACAGCACTGATACTTGGCAATTAGCTGCTCAGATACTAGCACCATCGCAACAGATTTACGTAAGAGTTCTCAGTGCAGTTCGAGGTCCAACTAGGATCCACTTGGAGCTTACAAAGAGCTTCATGCCCTTACTTTCAGTGGCAAACAGAGCACAGAAAGCAAAAAGAGTATTAGTCAAGTATAAGCTGCTGGGGATCCAGCTTTACAGTGAACCTGTTGCTTGCAGTGATAACAAATGCTTTTGACAGTGAAAGGTAAATGAGAATGGCAAAGAAAAAGGTAAAAAGGACTTGTACTGCTTCCTCTATTTGCATGAGAAGCATGATGAGCCGGGACCTGCTACACCGATGGAGAGACATCTGTCCCATCTATGGCATAATTTGAAAAGTTTCATAACGCCATGTAATAAATTAATTCATTAATCTACTATTTCTGTGTATCAAATAATATTAGGATAAATTATATACTTGGTTGCCAGGGATGCATTTTTCCAATTACAATACTGTAGATGGAAAACACAGGTTTCATGGAGTTGTACACACTTGTAAATGACTTGTAAATGACTGGACAGAGAACGTCTAACAGCCATGTTTACCAAATTGGGTATGTATGTATATAAGTATGTACCTTTTCTTAAAAAATATGGACATCCCCTGTAACAGACTGCCTGACACCCTTACTGGGTATCTCCGCCAAACTACAGCTTCCTCCACTCTGGAACCAGAATATAGCAAATTTACCGCAAGCATCCAACAGAACCAATGTTTGTGTAAAACAAGGACTGATTTTATGAACAAACAGCACAGCATTTAGGCACACAAACCTCCCCCCTAGATAGTTATGGTCCACATTACAAGACCCAGGTGAAAATTACATTACATAAACAAAAAATAATCGAACACAAGAAAACAATAGATTCCACCCTGCCACCTATCAGTCTGGACTGTGGAGGTGATTAAACAAAGTGAGAGCTTATCAGCTAAACCTAATTACAGCAAACAAGAGCTGATGCCAGGAAACCTGTAATAGAAAATAATGTTTTGTAACCCATATATACTGGAATTCACCCCTTGCATATAGTTCTACTATGCACAGTATTACAAGGGGTCCCAGAAACAGTCATTCCAGCCCTAATTGCATGCAAATGGTAGCTGGTATAATTCACAGCCAGCCAGGTACCCATGGAACTAATATAACCATCTTGAGGAAAAGGTTCCCTGTAACTTCAAGAGGGGGGTCTCCTTAGTCCTGGGTCCATAGTCAGTGGGTAGAATGATGGCCCCAGGCCCCTCCAGGAGCCCAAATCATAGTTGTTGTTTCCGTGACACCCCCATGGGGTTGATTTGCTAACATCAAAAAGGCTGTTTGCTTTTCAAGGGAAGTTGTTCAATGCAGGGTAAATTAACCTAGAGCTTAGTGTATGTGGTAAAATTTCACTTTGCAAGGAAAACAAAAAAAAAGCATTTTTGCTAGCACATCATTGGATGATAGAAGTCAGCGGAGAGTCACCTCATTCACTAAGCTCTGGGAAAAATTACCATCAAATTGCAACTTCTCTTGCAAAGCGAACAGTCTATTTACCTTTCGTAAATCAACTCCATGGTCTCATTCCTGATAATAATATTAGCGGTAAATCCCATCTTTACTGGCCAGATAATTCTAGAAGCATTTCTAACACAGATTGAGGGATGTGGAAATATTTATTATTTCTTAAAATAATTATTTAAAAAGTATAATATTTCTTAAAATATTGTTTGTATTATTTTTAATTTCCATGCTATTATCATTAAAGAGCAAGTCTGAGGAATCAGAGAAAAGATAAATCAATGTTGCTGCATTGCTAACATCTGAAAGGCCAATTTTCTTACCTTGCTTAAAAAAAATAGCTAGGTTCCATGAGTCTGATCAAAAGTCTTCTCACAGTGAGGAGAGTGAGCAGAGGTCAGGAAAGAAAAAAGGACAAGTGGCAGGGCTGGTAGGGACAGAAGTTGCACTAGCAGAAAAAGAGATTGAGGACACATACCAGAGAACTGATAGGAGCCAGGGAATCTGAAGGGAGCCAGAACAGAACTGAAAGGCTATAGATGATGATATCATAGGTACAATAATGCGTCCTCCAAACCATAAGGGACCATAATTAGTGAAGGGAGTGTGATCAGGAATGTCCATCACACATATAAATCCTGGGCCTTATGGTATTTATAGATCTCTAACAGCAAGCAGAATTTAGACAGGAGGACATCTGGATCTAAACCAAAAACTTTGGACTGGTAGTCTGTATGTCCTGTATATCATTGCTTACTCTTTGCTTTTGATATACTGTGCTTGGCTCTTGATACTTTAAAAGCAGTGGTTCCTTTTTGAAAAAGAGTTTGCATTTTGTAATCCTGATTGTTCTGAAAATTGGTTTGCTAGTTCTTGAATGATAGCCTTCACTTATTCAGGGAAGCGTGATCTTGGCACCTGACCAATATACTCAAGGAAACAAGACTACACTCACTCCTATCGTAAAATCTCATCAGGTTTGTCCTGCTAACAGTCAGTCAGCAATCACACTTTAATTTCCCACCCTCAAATGTTCTGCCCCAGCTTTCTTCCCCAATTCTGAATCAGAACATACACTTTCTTGCCTCAATTTTAGTTTTTTAGAGTCAGATTCTGTGAACGTCCGCTACTGTATGTGGACTAGTCTGTGACAGAAAACTGCATGTATCCAATATTTGTAAATTGGTTTTGGATAGGATTCCTACAAAAACTTTAACCTTTATGAAGATGGTAATGCTTCTTATGCACAAGGTGTTACCTAATTTATTCAGTATAATATATTAGATGAATATTTCTTTATGAAATTTGGCAATTTCATTAATTCAACAGTCATTTTTAATCCTGGACTGGCTCACTGCAGAAAACAAAGTTGTGAAAGTCAATAGAAAAGTATTCCACTAGTGTATTTGCTTGTGTTCTTATCACATTCTGTCTAGAACAAGGATGTTCTAAATAATGAAAGAGCTATAATTGCTAGTACCACATCTCATGTCAATTTACATCAAACAGCTCACCCTAGGCTCTTATGTGTTTCTTTTACTATTTGTACAAGATTCTTTTATTTGACAACTGACTGACTTGAGACACAACATATGCATACAAAAGATGAGTGCCTGAGGACTCAGCTTTCCATCTTTGGGAGTACAATTCTAAATCTATTGGAAAATCATGATCAAAAATATTTATTCTCAGGCAACAATCAAGAGACATACCTAATATTCAAAAACAGAATGCACAGGTGGGGAGATAATTAAATGCATGTTATTGTACTAGTGATTGCAAAATATAAGGATAGCTTGTCAAGGCAAAAGAAAATATAATCTTTTATGGTTGATTCTGCTCTGTTCCAACTATGACATGCTAACTGGGCAAGAGTAAATTAGTAGACCAAAGCATCACTGGCATGGTGAAACTATTACAATGTAGAATGTTTGTCTGGTAAGTATATTTACAAAAGTGTTTTGTTATATCTGCTCAATACCTGTTGATCCTGCCAGAAATTCAATGATCTTGCAACTTCCTGAAAGCTCAAACAAACAAACAAATAAACCCCTCAGGCTAATGTCAGGATTGATTTATCACTAGTCACAGTATGTATGCCACTATTGTCTTTTTTCTGTGTTTATAGGCATTATTATTTGAACCCATCGTGAAAAAACAGTGCCTATTGTAAAATGACAGCCAAGCAGGATCCCTATTATACTTCATATGATGTCCTCCCAGGATTGCACTGCACGTGCGCCCCAGGGGCCGCACTCTGGTGTGATCTGTTACTGGCTGTGTCCACCGGGCAAAGCCAATGACTGATCACTTTACAGGTCCACTGCCAGTACAGCAGATCACATGACAGTTGTAAACAATGAATTGCTTCCTTTCATGTCATTCATTGCTTACAATTGTGTTGCTAGCTGTGATTGGTCATAGTGATCATATGGTACAGACAGGGCCAATCACACCTCATCTGTACCATGTGATCAGCTGTGGCCAATCACAGCTGATCACAAGAATATCTACTGAAAAAAATCAGTTTCATTCATTAAAAATTATTGTTTTTCTAAGTGAAATTCACTGGTATAAGCAATCATAAAGAGTGAAAAAAAATCCTGATTATTGACCAGAGTAGTATAATGTTAATATGATAACATTGTATTGCTCTGGTCACAGGAGTAAAAAAAATAATTAAAAATTAAACAAACAAAATAAAATATATATTTTTTTTTTACATACTCTTACCAGTCAGTGTCCCCGATCATGCCTCACCAGTTTTATGATGACACTGTACTGCAATAATGACAGTATGTGAAAAAAAATTGTGAAACATTTTTTAATTTCTTCAGTTTCCACAAAATTATGGCATAAAATAACAACTTCAAAAGACTCGCCATGCCTCTTACTAAATACTTCAGACTGTCTACTTTGAGAAAAGCGGGCATTTGGCGGGTATTTGTACTGTCCTGGTGTTTTTGGGCCTTCAGAAATTAAATAGGCTGTCAGTGCATCAGGATTGATCGATTTTTCAGATACTATAGTTTATGGACTCTATATCTTTCCTACCAACTGAATAATAAACACTGATTTGTGTTATTTCTTTACCAAAGAAATGTAGCAGAATACATGTTGGCCTAAATTTTTGAAGAAAGATTTATTTGCTAAATTGTATAACGGAAACGAAGAAAAATGTGTTTTCCTTTTTTTTTGCAAAAAATAAAAAAAAACAGTAGTGATTAAACACCACCAAAAAAATCTCTATTTGTGTGAAGAAAGTGATAAAAACTTCATATGAGTACAGTGTTGCATGACCTCGCAGTTGTCATTCAAAGTTCAACAGTGCTGAAAACTGAAAATTGGCCAGGGCAGGAAGGGGGTATAAAAGTGCTCGGTATTGAGGTGGTTAAAGTATATATATATATCTATTATATTAGAATTTTTACATGTTTCTTTTTTATTATGATGTAATATTATTTTCCAGCACTAGGTCCCACAACCTGTAATTGCAGCATGGTGGCATTTTATGGCATTTGTGTTCATGTAATTTCCCATTCCTGGTAATGCCTAACGCTACTTTATGCAACCAAACTGAAGGGATGATCAAACAATATATAAATGGATAACTGCACTTTTACAGGGCCCAATGCCTTGCTTCAGCATCTCTGACAAGCCACATACTTACCAGTCCCACCAAGACCTTTGTTGTATAGTGCATTTTGCTCTGTGACATCTTCAAAATCCTCACTCTCAGGCCTCACTCGCCTTGCCAAGTATGGACATTCCCTTGTAATAAATTGAGATTTTGACATGTATGCATAGGTAAAGCTGCACCTGACAGTGAGAGCTGACTCACACATATGCGGTGTGGATTGAAGCTCAGGTTTCACAGCTAATTGACATAGTAGTTGCTCAGCGGTTCATGTCAGGTTTACATCAGGGTCAAGACAGGTTCAGGTCAGGATTTTATTATTTTCACATGTGCAGTTTAGAAGCAGTTTCCATAGAAGTCAATAGCCTGTAATCCACACCTGAACCTGACCGCAGTGCTCAGAAATCGGACAGCACTCTTTTTCAGTCAGCACTAAATCTGCACTGCCGGTGCACCGGACATATGTGAACAGGCACCATAGGAAGCAATGGCTCCATCCGCTTCAAAATCCCCATATATGTGAACCGGCAACTAAAGATTTTAAAAGAAAGGACAAGTGATCCCCATCAGGCTGGACAATAATGATATTGGTGGGGGGGTGGGAAACTGAGGTCATCTAAGTGTAAGTGCACTAAACCTTTTTTTTCAGATAACCTGTCTCACTCATTCAAAATTCCTTAAAAATTCAATGCTGGGTCATGACAGGAGTGTGTTCTGTTTCCAGCCGCCTTATGCCATGTGATATATTTATCTTCTCATCAAAGGCATATCCACAGCCAAAACTTCTTTTTGATTGTTTTTGGATAGAGTAGGTAACCTCATTGTGTTTTTTTCTGATGTCTGTGTCCCATTGAGGATATTTCCCCTCACTTCCTGTCCCATTGACACAACAGGAAGTAAGAGGAAATCTCCAAAGGAAGGGAAATTCTCTCCTATTTGTTACTAAAAAGTACCCCCATGTAAGATTCTTCTTTATTCTAGTTATGTCGACAGTTTAAAATTTTGGATTTTTGCTTACTTTCAGACCTGGGGACAATGATCATTGGGACAAATGTAGAGGGAGAATCTTTCCAGCAAGGGCAGAGGCAGAAAAAAACCTTGGGAAATAAGAATCTTCACCAGCACAGTAATAATGCAATAATAAACTGACAAGGATTCTAAACTTTCCATACTCTAAAAAAAAAAACAAAGACATAACTTTAGATACCTTTTGGCCTGACTGCTGAAATCATTTCAATTTCTTTGCTTCAGAGTGTGTGCTAGAAACAGAATCCTCTAGTAACATGAGCACTTTTGTGCCCTCCAGAGAGTGATTAACAGTTGGGGGTTTAGTAGAGCAAATCCCATGTTACATGACTATATCATGTTACCATCTTGAGCCACTGCAGGAAGTTCCCCAACCAGGCTGCAGCTTTTGAAAAGGTGTGGACAGCCAGATCATATATTCTGATTTTAGTTGACAATGTTATGGTATTTTCACAATTTATTTTTATAAGTAAGGGTTTTTACTAGCAGCATAACTATAGTTCATGGGGCCCCATAGCAAAATTTTGATTGGGTCCCCTGGTAAACTCCCTACTTTCATTGGTCTTAACATAAAGTATGTCTATATAGGGGAGAGATAGCAGGAGAGCTGTCACCATAGTCAGTACACCAGGGACCATTGTTTTGTTCTTAGTGAAGAAGCGGTGCATCTGATCATGAAAAAAAAAACTTTCAACCTGCATTTTCCAGCTAACTAATGTCGTCAGTAGCTCACCAGTAGAGGCGGCTCTTTAATTAGGCAAATTAGGTGGTCGCCTAAGGCCTCGCGCTCACAGGGGCCTCATGTCCGCCTAATTTGCCTAATGCATTACCCCATTTTTTAGCACTGCAGCAAGGCTCGGTGTCAAGGTCCTACCTTTTCCCAGAGGTTATGTTACTCCATGTGCTGGCATCCATCTTGGATTTCTGCTGAGCATGGTGGGAATCTTTTATGCCTTCAGGTCTCTGAGGTCCATCCCCCAGAGGGGTGTGGCTGATGACATATAAGCCTGTGGTCCGCACATGCTCTTTGCACTTGTGTCTTGTGTCTTTGTGTTGCTATTACTCTGTTCTGACTCTAGTGACTCTCCTGGAATCTGACTCGGCTTGTGACTCGACTATTCTTTGTGTTCTCCTTTGATCTGACCCTCTGTTGCTGAACCCGGCTTGTGACCTGTGATTCTCATCTGCTGTCCTGTACCGTTTTGTCCCGTTGTTGTCGACCCGGCCGGCCTGACTACTCTATTGTCTTTTCCACCAGCTACACGCCATTGGCGGCGGCCATTACCGCAACTGAGGTGTCTCGGGGGCCACGACCTGGTTCCTGGCTGCGTCAAGTCCATCCCCACCATCAGGGGCCCTGGTGAAGGGCAGCCTGGGACTTAGACTCCGCGCCCTGAGGGACTTCGGTCTGTGGGTGGTGGTTGTCGTCAGCCGGTGCGTTACATTGTTATTAGGCCTGCCTGTCCGTTCCTCAGCTCCTGCCCTGACACTCGGGAGTTTGCTAAGCAGGCACTGACAGTCTGGCATCTTCTGTTCCGCCTGCCAGTTGGGCTGTCACCACCTGCCCTCAGCCTCCCTGAGTTTCTTTGTCTGTGATCATACAATCAGGAATGTCAGCGGCTCCACCACCCAGCTGAGACTCTGTGGCTGGGAATGGTCAGGTGCACCATGAACTATGTTGTTTTTGGCTGTGGGGCCCCTGCAGATTCCCCCTCTACTGTGTCACTGTAGAAGCAGCAGGAAGGAACAATAGGAACAGCTGCTGGCCATCCACAGGACAAGAAAGAGTTACCAGCGCTGATTTGCCTCCTGCTGATTACTTAACCAATGGCCGCTGTTGTAACCTGCTCTCTTCTCAATCCCACCACCTTTGAGAATAGATTGGAGCTATACTGGAGTCCTGTGGAGAAAGAACCAAACTACCGTGAGGACCAACGAGGGGGCAGAGAAACAGCAGCACCTAGCACGAGGAGAAGCATCAATTTAGGAGAAGGTGATCTGGATAATGTGTACAAGGAAGAGATTTTTACTGCATGGGCCCATCTCTCTCTCTCTCTCTCTCTCTCTCTCTTCTCCCTCTCCCATTTCTCTCCCCCTCTCCTTCCCCCCCCCCTCTCTCCTCTTCCCCCTCTCTTTCACTCCCATTCTCCCATCCTCTCTCTCTCTCCTTCTCCCCCTCCCCCCCTCTCTCTCTCCTCTCCCTCCCTCTAACCTCTCTCTCTCTCTCTCTCTCTCTCTCTCTCTCCTCTCCCTCTCTCTACTTTTCTCTCTACTTCCCCTCTTCTCTCTTGCCCTCTCTTCTCTCTTCATTATCTCCTCCCTCTTTCCCTCTCTCCCCCCTCCTTTCCCTCTCTCTTTTTCCCCGTCTCCCTCCCTCTCTCTCCCCATCTCTCTTGCCCCTCTCTCTCTGTGCTATGCTAGGATCCCCCCACTCTCCTTCCTCTGTGGATGTGGAGTGACTCAGTGACACCCCCTCCCCATTATCCCTAGAGGGGATGTCACCTCGCTGGGTCCCAGGGGTTGTATTCTCTGCATGTGTCTGATGGGTGAGGAGGGTGCCCTGGAAGGGGTGCTGATCGCCTGTGTGCTTGAGCTGAGGTTGCCTCCATCATACCCTAGCATTCCAGTAAGGCTCTCTATCTGCTAGATCTGGTTATCTTTCTGAAGCCATTTTCATCTCTTAAATAATTTTTCACATTATGGACCTGAGTGTGGCCTCATGTCTAAGATTTGCCTAAGACCTCAAAAAGCCTAGAGCCACCTCTGTGGCTAAACCTCTCACCTCTTCCAGCACCACAGCAAGCTAGTACTGAAAGAAATGGTCTAGTAGTAAGTTTAAAAAAGCATTGTAGGAGCAATAATAATAATAATAATAATAATAAAAAACATAACATCTACCAACAGCTATCAGTTTATACTTGAAGAGACAGGGTTAATTCACTAACTAGAAGCTCTAAGGACAAAAAAATATACACGGTTAAGACAGGTATATTACGCATTCGACCTGTACCATCTAAGTATACACCATAATATCTGATATCCAGACTGAATAGCAAACATTGCAAATAAATGAAAAGATTTAGCTTAAAGAAAGAAGAGCAAAATGTCTGTTTAATAAAAATGTAGTATCAAAGAAATAGCAGTGCTTATCTGTTTAATGTTCTGTTTTCTAGCCTTATTTTTAATTATTTGTCTTATCTCGTAAACACAAATCTTAACCAAATATCTATGAATACATTTCTGGTTTTCCAATAGCAGGTTCTGTGAAAAAATAAATATGAGCACAGCATTTATGAAAATAATCCTAGTAAAGCATAGAAGTTACCATGTGTTTTTTTAAGAAAATTTTAATGAAATTTGCACTAATTTAATTACTGGTGGTAAATCAATCAGATTTGTTTAAACACATCCATCTGGAAGATTTACCTGCAGTGAATGTTTGGTGCATGTCAGATTGATTGCTTTATAAACATGTCCTATAGCATACAATAGACTGATTTGTTTTGTGAATATGCAGTGAAGGTTCTCATTTATCCAGGTCATGGTATACAGTAGCTAACAGTACTTAGCAATTTAACTGGACTTGTTCTTTAATGTAAAAAAGTTTCACAGCCTATCCTAGCAGCTTCTTCAATTTTAAATAAGTGTCAGGAACATGCCCCTGCATTTACGGCCTCATGGTGAGCCTAAGCTGATCATAGATTAAATAAAGGGGGGTGGACTCATGCGCTGCCAAAGATATAAAAATGAAGAAGCTGCTGACACCTGACTAGACTAGAATGGATAAAACATAAGTAGATAAGGTGGTGTAGTGCTAATACCATGTGATAATAGACATATAAAATAGAAATAAAGGACTCGATATTAAATGGGTGAATACATAAATTATATGAATAAATATATAGGTGTACAGTGGTGCACCTAATGTGTAACCCAAAAACATGCCATCAAGAATGTGACTAAATATAAGTGATAGGTGATATAAGTGAAACAAATATTAACCAAATATAAATACATGTGATCATAAATGAACAATATACATAAATCATATAGCACAAAGTCCCAAACGTATAACTGTGATAAATCCATCTTCGACCGTGAAAATAAATACGTGCTCAAGTGCATCAGACCATCTGTCACAGTCTAGCGCGCACGCTTACCTCCATTCTTTGACCCTCAAGGAGTCATAAGGCATAACAGATCACCAGTTAGTCCCAGTTGGGATGAATTTCACTCTCTGGATGGACACAGGATCAGCTTCCACACAGCCCACGGTTAATCAACCATTACAATGGTAAGGCACCTTTACAAAACTCCTCCACTCTCCCAATGGCTCATAAACAGGGGATCAGAGAAAAAGCCACCATAGCGTCACGATAACACGTGGATCCCTGGAGAAGTCACGTGTTATCGTGATGCAACATGTTTCACTAGAGCGTGGTGACGCTATTACGCACGGACGGCAGCCATCTTTGGACTCCCTATGCAAGCACCCTGACTGTGGGTTATACAGTTCATGCCTGGTGGGTCTATGACCCGATTTTAATGTGTAAGTAGCTCTTTGGCATTTGTGTATGGTATAATAAACTTTACTCTATTACGCTATGGTGGCTTTTTCTCTGATTGGTGGCTTTTTCTCTGATCTTCAATTCTGTTTTCCCTAATGGCTCCGTGTCAGCACACCTGGGAACTAACTAGCCACACAATGGTAGGATAACTTTGGATAGAAATGGAATCCAGGATGCCTCTGCCAAACTCAACTGCCGTCAAGGCTTCCAGCTTTATACAGAAATGAGACATGAATGTATATATATTGACACTAGAGATGAGCGAATCGAACATGACGAAGTGGAATTCGTTCCGAAGATTTGGAAAAATTCTATTCGCGACGAATCCGAAGATTAGCAAACTTCGGATGCACGAATCAAATTTTCCCAAAAATGGCGGCGACATGTGTGGCGACGGAGAAAATGGACAGAGAAGATGGGGCGGGGATCTCTGGGAAGGCGCGCAGACAAGGCGCGCTGACCCATAATGCATTCATGACATGTGATCGCATTAGCCAATCAGCAGCCAGCCAGCACTGTGTAATGGTGGAGCTATAAATCGCGGCCATCTTAGAATTCTCCATTAGCCTCCGGTCATTCAAGGGAGACAGACCTGTGTGTATTAAGGGACAGAGTTAGGGCCACAGAGACTTTAGGGCCACAGAATCGTTACTCAGGGACACAGAATCGTTACTCAGGGACACAGAATCGTTACTTAGGGCCACAGCTATCAAAGAATCGAAAATTTAAAGTGACATACACCCTTTTTTTTTTTGGTGGCTGTCGTGCACAGTTGGTGCTGCAGTTTGCCGATTGTGCAAAATAAACTGACTTTCTGCTTCACAACCACTATTGTACGTTCAAAGAGTTAAATCCATTTACACGCCGGCTGGCGGTAATATTTTTTGGGTGATTAGTGCATTCCAGTGACACAAACGTACAGTTTCCAGCCAACGGCAAGCTGCAATTGACCGATTGTGTACAATAAACTGACTTTCTGCTTCACAACCACTATTGTACGTTCAAAGAATTAGATCCATTTACACGCCGGGTGGCGGTAATATTTTTTGGGTGATTAGTGCATTCCAGTGACATAAACGTACAGTTTCCAGCCAACGGCAAGCTGCAATTGACCGATTGTGCTAAATAAACTGACTTTCTGCTTCACAACCACTATTGTACGTTCAAAGAGTTAAATCCATTTACACGCCGGCTGGCGGTAATATTTTTTGGGTGATTAGTGCATTCCAGTGACAGAAACCTACAGTTTCCAGCCAACGGCAAGCTGCAATTGACCGATTGTGTACAATAAACTGACTTTCTGCTTCACAACCACTATTGTACGTTCAAAGAGTTAGATCCATTTACACGCCGGGTGGCGGTAATATTTTTTGGGTGATTAGTGCATTCCAGTGACATAAACGTACAGTTTCCAGCCAACGGCAAGCTGCAATTGACCGATTGTGCTAAATAAACTGACTTTCTGCTTCACAACCACTATTGTACGTTCAAAGAGTTAAATCCATTTACACGCCGGCTGGCAGTAATATTTTTTGGGTGATTAGTGCATTCCAGTGACAGAAACCTACAGTTTCCAGCCAACGGCAAGCTGCAATTGACCAATTGTGTACAATAAACTGACTTTCTGCTTCACAACCACTATTGTACGTTCAAAGAGTTAAATCCATATACACGCCGGGTGGCGGTAATATTTTTTGGGTGATTAGTGCATTCCAGTGACATAAACGTACAGTTTCCAGCCAACGGCAAGCTGCAATTGACCGATTGTGCTAAATAAACTGACTTTCTGCTTCACAACCACTATTGTACGTTCAAAGAGTTAGATCCATTTACACGGCGGGTGGCGGTAATATTTTTTGGGTGATTAGTGCCCTTGATAGTCGTCTCCCCACACTGCTGCTGGGGGGACTTTTTAACCTAGGCCTGTGTATGGCCTTCAATTGAAGCTGCTTCCGCTCCGCCACTCTGCCATTGGACTCTTGATAGTCGTCTCCCCACGCTGCTGCTGGGGGGACTTTTTAACATAGGCCTCTGTATGGCCTTTAATTGAAGCTGCTTACGCTCCGCCACTCTGCCATGGGCCTCTTGGGTATCCCAGAAGCTGCTCAGCGGGTCAGGGCAATAAAGCTCCCGGTTCGCAGGTTGTTCCGTCTTATGGATGGAAGTACGACGGTATATGATCTTCTTCGCACCCACGGCATTACTTTGTAGAATTTCTGCATTGCATCTGCAATCACAACGCTGACTTCCCGGATCGCCACTCAGCCATTGGACTCTTGATAGTCGTCTCCCCACACTGCTGCTGGGGGGACTTTTTAACCTAGGCCTGTGTATGGCCTTCAATTGAAGCTGCTTCCGCTCCGCCACTCTGCCATTGGACTCTTGATAGTCGTCTCCCCACGCTGCTGCTGGGGGGACTTTTTAACCTAGGCCTGTGTATGGCCTTCAATTGAAGCTGCTTCTGCTCCGCCACTCTGCCATTGGACTCTTGATAGTCGTCTCCCCACACTGCTGCTGGGGGGACTTTTTAACATAGGCCTCTGTATGGCCTTCAATTTAAGCTGCTTACGCTTCGCCACTCTGCCATGGGCCCCTGTACCGCCTCCTCTTGCTGCTGCCAGGTCCAGAGTGTGTCATGGGTCCCTGTACGGCCTCCCATTGCTGCTGACTTCATCGCCAGACTCTGCCATGTGCCACTTTCAGGTCTCCTTACACTGTTGGTGGGTTCCATTTTGTGATAGGGTGCTGTATGGCCTTCCATTGCTGCTGCCTCCACCGCCACCCTGCGCCATGTGCCTCTGTCGTCTGCTCACGCTGCTGACGGCTTCCGCTTTTTAACCGAGGCCTGTGTTTGGCTTCCGAATACTGCTGCATCCACCGCCACCCTGCGCCATGTGTCTCTGTCGTCTGTTCACGCTGCTGACGGCTTCCGCTTTTTAACCTAGGCCTGTGTATGGCTTCAGAATAATGCTGCCTACACCGCCACCCTGCGCCATGTGCCTCTGTCGTCTGCTCACGCTGCTGCCAGGTCCATACTGATTCATGGCCCCCTGTACCGGCTCCTCATGAACGTGGTTCAGCGGGTTTGCATCACTTAACGGCAAATCGTTGACAAACGCTGGGACGTTCAGTGTTGTGCGCATTAAGCCAGACACCAAAGGGCAGCACAGACCTGTTATTACTCGCTCAAGCATGGCTGAACAAAACCAGTCTCTACCACAAATTGGACCCAGACCTGCCCAGGGTCTCGTAAGTAGATTGCACGGAGGAGTAGAGTTCGTTATTGGAATTAACTGTGAGGGACTTTTAAACCTAGGCCTGTGTATGGCCTTCAATTGAAGCTGCTTCTGCTCCGCCACTCTGCCATTGGACTCTTGATAGTCGTCTCCCCACGCTGCTGCTGGGGGGACTTTTTAACATAGGCCTCTGTATGGCCTTCAATTTTAGCTGCTTATGCTCCGCCACTCTGCCATGGGCCCCTGTACCGCCTCCTCATGCTGCTGCCAGGCCCGTAATCTGCCATGGGCCCCCGTATCGACTCCTCATGCTGCTGCCAGGCCCGTAATCTGTCATGGGCCCCTGTACCGCCTCCTCATGCTGCTGCCAGGTCCAGAGTGTGTCATGGGTCCCTGTACGGCCTCCCATTGCTGCTGTCTCCATCGCCACACTCTGCCATGTGCCACTTTCAGGTCTCCTCACACTGCTGGTGGGTTCCATTTTGTCATAGGGTGCTGTATGGCCTCCCATTGCTGCTGCCTCCACCGCCACACTGTGGCTCCACACTCTGGTTTTGGCCCCGTGACTGCCCAAATGAGTGAAGTGTGCGGTGATTCTAAGATCGACGGCACTCATCTGCATGTCATACTGACTGACAGTATTATTTCTCTTCCCCAGCAGACTCCAAGGGCATTTAAATTAAAGGTACAGTGTTCTGCACTAATATAAAGGCTCTCTGAAGCCTAGAAACACCCTTTTTATAAGTTAAATTCGCAGCGAATATATTCGGCTCGAAGCGAATTTATTCGGCGAATTCGGCGAATCAGCCGAACCGAATTTTTGAATATTTCGCTCATCTCTAATTGACACCAACATAGATGCCTTGAAGTCTTTGGAAAACTCGCCCTACTGATGCACACAAGGTTAAAACTCTAGTGGAGAGTGCCATGATTCCCCTGGCACAGGCAACCCTTTCTGGAGGAGATGAGCTTCACCAACCAAGAGGCAACAATCCTAATGAAAAGTTACACACTCCATCTGGAATAACAAACGTGCTCGAACTTCCTGATGCCAGATGTCGCCTTAATGTAAAATTGTAAAGTTTGGCGTACATCCAAACGAGTTAACCTTTTGGGTACTCCCCTAGGGGGACGTAGGAAGGACAATCTCTTGTGTGATATGGACTCTGGAGGCCACTTTAAGCACAAATCCAAGCACTGGCATGAGTACCACCCTGTACAAGAAGAATGTGAGAAAGGGTTCTTTAAACCCCAAGGCCACTAATTTTGACATTCTTCTGGCGGATGTACTTTCCACCAGGAAAGCAGTTTTCAATGAGAGGTAGCACAGGGCGCATTTTTTATTGAAGGCATCTGACGCTAAAAGGTTCAACCCTAATGAGAGATCCCACTTCAGGAAAACTATCCCTTAGGAGGTTTCAACCAAATTGCAGTTTGAAGAACTGTATATTTAAAGTGTCAGATGCCCATTGTATACTGGTGCA
This sequence comes from Staurois parvus, assembly GCF_062004578.1. Taxonomy (NCBI): domain Eukaryota; kingdom Metazoa; phylum Chordata; class Amphibia; order Anura; family Ranidae; genus Staurois; species Staurois parvus. The sequence continues at coordinate 27,511,144 of NW_028317886.1, read as the reverse complement.
GACAGAGATAGCCAAAGCGTGGGCCCTTAGCATATTTACGCATAGCCCAGTCAAGCCTGCCTGCAGAAACTCCAGAACATGATGGACTTGTGAAGAGCCTAGTGGAAAATCTTGATCAGCAGAAATCCTGTGAATTCATCCCATATTCTTCCATAAGCATTGCTAATGCTGTCCTTCCTTCCTTCCTTCCCTTAAGAGTTTTCACAACCCTACAGAGCACACGAGATCTGGCTGTCTCTCAAGACCCAAGCAATCAGCTTGAGCTTTTCCAGTGCTGGATGATGAATGGAACTTTGGAGAAGAAGATTCGATCGAACCTGTAGAAGGAGTGGATCCTTGACACTCATTAGGAAATGCAAAGATTCCCAAAGTCCCCTTCAGCCAATCTAGAATCACCACCAGAGCTGTCACCTACTCCTGCCACAGCCTCCACAGGAAGCTGAGAATCAGAGTGACCAGAGAAAGGCATAGGCTGTCTTGAAGATCCACTCTGCGATTAGTGTAACTTCCCCAATTGTCTGTGGATGCTGGACCCTGGAATAGAACTTCGGCAACTTGTTGTTGACTGGGGATGGGAACAGGTCTACCTCAGGAAGAAATTACCAAGCTCTGTTAGTTCTCAAAACACTTGCTGTAGTTTGTACCATTCACTGTCGTCCAGGGTTGTTCTGGACAAATAGTTCTCATGAATATTCTTCCAACCAGGCCACTGATAGCTGCAGAAGATTGACTTGGGCCCACTTCAGCATCAGAGAAACCTCCTTCAGGAGGGAAAGACTGAGTGCCTCCTTGTTTCTGGATGTGGGCCACAGTCGCTGTGTTGTCTAACTTCATCAGGACAGATTCACCCAGATAAGATGACCGAAGGCTAGGAGAGCCTGAAATGCCACTCTCAATTCCAGGATGGTGGAAACCATCTTGGACCCTTGAAAATACCATTGGCCCTTGACCCATTGTTCCTGAAATAGGGCTCCCTAACCACTTTGCAGGTGTCTGACTGCATCATTAGCCACTAGGTCACCAGAAAGGAATGACATCGCAAAGGATTCGGCTTCTCCAACCACAAGTTTCATGCAGGGCGTGATCCATATCTTCTGACCTAGGCCCTCTGACCACCACTGGTCCAGAAACTCAAACTGAAAGGGGTGTTCAGCTAAACCTATCTGACCTGCTGGAACAAGGTGTTTTCTGCAGCCTAATCTGAGACCTGAAGAACCAAAGATCTCCCAAATATGACCTGAAATGCTTTCCTTAAAGAACCATAGGCCTGAGACCAAAGTTGTATCTATGTCCAAAGAGGAGCAACCAAGTGCTCATAAGACCACGTTTGGGTGGCACAATTCCCAAAATACCAGGAATCATCCTGACATGGAGCTATTTGCTGACTTCTTTGTTTATGTGCTGGGTTTTCAGTTTTTCCTGGACTCCTAGGCAGAAATGCCAAAGCTAACCTCTCTGGAGTGAGTGCGGAAACTGACTCTTGAACTGCAGTCTCCTTTAACTCAACAGATATTTATCTTGAGGCAGGTGGCCAGACTGACCACTAATAATTTAGGCTTCACCGTCTAAGATCAACAGCAATGCAGTGATTGAGTATCTCCTTGAGGGCCACTGCATCTCCTAATGGTAAAGTCATGAATTGGCCAATCCCATAAGGGACACACACCAAACAAAGGGGTGACTCCAAACACCTTCCTGTTCAAAAGCGCATAGTTTTGACATCCTGCTGTGACAAAATGCTTCAATCATGTATGAGCACTTTATTCAGTCACCATAAGGAATTTTTCAATTCATTCCCCTCAACTCTCCCCTCCTCTGACCTCGCAACCGCCCTGACCCCCACCACACCTAACATCCCACACACTAAAACCTCCCCAACACTCCACTCCTTCAGCCTTGCTACAACTGAAGACGTCACTAAGGTCTTCTCAGAAGCCCACCTCACCACTTGCTCCCTTGACCCTGTCCCCACACAACTCCTCCGGTCAACTTCCTCCTCCATCCTACTCTCCCTCACCCACATCTTCAATCTCTCCCTCTCTACTGGCGCATTCCCCTCCCCCTAAAGCACGCGCACGCCACCCCCATACTCAAAAAACCCTCCCTGGACCCCACTGACCTGAGCAACCTTAGACCCATCTCCCTGCTGCCATTTATATCCAAGCTCCTTGAGCGCGTAGTCTACAATCGCCTAAGCTCCCACCTCAATGACAACAACCTCCTCGATCCACTACAGTCTGGCTTCCGTCCCCTTCACTCCAACGAAACCGCCCTACTCAAAATCACTAATGACCTACTAACTGCCAAAGCTAATGGCCACTACTCAGTCCTCCTGCTCCTCGACCTCTCCGCGGCCTTCGACACAGTTGACCACCCCCTCCTCCTTAATAAACTGTACTCCCTTGGCATGAGAGGCTGCCCTTTCTCATGGCTCTCCTCCTATCTATCCCAACGCTCCTTCAGCATTACCTATAATGCTGCCACCTCCCCCTCTCTCCCCCCCTCTGTTGGGGTCCCCCAAGGCTCTGTCCTCGGGCCCCTTCTCTTCTCCACCTACACCTCCTCCCTTGGTCAACTGATACACTCCCACGGCTTCAACTACTACCTCTACGCCGACGACACGCAAATCTACCTCTCCACCCCTCGCCTCACCCCTTCAGTCTCCGCCCGTATCACCCGCCTACTGAACGACATATCAGACTGGATGTCGCTCCACTTCCTCAAATTAAACCTTTCCAAAACCGAGCTCCTAATTTTCCCCCCAGCCCGCGCCCCCCCCTCCATCGCGACCAACAACACCACCTTCAGTCCCACCCTGCAAGCCAAAGTCCTGGGTGTCACTCTAGACTCAAATCTGTCCTTCCAACCCCATGTCCAATTGCTGGCAAACTCATGCAGGCTCCACCTCTGCAACATCTCCAAGATACGTACGTTCCTAACCCCAGACACTACTAAACAACTCATTCACTCCCTTATTATCTCATGACTCGACTACTGCAACTCTCTCATTCCTACCCCATCACAGACTATGCCCGCTTCAGTCTATCCTGAACTCAGCGGCCAGACTCATCCACCTTACCAACCACTCCGCATCTGCCAGACCCCTCTGTCATTCCCTCCATTGGCTTCCGATTGCCCAACACATTAAATTTAAACTACTAACAATGACGTACAAAGCCATTCATAACACTGCCCTAAACTACCTCACTGACCTGATACCCAAATACCACCCAACCCGTACTCTTCGCTCCTCACAAGACCTCCTACTTTCTAGCTCCCTGGTCTCCACCTCCCACGCCCGACTGCAGGACTTCTCCAGGACTTCCCCCATCCTCTGGAACTCACTACCCCAATCCATCAGACTGTCACCTACCCTCCTCACCTTTAGGCGCACCCTGAAAACCCATCTCTTCAGGGAAGCCTACCCCACCCTCACCTAACAGCCGATCTCCTCCACTCCTCCTACCACTCCATCCCCCACAGCCACTTCCTCCTGTACCACTATCCCCTCCCTCCTAGATTGTAAGCTCGAAAGAGCAGGGCCCTCGTATATTGTTTTGTTACTGTATTGTGTCATCTAATGTCCCCCACTATTTTGTACAGCGCTGAGCAAACCTTTTGGTGCTATATAAATACTATATAATAATAATAATAATATTAATAATAATCCTCTGGAGGCACTTGAAATACTTCCACTGCTTTGCTAATATTCAATGGCATTTCACCAACATTGCAAAAGGAGGGATCAGAAACCTGGGCAAAGGCCGTCCTCATATTTTGGTTCAGAAGAGTCTGGAAAATATTGATTGACTTGAGAAGGCTCGGAGACCTGTTTTACTGGTCCTGAAAGGAAGACTGAATATTGCAAAGAATAGATGGCCCTTGCAGAAGGTGAATTCAACAACTCTTTTAGAGTGTATTATTTTTTTTTTTTTATAAATATTTATTGATTTTCGACAAGATTCATTTTACAATCATTTTCTCCAATTAAAAAAGAAAACGAAACAATATAATTTTACTACCATAATTATCTCCCTAAAATATCTCTATTCCCTCCCTTTTCCCATCTACCCTTCTCTCCCATACTCCCCCCCCCCTCCCCTCCAACCACTCTGCGTTTTCTCCACCTCCTCGCTGTAGAAAGCAATCAAAGTATGTCTAGAGATTTTATATCTTCATATATTTCACCTTTCCTTTAAAATCTTCACATTTTTTCCATTTTGCATAATATGCCCCCATCTTATCTACATGCATGTAATAAAGTTTCTCCATCTCACTAATCTGATTCACTCTAACTACCCAATCCTCTTCCGTCGGCACCTCCTTTTTTCGCCAGAACCTGGGTATCAGACTCTTCGCTGCAGTAAATACCATATACCCGAATCCTTATATAGTTTCACTGATAACTCTGTATTGTGGAAAAGACAAACCTCTGGGTCTAATCTAATATTAATTTCAGTAATCCTTCCCACTAAGTGAACTATTCTCTTCCAGAATGTTTGTATTTTTGAGCACTCCCACCATATATGATACAATGTGCCTATCTCTCCACACCCTCTCCAACACAATGGTGAAATCTCCCCATTCATGTTATTTTCAACTTTCGGTGTAATGTACCATCTTATCAAACACTTGTAATTTATTTCCACCTTTCGCATACTAATATTTTCATGAATTAATTTATATATTTTCTTCTGCTTCCCCTCATCTATTTCCATCCCCAAATCTCTTTCCCATTTCTCTATATACATCGGTTTTGTGCTAGTGTCTAAATCAGTGAAAATTTTATATATTTTTGCAATTCCATGCTTCCCATCTCCTCGTGAATCTAACAACCTTTCAAATCAATTCTAATCCTCTCTAGTTCTCAAAGGTGTTGGGAGTCTCCCAACAAAGTGCTGCAATTGGTGATATCGCCACTCATCTATCCTATTGAAAATATCTCCTTTTTGCTTTTCCAACTCCTTAAATGATCCCAATTCCTCACCCACCATTATATCTCTCAATTGCGCATTCTCCTTTATAATCCATTTTCCTGTGATACCCTCCCTACCTGGAGCAAAAAACTCTGTGTTCCTTAGTGGCATTAACAGTGAATTAAAAGCCCACCCCTTCTGTCTGTGCATTATATCCCAAACTGTCAAAACATTTAAAGTGTACAAACCTGTGTTATCATCCAATCCCATATATTGTGCGGGCACCCATTTGATCCTACTTAGGTTTGTTCCACTCAGTGTATTTTCGATTTTGACCCAACTTTTCCCTGGATTATACGTCCAATCAAAAATTCTCGCCATTATTACAGATTTATAATATCTCTTAAAGTCTGGTACTCCCAAACCACCCCTCTCTTTATTTCTACTCAACGTTTCATAACCAATTCTAGGTTTTTTGTTCCTCCATATATATCTTGTTATCATTTTTTAACTTCTTTAAAATATACCTCTGGAAGTTTGATTGGAAACATTTGAAATTTATATAAGACTTTGGGCACAATTATCATTTTTATCAGATTTCTGCATCCTATCCAAGATGGATTTCCTCCCCCTAATCTCTTTAATTCCTCTTTAGTCTTGTTTAATACTGAAATATAATTTAATTTATACAAATTCTTATATGAAGCAGAAAGTTTTACCCCTAGATACTTTAATTCTCTTTCTCTCTATACGAAGGGAAATTCTTCTTGTATCTTATCTTTTTCAGTGTTTGTAAGATTTATATTTAAGATCTCAGTTTTTGTCGGGTTTATTTTTAAGTTTGATAACTCCCCATATTCCTTCAATAACCTCATTAAATTTGGGAGTGTTATCCTAGGATTTCCCACATAGAACATCAAATCATCCGCATAGGCCGCTACTTTATGCTCTCTATCTCCTATCCGTATTCCCATTATATCTATGTTCTTTCTTATTGTAGACAGCAAAGGCTCCAGAGATAGAACATACAACAATGGGGACAATGGACAACCCTGTCTAGTTCCATTTGACATCCCGAAAAACTCCGACCTTTCTCCATTAACCATAATAGCTGCTGAAGGTCACCTATATAACTTTCCAATTCACTCTCTCATTTTAACTCCCAGTAGAGATGAGCGAATTATTCAAAAATTCGGTTCGGCTGATTCGCCGAATTCGCCGAATAAATTCGCTTCGAGCCGAATATATTCGCTGCGAATTTAACTTATAAAAAGGGTGTTTCTAGGCTTCAGAGAGCCTTTATATTAGTGCAGAACACTGTACCTTTAATTTAAATGCCCTTGGAGTCTGCTGGGGAAGAGAAATAATACTGTCAGTCAGTATGACATGCAGATGAGTGCCGTCGATCTTAGAATCACCGCACACTTCACTCATTTGGGCAGTCACGGGGCCAAAACCAGAGTGTGGAGCCACAGTGTGGCGGTGGAGGCAGCAGCAATGGGAGGCCATACAGCACCCTATGACAAAATGGAACCCACCAGCAGTGTGAGGAGACCTGAAAGTGGCACATGGCAGAGTGTGGCGATGGAGACAGCAGCAATGGGAGGCCGTACAGGGACCCATGACACACTCTGGACCTGGCAGCAGCATGAGGAGGCGGTACAGGGGCCCATGACAGATTACGGGCCTGGCAGCAGCATGAGGAGTCGATACGGGGGCCCATGGCAGATTACGGGCCTGGCAGCAGCATGAGGAGGCGGTACAGGGGCCCATGGCAGAGTGGCGGAGCGTAAGCAGCTAAAATTGAAGGCCATACAGAGGCCTATGTTAAAAAGTCCCCCCAGCAGCAGCGTGGGGAGACGACTATCAAGAGTCCAATGGCAGAGTGGCGGAGCAGAAGCAGCTTCAATTGAAGGCCATACACAGGCCTAGGTTTAAAAGTCCCTCACAGTTAATTCCAATAACGAACTCTACTCCTCCGTGCAATCTACTTACGAGACCCTGGGCAGGTCTGGGTCCAATTTGTGGTAGAGACTGGTTTTGTTCAGCCATGCTTGAGCGAGTAATAACAGGTCTGTGCTGCCCTTTGGTGTCTGGCTTAATGCGCACAACACTGAACGTCCCAGCTTTTGTCAACGATTTGCCGTTAAGTGATGCAAACCCGCTGAACCACGTTCATGAGGAGCCGGTACAGGGGGCCATGAATCAGTATGGACCTGGCAGCAGCGTGAGCAGACGACAGAGGCACATGGCGCAGGGTGGCGGTGTAGGCAGCATTATTCTGAAGCCATACACAGGCCTAGGTTAAAAAGCGGAAGCCGTCAGCAGCATGAACAGACGACAGAGACACATGGCGCAGGGTGGCGGTGGATGCAGCAGTATTCGGAAGCCAAACACAGGCCTCGGTTAAAAAGCGGAAGCCGTCAGCAGCGTGAGCAGACGACAGAGGCACATGGCGCAGGGTGGCGGTGGAGGCAGCAGCAATGGAAGGCCATACAGCACCCTATCACAAAATGGAACCCACCAACAGTGTAAGGAGACCTGAAAGTGGCACATGGCAGAGTCTGGCGATGAAGTCAGCAGCAATGGGAGGCCGTACAGGGACCCATGACACACTCTGGACCTGGCAGCAGCAAGAGGAGGCGGTACAGGGGCCCATGGCAGAGTGGCGAAGCGTAAGCAGCTTAAATTGAAGGCCATACAGAGGCCTATGTTAAAAAGTCCCCCCAGCAGCAGTGTGGGGAGACGACTATCAAGAGTCCAATGGCAGAGTGGCGGAGCAGAAGCAGCTTCAATTGAAGGCCATACACAGGCCTAGGTTAAAAAGTCCCCCCAGCAGCAGCGTGGGGAGACGACTATCAAGAGTCCAATGGCAGAGTGGCGGAGCGGAAGCAGCTTCAATTGAAGGCCATACACAGGCCTAGGTTAAAAAGTCCCCCCAGCAGCAGTGTGGGGAGACGACTATCAAGAGTCCAATGGCTGAGTGGCGATCCAGGAAGTCAGCGTTGTGATTGCAGATGCAATGCAGAAATTCTACGAAGTAATGCCGTGGGTGCGAAGAAGATCATATACCGTCGTACTTCCATCCATAAGACGGAACAACCTGCGAACCGGGAGCTTTATTGCCCTGACCCGCTGAGCAGCTTCTGGGATACCCAAGAGGCCCATGGTAGAGTGGCGGAGCAGAAGCAGCTTCAATTAAAGGCCATACAGAGGCCTATGTTAAAAAGTCCCCGCAGCAGCAGCGTGGGGAGACGACTATCAAGAGTCCAATGGCAGAGTGGCGGAGCGGAAGCAGCTTCAATTGAAGGCCATACACAGGCCTAGATTAAAAAGTCCCCCCAGCAGCAGTGTGGGGAGACGACTATCAAGAGTCCAATGGCTGAGTGGCGATCCGGGAAGTCAGCGTTGTGATTGCAGATGCAATGCAGAGATTCTACGAGGTGATGCCGTGGGTGCGAAGAAGATCATATACCGTCGTACTTCCATCCATAAGACGGAACAACCTGCGAACCGGGAGCTTTATTGCCCTGACCCGCTGAGCAGCTTCTGGGATACCCAAGAGGCCCATGGCAGAGTGGCGGAGTGTAAGCAGCTTCAATTAAAGGCCATACAGAGGCCTATGTTAAAAAGTCCCCCCAGCAGCAGCGTGGGGAGACGACTATCAAGAGTCCAATGGCAGAGTGGCGGAGCGGAAGCAGCTTCAATTGAAGGCCATACACAGGCCTAGGTTAAAAAGTCCCCCCAGCAGCAGTGTGGGGAGACGACTATCAAGAGTCCAATGGCTGAGTGGCGATCCGGGAAGTCAGCGTTGTGATTGCAGATGCAATGCAGAGATTCTATGAGGTGATGCCGTGGGTGCGAAGAAGATCATATACCGTCGTACTTCCATCCATAAGACGGAACAACCTGCAAACCGGGGACTTTATTGCCCTGACCCGCTGAGCAGCTTCTGGGATACCCAAGAGGCCCATGGCAGAGTGGCGGAGCGTAAGCAGCTTCAATTAAAGGCCATACAGAGGCCTATGTTAAAAAGTCCCCCCAGCAGCAGTGTGGGGAGACGACTATCAAGAGTCCAATGGCAGAGTGGGAGACGACTATCAAGAGTCCAATGGCAGAGTGGCGGAGCGGAAGCAGCTTCAATTGAAGGCCATACACAGGCCTAGGTTAAAAAGTCCCCCCAGCAGCAGTGTGGGGAGACGACTATCAAGAGTCCAATGGCTGAGTGGCGATCCAGGAAGTCAGCGTTGTGATTGCAGATGCAATGCAGAAATTCTACGAAGTAATGCCGTGGGTGCGAAGAAGATCATATACCGTCGTACTTCCATCCATAAGACGGAACAACCTGCGAACCGGGAGCTTTATTGCCCTGACCCGCTGAGCAGCTTCTGGGATACCCAAGAGGCCCATGGTAGAGTGGCGGAGCAGAAGCAGCTTCAATTAAAGGCCATACAGAGGCCTATGTTAAAAAGTCCCCGCAGCAGCAGCGTGGGGAGACGACTATCAAGAGTCCAATGGCAGAGTGGCGGAGCGGAAGCAGCTTCAATTGAAGGCCATACACAGGCCTAGATTAAAAAGTCCCCCCAGCAGCAGTGTGGGGAGACGACTATCAAGAGTCCAATGGCTGAGTGGCGATCCGGGAAGTCAGCGTTGTGATTGCAGATGCAATGCAGAGATTCTACGAGGTGATGCCGTGGGTGCGAAGAAGATCATATACCGTCGTACTTCCATCCATAAGACGGAACAACCTGCGAACCGGGAGCTTTATTGCCCTGACCCGCTGAGCAGCTTCTGGGATACCCAAGAGGCCCATGGCAGAGTGGCGGAGTGTAAGCAGCTTCAATTAAAGGCCATACAGAGGCCTATGTTAAAAAGTCCCCCCAGCAGCAGCGTGGGGAGACGACTATCAAGAGTCCAATGGCAGAGTGGCGGAGCGGAAGCAGCTTCAATTGAAGGCCATACACAGGCCTAGGTTAAAAAGTCCCCCCAGCAGCAGTGTGGGGAGACGACTATCAAGAGTCCAATGGCTGAGTGGCGATCCGGGAAGTCAGCGTTGTGATTGCAGATGCAATGCAGAGATTCTATGAGGTGATGCCGTGGGTGCGAAGAAGATCATATACCGTCGTACTTCCATCCATAAGACGGAACAACCTGCAAACCGGGGGCTTTATTGCCCTGACCCGCTGAGCAGCTTCTGGGATACCCAAGAGGCCCATGGCAGAGTGGCGGAGCGTAAGCAGCTTCAATTAAAGGCCATACAGAGGCCTATGTTAAAAAGTCCCCCCAGCAGCAGTGTGGGGAGACGACTATCAAGAGTCCAATGGCAGAGTGGCGGAGCGGAAGCAGCTTCAATTGAAGGCCATACACAGGCCTAGGTTAAAAAGTCCCCCCAGCAGCAGTGTGGGGAGACGACTATCAAGGGCACTAATCACCCAAACAATATTACCGCCACCCGGCGTGTAAATGGATCTAACTCTTTGAACGTACAATAGTGGTTGCGAAGCAGAAAGTCAGTTTATTTAGCACAATCGGTCAATTGCAGCTTGCCGTTGGCTGGAAACTGTACGTTTATGTCACTGGAATGCACTAATCACCCAAAAAATATTACCGCCACCCGGCGTGTATATGGATTTAACTCTTTGAACGTACAATAGTGGTTGTGAAGCAGAAAGTCAGTTTATTTAGCACAATCGGTCAATTGCAGCTTGCCGTTGGCTGGAAACTGTAGGTTTCTGTCACTGGAATGCACTAATCACCCAAAAAATATTACCGCCAGCCGGCGTGTAAATGGATTTAACTCTTTGAACGTACAATAGTGGTTGTGAAGCAGAAAGTCAGTTTATTTAGCACAATCGGTCAATTGCAGCTTGCCGTTGGCTGGAAACTATACGTTTATGTCACTGGAATGCACTAATCACCCAAAAAATATTACCGCCACCCGGCGTGTAAATGGATCTAACTCTTTGAACGTACAATAGTGGTTGTGAAGCAGAAAGTCAGTTTATTGTACACAATCGGTCAATTGCAGCTTGCCGTTGGCTGGAAACTGTAGGTTTCTGTCACTGGAATGCACTAATCACCCAAAAAATATTACCGCCAGCCGGCGTGTAAATGGATTTAACTCTTTGAACGTACAATAGTGGTTGTGAAGCAGAAAGTCAGTTTATTTAGCACAATCGGTCAATTGCAGCTTGCCGTTGGCTGGAAACTATACGTTTATGTCACTGGAATGCACTAATCACCCAAAAAATATTACCGCCACCCGGCGTGTAAATGGATTTAACTCTTTGAACGTACAATAGTGGTTGTGAAGCAGAAAGTCAGTTTATTTTGCACAATCGGCAAACTGCAGCAAAAATTTAAAGTGACATACACCCTTTTTTTTTTGGTGGCTGTCGTGCACAGTTGGTGCACGACAGCCACCAAAAAAAAAAAGGGTGTATGTCACTTTAAATTTTCGATTCTTTGATAGCTGTTGTCCTAAGTAACGATTCTGTGTCCCTTAGTAACGATTCTGTGTCCCTGAGTAACGATTCTGTGTCCCTGAGTAACAATTCTGTGTCCCTGAGTAACGATTCTGTGGCCCTAAAGTCTCTGTGGCCCTAACTCTGTCCCTTAATACACACAGGTCTGTCTCTCTTGAATGACCGGAGGCTAATGGAGAATTCTAAGATGGCCGCGATTTATAGCTCCACCATTACACAGTGCTGGCTGGCTGCTGATTGGCTAATGCGATCACATGTCATGAATGCATTATGGGTCAGCGCGCCTTGTCTGCGCGCCTTCCCAGAGATCCCCGCCCCATCTTCTCTGTCCATTTTCTCCGTCGCCACACATGTCGCCGCCATTTTTGGGAAAATTCGATTCGTGCATCCGAAGTTTGCTAATCTTCGGATTCGTCGCGAATAGAATTTTTCCAAATCTTCGGAACGAATTCCACTTCGTCATGTTCGATTCGCTCATCTCTAACTCCCAGCCCTAGGACTTCCAAGGTGTTCACCATAAATCCCCAGTTCACTCTGTCAAATACTTTTTCGGCGTCAATTGACAAGAGCACCACCGGGGTTTTTCCTTTTCTACTTTTCTGAATGAGCAACAATGATCTCAACCCATTATCTCTGCCTTCTCTTCCTGGGAAGAACCCCACCTGATCCCCATGTATCCAATCAGGCATTAAATCCTTCAACCTGTTTGCCAATACCTTTGTGTACAATTTAGTATCTACATTCAACAATGAAATTGGTCTATAGCTTGAACACTGGGAGGCATCCTTATCTTCCTTATGAATTAAAACTACGTTAGCCTGTAGGGATTCTCACCTCATTTCCATCTCACCCCCCAGGGCGTTTATATATATCTTCAGTTTGGGTATTAACACTTCTTTATATTTTTTATAGTATCTCACAGTATACCCGTCTGGCCCCGGACTTTTCCCCACCATAGTACTTTTTAATGCTGTTTTTATTTCTGCTTGTGTGATTTCTGATTCTAGGGAGTCCAATTGTGCTTCACTCAGTTTTGGCAAACCTGCGTTCTTTAAGTATGTCCTTTTTTCACTATTTACTATTTCAACATTGTTTATAGTATCTTGGGGGATGATATTATACAGCTCCGCTAATTTTTTCCCTCTTTCTTTTTTCTTTTTTGCCCCTATTGCAATAAGTAATCCTCTATTGTAAGCCTTATGGGCCTCCCACACCGACACATCTCCTGTATCCTTTTCCTCAAAAAATTTTTGATTTCCACCTCGATCTTCTGATCAATCTCATGATCCAGAAGAAGTGCCTCATTCATTTTCCAAATTAAGCCTCCTTTCAAAATAAAAATAAATAAGGTATTGCGCTCACAACACTTCCATCTGTGCATCTACACAAAGAAATGTGTATTGGTAAACATAAATTACTATATTTGTGAATCTTATAGAGTCACTAAAATGAACAATATACATAAAACCGTGAAAAAAAAAAATATATAAATAAACTAATGAATAAAAATAAAATTGAAAAATATATGATTCTGTATAATAATAATGTCCCACAGAAACCATCACCTATCAGTACACTTTAAAACGCATCACAATCAAGATGCAAATAAAGTTGAATTTTGGGGTATCACTAAACATGTCTCACACTGGAGAGGGGATAATTTGGTACGTGAAATTAGTAAAAAAGAATCATTCTGGATTTATGAGTTGGGTAGTTTAGTACCAGGAGGATTAAACAAAGATTTTGATTTATTATGTTTTATCAGTGATACATAGGTTGGTGACTGTGCACCAGGTCCATTTATGTTGCATGTGTGGATGTGAACATGCATGGCGGTGCTGTTAGGTGGTGATGTGATGGGGTTCTGGTCTCATTGAGTGGACCCCTCCCTCCCCCTATTGCTGTTCATGCTTCCTTCACATGCATGTGTGCTGGCATGTGGACCGGTGCATTTTCTTCAACCTATTTTTTATTTTCCATTTTTATATATTTTTAATTCTTTATATTTTTTTTACTTATTATCTATTTTTTCTATATATTTTTGAATAAATATTAATATTTTTATTTTTATATTTTTTATTTTTATTTTTATTTAATTTTTTAAATTCATATATTTCCTGTAATATGGATTTATTTTTTGTAACTGGTCATTTATATTTGCTTCATTAATTTGTTGACATTGTATATTCTATAAAGATATTAATTTGTGCTAAGAGATATTCCAGAAAGAGATGCATTTATAATATTTGAGTTGACTGCGGAGTAGTGTTGTCATGTACCCCTCCGGGATGGTTAGAGTGCTGTTAGACTCACAAACTATTAGACATATATCTATAGGAAAATGGCTGCCCCCATTAGATAGTCAACAAAATGGCGGAGCCGGGCTTTATAAGCCGGCAGCTTACGAGTGACTGACCAATCAAATCCCCCTGATGAAGCCACGTGACCAGTGGCGTAACGCGTAGGGGTGGGACAGTGTACGTCACTCGGAGGGAGTCAGTCCGATAGTCGGACCACGAGAGCACAGCTCCAGCAGTCAGCGACGGTCTGAAATATATTTGTACTACCACTATACGAATTTATGTGAGTGCCACCTGTCAGCACAATTAAAGCTTTTAAAACGATAAAGCACCATGTCAGGATTTTTCTTGTTTATGGAGAACCGCAAGGAGACAGGAAGATATTGGAGTGGCACCCCATGAGAGGAGATCTTTTTTCACAGCACATGTCGCAGTCTTTGGATATCTTTCACACAGGAGTTCCTAAAATAAGTAGGTTCCAAAGGAGGTGAACCGCAAGCTTTAATAGCCTAATTGTAGGCTATCCATGAGGTGAGCGCATATCTTCACTTAAGGGAGGAGGCACAAGCAGTCACCGATTTAATAATATTGAAGATTTTTCAGCACAAAGTCACTGTTTTTGTGGGACATTATTATTATACAGAATCATATATATTTATTTTCTCATTTAATAATATTGAAGATTTTGCAGCACAAAGTCACTGTTTCTGTGGGACATTATTATTATACAGAATCATATATTTTTCAATTTTATTTTTATTCATTAGTTTATTTATATATTTTTTTTTTCACGGTTTTATGTATATTGTTCATTTTAGTGACTCTATAAGATTCACAAATATAGTAATTTATGTTTACCAATACACATTTCTTTGTGTAGATGCACAGATGGAAGTGTTGTGAGCGCAATACCTTATTTATTTTTATTTTCACGGTTTTCACATTGGTAGTTATGTGCTAAAGGTGTGCGATCCAACAACAGGAATTTTAATATTGGGCTCGCAAGATTCTTTTCAAATATTTAAGCCTCCTTTCACCTCTCTTCCCCATCTTGTTTTCATTGTGACAGGGGCATGATCTGATAACGATATTACAATTTTTACTTCCACCACACACTCTATAAATCGATGTTCCATCAGTATATAGTCCAACATAGAGTATGTCTCATGTGCATGTGAGAAGAAGGTATAGTCTCTGTCTTTCATGTGCCCGATTCTCCATATATCCACCAATTGGCACTCATATATCAACTTCTTTAATGATCTCAGAGACCTACTCTCCTCACTCTGCACAGAAGAGGGTTGTATCCATCCGCAGGTCCATACAGACATTAAAATCTCCAGCCACTATCAGCCTTTTTTAAAATCCATCAATTTTTTCTATACTCCCTTCAAAAATATCTCCGGATTCTTATTTGGACAATATATATTAGCTATTGTGCACTCAATTTCTTGCAATTTACCCTTCAGAAACAGAAATCTTCCCTCAGGATCCGTCATTCTATTCTCCAACTCAAAACTTATATTCTTTGCGAACCCTATAGCTACCCCCTTTGCTCTTTTAATTGGTGAATCTGCATAGTACCATACCGGGTAATGTCTAGTTTCTTCCATTCTGCTTAGTAATTGCCCAAGATCATTCCGTATCATTGCTATTTCTTGCTTTATTGACTTTTCCAAGCTTTTAAACATTTCTGCCATCTCTTTCTTATTTGGCACTTGCAATTCCCTTTCCAGTTCTCTCCCCTCCATATTTTCTAACATATGTTGACTGCTATTGTCCATTCCTAGGGATAGTCTAGGACTTTTTTCCAAACTAATTTCCAATTCGCTCTTTTCATTTATTCCCAGGGGTCTTTCTGGGGTCGCATTCTCCTGTGACGTATACTTTTTAATCGAACCGGACTGGGCTCCCTTAGACCCGCTTCCTTTAACACTTTTATTTTTCATATCTTCTGACCTCTTCTATAGACACCAGGGAAAAACTCAAATAGACACTAGGGACCCGGATTTGACCCACTATTTAGTTGTCCACTTGAACTTTCATTTCCATTTCTAGGGTAATTTAATTTAATCTTCTTTACTCTTCCATACCTTCGAACCATACTTAGGAGACCCCTAGGAACCCCCCTTCTCAACTTCACACACTGATCCTTTATGCCATACCAAGCATTATATAATTATTCAGAGACACTTTCTCTCACCCTCCTCTCTCTTGTTTTTCCTGCGAGGCGTAGCAGAATACTGTCCTCAGTCTCTCCGGACAATTTTTTTCCTACCTTAGAGGGGTTCCTCAGGGTATCTCAGTTCATTCCACTAGGGCTCAGACAGGGCGTCGAATTCATCATCCATCCAGAACATCCAAGGAACGGACTACGGAGTAAGCTGGGAAACAGACCGCGTCTCTCTCTCTCTCCTCCGGACGCCAGCTGGCTTCTCCTCCTCCCAGCGCTCCCTTGCAGCTACCCATGTGGTTCCGCCTCGTCGTTCCGTTTCCCTGACAACCCGACCCGATTACCGCTGCAAGCCTTGGGAAAAATGACAGCCGGACCCGCTCTCGTCCCACAGGGCCGGCACCTCACCACCAGAGCCCCGGCCACCTCTCTCACAGGTAGGTCCCGGGGAGATAGTTACTCAACTAGAGCATAGAGGATTGGGGAGGTTAGAGTCAGAGGTATCGGAGAGCACCTACATCGTGCTCTCCCACGCCGCTATGCACAGGCCCCGCCCGCCCTTTAGAGTGTATTGATCACATGCTTAATTAATTGTGACAACCTGGCCATCAGCATCCTAATCACTGGCTGCTTGAACCAGCAAGATTCATACGGTCATGCTCATCCATATCTTCTCTTTGGAAGCATTTGTAAAGAATTGTTTGCCTGGAAGGCTTGGAGACTACTCATTGCTAAACTATATAACCCTTTCACAGGGTAAGTAAAAACACAGTGTATTACTATTAGCCACATGTGACAACCTTTTAGGTGTCATAATGTTTGTTCTTCGTTTTTTTAATTAAGCAATATTCATACAGTCATGTTCATCCACATCATCTTCTTTGGAAAGTCTGAAGAGGGCTGTTTTGCCTGGGAAGGCTAGGTGGCTTCTCATTGCCAGAGCAGATAACCCTTATACAGGGTGACTGGAAACAACTCCTTTAGAGTGTACTGACCATGTGTTTTTTGAATATGACAACCTGTTAGGTGTTCACATCTTTTACCTCCAGCTGCATCAACAACGCAAGATTTGTACAGTCATGCTCATCTGCATCTTCCTCTTTGGAGAGTATGAAGAGGGCGTTTTTGCCTGGGAAGGTTCTGAGACTACTCATTGCCAGAATAAATAATCCTTTCACAAGGTGAGTGGAAACAACTCCTTTAGCATTTATAGATCATGTGTTTATTGAATGTGCCAACCTTTTAGGTGTCGTCGTCTTTATCCCTGTCTGCTTGAACAAAGCAGGATTCAAATAGGGTTTTGCCTGCTGCTTAACAAAGCAGCTCAAAAACAATTCAACACAATAGAAAATGAGTTTACTTGGTAATAAACCCTAAAGGGTTAACTACAGCTAGAGGGAAGATGACACTGCAGCTTCCAACACCACAGCCCTGACATTTCACCAGGTGGTTAATGATCCAAACCCTGCAATGCCAGGAAGCAGGACATGATGACAAAGTTTTGTTCAGAACAGCATCAAGAAGGTAGGAATCTGCAAATGAATTACAATAATAATTTGCAATATACACAAGTCACCCAAGGGAATTGTTGACATTATAAAAACCTTCTCTTATTTTTTTGAAGCCTGATGAGCTTCTCTGGCTGAGGAACTGGAGAGCACAAAAAATATTAAAGGATGTCCTATATTCCAACAGGCAATAGCTGGATACAGTAGTCATCCACAGGCGCCTCCTCTACCTTTTCTTGGAATGATGGTTTTTTTGAGTGGATTGATATAATGGCACAGTTATAAAGCAAGCATGAGAACCCACCAAAGGGTTAATGCCATGTGTGAACAAAGTATTACTTTGTGCACCTGTTATGCAGAGTACTACCTGTGGGGGAGCTCAGGGTATGCACAGTGGCTGCAGGGAAGGATGTAACGTACCTGGTGGTGGAGCCTTACATGTGGAGGTTGGCTTCTCTTACACCTCCTGCTGAGGAGCCCTGGTAAAGTGACAAGAGCACCTGAGCTCGGAGTGAGCACTAGTGCCTGACTGGTCTTCCGTTGCAGGATGCAGGAGAGCAGCATGTACGTTGCTATAGAGAAGGCTGGGCTCTTGGCTTTCCTGAAGAGCAGACTGTGTTTTGCAGGAGAACAAGCTGTGCTCGCTTGTGCGTAGCTGTAGATCAGGTTGTACATTTCCGTAGAGCAGGCTGTACATTGCTGTAGAGCAGGCTGTGCTGGTGGAAGACCAGAACAGGAGGCAGGCACAAGACAGCAGGTTCAGATGCAGGAGAGTAGGGTCAGGCAGTCCAGGTCGACAACTGACAGGCAAAACAGAGTACAATGCATCAGGCAGACGAATAGTTAAGGTCAGGCCTGGGTTGGTAATAGTAGGCAGATTGGCGGCTAAACAGAAGGAGCAGGCAAAAGACAAAATCCAGAGACAAGCCAGGGGTCGGTGCAGGCAGCGTAGAGGCAGGGTCAGAGGCAGATCAAGTCGGTATCAGGAAGTCAACACAGGAACAGGTATCAAATGCTTTAGAGAACATAGTAAACCAAGCGGCAAGGACTCCATGGCATAGTGCATTTTAAATAGCCCCCATGGTGCCAATGTGTACTCGCGCATGCGCAATCATTCGTACACGAAAGTTCATTCATGCACACGCACCTTTGATCTGGTCATGGGCAGAGTTCCTCAATCCAGGGCGTCTGTGTACCTGGATATTCCTTTCCTGACAAAGGCACAACAATACCTAGCAAAGCAGCTTTCATTTGGATGCAAAGCATTTTTAAATTTAGCCCATCCAAACTTCCCCTATTCAACTGTAAACACCAGCACTGTGCAAGCTTGTGTGTCTGGGGAGACTCTACTGACAATTCTGCCCACTTCACATGGACCCAGTGGACCCCTGACAAGGTTGTTAACCATGATAAAAGATGTGCCAATGATCAACAATGGGGCTCTTGCTTTATGAGGCATATAGCTGGCACACCATGGACATCTTCCAGCTGCAACCCACATGCATGAACGGACTGCCAGCCCTTTAGATTGGCCAGGTAGAGGAGCATGTCTAGGTTTTGCACATAGGAGGAAAAAAAAGGAAGGCTGAGTCTGCAGGTGGGCTCAGCTTTATGAGTTAAGGTGGTGGAAGTATGGAGGGGAAGGGTCCCATACTCAGGTGTGCTGATATGGAGACCTCGGTGGGGGGGTACAATCCACACAAGGGAGGTGGCTAGAGGAATCCTCCTTGTTGGGACATTTGTAATCTGATAGAAGGACTCTCTACTGTCAGAATACACTGACTAGGGGCTGCAGACAAGTTGCTGCAGCTGGGTAATTAAGAAAAAATATTCAACAAGCCCATTTTTGTATAACAAGTATGTTATACTTACCTGCTCTGTGCAATAGTTTTGCACAGATCAGCCCCAATCCTCCTTTTCTCAGGTCCCCCGCCAGTGCTCCAGGCATCCCCCATTGAGTGCCCACCATAGCAAGCTGCTTGGAGCTGGAGGAGGGAGCACTCAGATGTTTTTTTACCGGTTAATGTAGACAATGCATTAAGGTAAAAACCTTCAGTCTTTAGAACCATTTTAATGATTAACCTCTGTTAAACTGTCATGGACACACGTGGATTGAAATTTGGCCTCTCCCTGCTGACCTGGTTAAATTTTGAATAATCTATGGCCAGATTAAGTCACCTAATTCAATCACAATGGAATGTGTCAAGGCAGATGCTGATTGTAAAAGAACAGGATGGAAGGTAAAAAAATATGCAGACCACACTGTTCAACAAACATTAGTTAGACCACCCTATTCTGCAAACTTGTGCAAGCACAGATAAATGGGTAAAGTGTCTTTCAACACTTCATTCATGTCAGCAACATTTTACACCTCCATTACACCAGCCCTGGTGCTTTAAACCCTAAAAATACTTCACTCTTGTGATCTGTGTAATAATTTTAAATGAGTTTATTCAAAGTTAAATGTAGATACAGTATAAGTATTGTGTGAAGGTGCTTCTGTAGGAGCCTGCAAAGCCCTCCATTTGGAGCTTAGTCTCAAAATATATTTAATCTGGGTCTTGTGTTCATAGGAAAAGCAAGTGCCTGGAAGAGAGGTTATCAAAAAAGTCTGTAGGTTTCATAACTCAGCTTCATCACGTCAGCTTATAATGGAATAATTAAAAATCTTACTTCCATTGATTCTGGAAATTATGTTGTCAGTGTTTTTTTCACTGAGACTGCATAAACTGATAGCCCTGTGCTCACTATTATCTACAATTGCAACAATTATGCAACAACAGCATTGACTCATAATTACACAGTTATTAAAATGAAAAAAATAGAATTCTACAAAAGCAATTGCATAGCTCACTCTGATTTCTGTTTTTATGATTTTTAAAAATGTTTTTTCTTCCTTTATATTTTGTATTCCTTTTGAATACATTTTTTTCATTATGCTAATGTAGCCAGGTACTGGACTACAGTAGTAGTAGAAAAAAAAAAGAACTCGCTCTGAAATGTATCAGTCTTTCTACCCTTTATGTTGAGCTGCTAATGTTGCTGCACCATTCTCCTCCAGCCTGCAGGGGGAGAGCCATATTACTTCAAGCCTATAGACTTTATTGCGGAACACCTGGAATCCTGGGAGATGTAGTTCAATGTGATAGCCATTTAATGAAATTACTGTCTTTCTAAACTAAAAAGCCTGATGGCCTGCGTGCGGCAGGAGAAGCCTGGAAGACTTTATATTCTTTGCCCGGGGAAAAGCCCACGCTCTTGGCCCTTTGGGGATCTGAGCATTCAGAAATCTTGGAATGAGCTGTTCAAAACAGCCTTAGAGTGGGCCTGAAATAACAGGGGTCAGAATTACTACTTGTTTGGTTCACATAGTAGAGAGTGCATCTGCCAGACCAGCTGTACAGTCAGGCAAAACAATGCCAATTTAGGACCAGCACAAGAAGGGGCTCCTTCCGCCACAAGACTTTACAGCCCCTGGCCCATCTGTACCATTATTAACAGACAGCTTACTGAGGGCAGGATACCATTACCATTTCCCTCATATTCAGATACTGTTACTATGCCACTCGAGTTCTCATCAAGTTATTACAATCCCAGGGTGCAGGTATATTACAGCTTTACCACGCACACCCTGACTTACGAGTGTTCTGCCTTGCCCTGTTTAAGCTGCATCCTCTACTGCCTGCAGAATATAAAGACTACGTCTAGTGCACCAATGGTCATCTACAGGGCCTTAATGTTAGCCAACAGAAGATCCATCTTAGAGACTGCCCCTCTTACTAAATGTAACAGTCCCCTTCCCTTTTCTCTTTATATTGTTTATGCTTTTTATCGCTGATTGTGTTCACCCACACTGTATAGGCCTAGCATTACCATCATTAGGACACGGGCAATATAGCTCTGGTATTGTTAAATACATTCTGCTCACTGCCTGTTTTGTATTCTAGGTGGCAATGTTACTGTTTATGGTGACTTAGGGCCACTATGCCATTTTTGCCCCACCCTCTCTGTTTCTGTTAATTATTCAGTGCATTTAATTGAAAAACCATAATCATTGTTGGTTTAAATCTGCCCTATTATCCGCTTTTCTAAGTAATAATTTACAAGTTTACTTTTGCCCAAATCTCGGTGCCTCATTCAAGATATATGTGAAAAAAATCACACCCTACTTCCCACCCTACTAGTGGAATTTCAGTGATACAATAACCCTTGGAACGCTGTAGTGATACTTCCACCCCGGAAGCTTTGGATGTTAATTATAATCAATAAGGGCGCCGTGAAATATGAGTTCAAAATACACAAATGTCCAACATAAAAGTCCCAAAAGATTCTCAAAATTTCTCCATACACCCTGATGATATCTTCTTAATGTTCCTCAAACTGATACATCTTCTTCCACTTTTAGAACCTCAAAATAAATAAACTATACATAGTGCATTATCCTTATAATAACGCAAATACTGGTGATGTGCACACATCAAAGTGTTCAAAAACAAGTGCCCCCAGTGATCATATATACATCCAGTGACTTTAATTCCTACCCTTACCCAGAGTAGGTAAAAATTTGCTTAGGTGATCCTTCATACATTGTGAAACAGTGCCACTCCACACATCAGGGGCCGTGGGTGTATGTCAAAAAATAAAAAGTGACTCCAGCAAAATGCAAAACCCTAGCTAGATCAGAACAACTACAGTCCCAGCTAAGAATGATGCAAGGTACGTACCACCTCTGATTTCAGAGCATTGATAGCAGGAGCCTGGAGCTTAAGAGCCTGTCTGAGTTAAGCCTTTACTACTGTCAAGGTCCTACCTTTCCTCAGACCTTGTGCTGCTCCATGTGCTGGCATCCATCTTAGGTGTCTGCAAAGCATTGTGGGATCCTTTATGCTTTCAGCCCTCTGCGGCTCCTCCCCTAGGAGGTGGCGGCTTATCACATATAAGTCTGCTGTTTGTGGCTGTCCATTGCATTCGTGTCCTGTCTGTTGCACAACAGCAAGCTCCTGTTTAGCTACTCATTGCTTTCCTGGATACCGACTCGGCTTTGGCTAAGACTCCTCCTGGCTTCTGACCCCGACTCTGGCGACGATTCTTCCTGGCTCTTGACCCGGCTTTGGCTACGATTTCCGCTGTTGGACTTGCATAGACTCTTGTCTTATTTTGATATTAATAAACCTACCTTTAATTGCACCTCCTTGTGTGTCTGGCTCCTCACTCCCTGACAACTACCTGTCAATCTGGTAAGGTACATGGGTTGACAGGTGTTACAGTATTTGGATATTGCATTGTATGATCACAAGTTGATGTGTGGAGTGGCACTGTTTACACTGTATAAAGGATTGCTGATCACCTAAGCATGTTTTTACCTACTCTGGGTAAAGGTAGGAATTACAGTCACTGGATGTATATATGATCACTGGGGGCACTTGTTTTTGAACACTTTGATGAGTGCACATTACCAGTATTTGCGTTATTATAAGGATAATGCACTATGTATAGTTTATTTATTTTGAGGTACTAAAAGTGGAAGAGGATAAATCGGTTTGAGGAACATTGAGAATAAAAGAAGATATCATCAGGGTGTATGGAGAAATTGTGAGAATTTTTTGGGACTTATATGTTGGACGTTTGTGTATTTTGAACCTATATTTCACGGCGACCGTTAATGATTATAATTAAGACCTCATTCAAGATAGCCTTAGTATTGAGTGTTAAGGAATTTCTTTGTGTTGCTCACACTTTTTCTCTTGTTCACCAGGTGTGTCAGAAGGGCTGAGGCCTTTGGAAGGTCATGGCGGAGAACAGAGGAGCCATCTTAACCAGCACCTCCTTCGGGGGTAGAGCTACGCTAAACTACATAGTATACTTGCCTGCGGGCTTTTTCAATGAAATGTGCAAGCAACAAATAGACAAATGTTTTTGAAGCAATGGCAATCATCCTGCATTGATCTGGCTTTATTAAAGTTTATTTTGATTGGTTGCTATCTGCACTTGCACTACATTACACTTTTTTACTCAAAGAACAGCATTTACCTTACATCATTGCAACATACTGCTGTACTGTTTTTTTTTATGAGAAAAGCATATGTGCAACCCCGTAACAATGTGCTGTGAACTGTTTGTCTTGATTTTCCAGTACAAAAGTATGTTCATGCCAACATCAAGTACCTACGTTATATTTCATTATCTCTGCAGTCAGGTCTGGAATTGTAAGTGCCTCTAATGAAGCCTGATAATGCTATTTAAAATACTCTAGCGACATGGTAAAATAGCTTTTAAGATGATTTTGACAAGAATTGCTATGTTATACTTGTAAGGAAGTGGCTTCTATATGATTGCATTAAACCAAGTACATTTATTTTATTGTTGTATGTCATACTTTTATCTATGAATTCTTGTTGTTTTACATTTTGCCAGATGAAACAGCAAAAACATGACTTTCTGCTCATTATTCAGGTATTATTTTTTTTTTTCTGTTTATGCCAGATGACCAGTTGCTTTGTTTTAGTACCCCAATTCTCCTTCACACTATAACTGTACTCATTACTTATCCTGAGATATATTTAAATTGACTGATGAAACATTTTTGTATCATTGGTCCAGGTATTCTATAGTTTGCCCTATCGTAGTATCGTACCAGAAGCATACCTTTTCTGCCACAAGCTTCTGTCATTATGGTTAGTTCATCAGGGCTTCAATGAAAGTATGTAATCACACTGTTTACAATATGCGAGGGGGGCACAACACTTTGGGCCCACCTTCAGGGGTCTGCGGCCGCCCTCTGCTCTCACTTAGGTGTTTGTAGGGTTAAATAGTGTGTTATAACAGATATGGTAATTTTTGGTACTCTGTACTTTAAGAAAAAAGGAATATTGGCTGTGTGGAAATTCCAACCAATGGAAATTCTTGGAAATTGCTAGAAGGTCTGGGATCATATATAAGGAATGGAGGGAAAGGATCTTCTTCACACTAGACCTACTGTTTCAAAAGAGCTCCCACCCTCCTGCCCCTCACAGGTACTTTATGAGGTTAGCTGCCAGCTTGGATTCCAAGGGGGGCTTTTGTTGTAATTGCTGTAAAGTTATGCTCGAGCTCTATAACTGAGCTAATGGTTTTGTTATTTATTAAAATGTTGGATGATTCACAATAAAATAATATTTTGGTGAATTTATTGTCTAATTTCAATTAAACCAATAAAGTGCCACGGCCTTTTCATTTCCATTAACCATTTCATTACCAGGCACTTTTACCCCCTTCCTGCCCAGGCCAATTTTCAGGCTCCAGTGCTCTCACAATTTGAATGACAATTGCGCGGTCATGCAACACTGTACCCAAATGAAAATTTTATCATTTTGTTCACACAACTAGAGCTTTTTTTTGGTGGTATTTAATCACCACTGGGGTTTTTGTTTTTTTTTGCTAAATTAACAAAAAAAGGCCGCAAATTTTGAAAAAAAAAACCCACATTTTTCTTTGTTTCTGTTATAAAAGTTTGCAAATAAATAATTGTTCTTCCTAAATTTAGGCCAAGATGTATTCTGCTACATTTCTTTGGTGAAAATAACTCAAATAAGTATTTGTTATTTAGTCTGTAGGAAAGTTATCGAGTTCACAAACTATGGGATATATCTGCAAATTGATCAATCCTGAAGTACTGACAGCCAATCTAATTTCTTAAGCCCCAAAAATGTCAGAACAGTACAGATATCCCCAAAATTACCCCGCTTTGCAAAGTAGATAGTCCGACGTATTTCATAAGAGGCATGGTGAGTTTTTTGAAGTT
Organism: Staurois parvus; assembly: GCF_062004578.1. Classification (NCBI taxonomy): domain Eukaryota; kingdom Metazoa; phylum Chordata; class Amphibia; order Anura; family Ranidae; genus Staurois; species Staurois parvus. The sequence continues at coordinate 27,485,982 of NW_028317886.1, read as the reverse complement.
GTAATTTTTTTGTCATAATTTTTCAGAAAATGAAAAAATAAAAAAATGTATGTTCACTATTTTTTTTTTACATACTGTCACCAGTGCAGTACAGCATCAGCATATAACTGATGTGGCGGTGATCAGGGACACTGACTAGTGACATTACAAAAAAAAAAATCATTTATTTTCAATTTATTAATAAAAAATGTATTATTTTTTTTCTTTTTATTAAATTTTTTTTCTTTTTTCAAGATTTTTTTTTCATATTACACTATGACCAAAGTAGTATAATGTTACCATAGTAACACTGTACTACTTTGGGGAAGTGATCAGTATTTTTTTTTTCACAATTTGATTGCTTATAGCAAAGAATTTCTTTGCTATAAGCAAGCATTTAACTGAATGAAATCGATTAATTCAGGATTTTTTTGTTGTGATTAGCTGTGATTGGCCACGGCTAATCACATGATACAGATGGGCTGTGATTGGCCCAGCCTGTGCATGTCATCGCTGTGACCATTCACAGCTAGACACAGTAGTATACAATGGATGGCATATAGGGAAGCCATCCATTGTATGCAACTGTCATGTGACCTGCGGGGCTGGTACACAGATCTGTCATCGGCCGTGTCCGAGGTACATGGCTGGTGATAGATCTCGCCACAGCGTGGCCCTTCGGGCACGCACAAAGCATCATATGTCGCCCCTCCTGGAGGGACAAAGTGTTCACCCGGCTGTCATTTGACCATAGGTCGGGTGGCAAGTGGTTAATGTGTTTGGTCTTTTATATTATTTATTATATATATTTGTAAATGTTTGTGGAATTAAAGCCTGCAGTCCCATAAGTTCACCTTTTGGAACATGTCACATGTTTCTCTGGTTTTAGGGTGGAAAATGTAACATACAAGCTCTCCCCTCGCTGCCCCCCCTCACTGTGACAGCAAAATGGGGATCTTCTCCCCTCACCCACAGGGATCCGCCCACATGGCCACATTATTCATTCACTGTTTTTTGTTAATGAATGCCTACAAGTACCATCAGCCTTTGCGGTTGACAACTTGTAGTTCTCAATGTACTGCGAGGGTGCAAGTGAGCACTCTTGTAGTCCATTGAGCTTCCTAGAGTGCAGTAACTGTCTGCCCATATTGGAGGCACAAGCAGACAGTATACTGACGGTCTGCAAGAGTCTGACATTGCACCCCCAATCAGCTGATCACGGGTGCAATGATTTACAAGCTCCCAGTTGATGCTGACTTAAATGTGGAATTTGTGAAAACAAAAGTGGAATTTAAAACAAAAGTGGAATTTTGAACTAAAGTGGAGAATTAAAAACCAGTGGTTGTGCTTTTAACTGCATAGGGAATGCTTGTGGTTGCAAGTGTTTTTTTCCCTATTTGATAAGTTTGCTATCAGTTTTTAAAACACTTTTTACTTTTTTTTTCTCCCTCCTTTTCTGATACTTGTTAAACAGCACTCTTTTTTTTCCTTTAGCCTGCTAATTAGGGGAGTGGTTAATTGTTCACAGGTGTACATAAGTTTCCTTATAGCTCACATTTGATGCTGGTTTGCATGTGGAATTTCTGAAAAAAAGTGGAATTTTGAACTAAAGTGTAGAGTTAAAAACCAGGAGTTGAAAACAGGAGTTAAGACAGGAGTCTTCTAACCTGTAAGTAACATCCTAAATTTACTATAGGTAATTATATTGTAACAGGGATAATGGGTGCTAGCAAGGTTGAAGGTTTTGCTCAGGGCACAGTGTGTCATATGTATGCCAAAATGGTGCAACAGTTCCAAGATGTATACTGCTGTGACAGATGTAAGCAGGTTGCCATTCTAGAAGCTCATATTAGAGATCTGGAGGAGCAAGTTGCAACACTGAGCAGAAGGACAACCTTGAAAGGAGCCTTCTGCTCACTGAGCAGGAGGCTAATAGGGTTGATGTGGAGGGTGGAGGGGCATGCCAAGATCATCAGGTAAGAATATGGGTTACTGTAGTAAGGGGGAGTGGTAGGAGCTCATAGAAAAGGAAGGCCAGTCCTGGGTTTGAGCACAAAAACAACTTTGCCAAGTTGAATGGAGGTGGCAAACACAGAGGTGGTGGCCCTAGATGTCACTGCTACACCTAACAGCCAGGAGAGCAGCCCATCTAGTATGGGTGGTGAGGGTAGTGCAGGAAGGCCTAAACAGATTGTGGTATAAAGGGATTCTATAATCAGAAGAACTGAATAATTTCCCACCAGAATTGCCTCAACAGAATGGTTTGCTGTCTCCCTGGTGCCACAGTTAGGCATGTGGTAGACCAGGCTGATAAATTGCTGGGAGGGGCTGGGCATGACCCAACTGTCTTAGTCCATGTTGGAACCAATGTCAGAATACATGGAAGGTGGAGACTCCTTAAAAATCATTTTAAAGAACTAGGTTGCAAGTTGAAGGGAAGAGCCTAAAAATTGATATTCTCTGAAATATTACCAGTGCCATGCACAACACAGGAAAGACGGGGGGAGATTAGAGAACCGAATGCTTGGCTAAAGCAATGGTGTAAGAAAGAAGGATTTGGGTTTCTAGAGCACTGGACTGACTTTTCAAGCTATGTGCTGAAGATGGTTTGCACCTAAATGGAAGGAGATCTGCTATGCTTGGGGAGAGGTCTATGGGAAGGCAGGAGGAGTAATTAAACTAGGATTGAGGAGTGAACTAGAATTCAATGGGGCAGACAGGTCAGTTAGGGATCAGAGAATAATGGCGTGTGGAATGGTGGGGGGAGGGTTATCACAGGTGAAAAGAATTTTCACATATTACAAACAACCATTGGAAATTATAGTACTATTTGTACTACTAAAAAAGATAGGCAAAATACAAGAGCAAAATGTGATAATGAGTTGGAAGCTATGATGCACGAAGAGAACTATGATTTAATTGGTATTGCTGAATCTTGGCTTCATTCTTCACATGACTGGGCCATTAATATTCCTGGTTATGCTCTCTTTCGGCGAGAAATGGTGAAAAGGAAAGGTGGTCATGTCTGTCTCTATGTTAGAAGTGATCTGAAAGCGTGAAAAAGGACCTAGTTGATGGAGAGTGTGATGAGGCTGAAACATTATGGATGGAACTGCATATGGATGTGTATAATTCTGTATAATTCAAAGATATTCATTGGAGTTTGTTACAGGCCACTGAGTGTTAATCAGGAGGTGGAGACTCAGCTCTTTGCACAAATGGAAAGGGCAGCAAGTGCTAGGACAGTGATATAATGGGAGATTTTAACCACTCTGAGAATAATTGGAAAATTGGCACAGCTGGAACACTTAGGGCCAGTTCACACCACACGCAGTCCAGTGTGTTTTCTGCATCAAAAACGCATTGGTAGTAGGTTACATGGTTTCCAAAGGCATAGTTCACACTAGTGCGGTGAGCTCAAGTGCATTCCAGTTCCAGGAAAAAATGTAGAACTTGCTGCATTTTTTCTGCACTGAACTGTACTGAAATGCACATGTCCTTATTTAAGTTGAAGAAAAAGACAGGGAAAAATGGACCAGATCGCATCATAAATGCACCGGAATGCGTCAAAAATGTGTATACAGAAATGCATCTGGAATGCATCCGGATTGCACTTCTATAGTGTGAACTGGCCCTTAAAGGGCAAAAATGTATAAAACTATTACAAGACAATTTTATGGTACAGTTCACAGAGGCCCCGACAAGGAAAGATGCTCTGCTGGACCTGATAATCTCAAACCATGCAGAGCTTCTTACTAATATTCTTGAAAAAAAGAACATCTGGGTAGCTGTGACGATATTATGATTTCATTTAATATAGGCTGTACACACCAAGCACATACTGGAAAAATAAATACACTCAACTTAAAGAGAGCAAATTTTCCAAGGATGAGGGCTGCTCTCCAAGATGTAGACTGTGAGGGAATATTGGCATTGATGAACACAGGACAGAAATGTGAAATTCTTCAAAGACTGTATGTGGACACACTGCAAAATGTATTCCCATGGGCAGTAAGTATAAAAGGCTAAAAATAAATCTATGTGGCTCACATCCAGAGTTAATAAAGTTATAAATAATAAGAGAAGAACTTTTAAAAATATAAAATGGAGGAACAATATAATCATTTAAATGTTACAAAGAATTTAAGGTGTTACAAAACCCAGAACCTTGCATTCACTATATCTGGTCTCCCATAGTACACACTACATGGAAATTATTTTAGTAAATATAAACTGCTAAATACCTTTTCTCATCAGCAGTTAGAACAGTCTTGGGACTTCTATCAGTGTCCAGCAGAGCACTGGTTAAAGCTTGTAGGAGTTTTCATTCTACACTAGGAGGATGCAGAACCCCTGACCTCTGTCTGGACAGTGCTGATTGGCCCTGTGCTGATCATATGCACTCTACCAAGAAAAAAAAACTCTCTAGCAGTACACACCAAACTGAGCATGTGCAGAGTGACTCCACATGATATGCCTTATCAGGAGATAAGAGGGGGACACTGGGAGAAGGGGAGGATCAGATAAGTCAGGATCGAACAGCATTTTTACACAATGCAGAGGATTAACCCCTTAGGTTCCACAGTGAGTTTATCAAGCATGCTTCACTACATATACAGACTGATTTTACTGTTCTGGGTTTAGTAACGCTTTAATAGATTATTTGAATAAATTGATCACAGTACATTACATATAAATACGTTCAATAGGGGCCCACAGATTTATAATGCTTATATAAAGATGGTGACATACCTCCTTGGGCTCATTATTGTAAGTATCTTTGCATAGCCATGGATCAGGTTGCCTGTGGTTATGTTGGAGCAATTGTATAGTGCCTGCTCTCTCTGTACAGGACTCAGACACAGACACTGGTTTTACTGTTTCTGTCTCCCAGAAACTCATCCCTTTCAAACTCCTATTATGGAACTCATTGTAGTGGCTGGGGAGAAGATGCTAACCATTGCCTTATAAGATCTTACAAAAATGTTTCTGAACCTGGACCCTCAATTCTCATTTTGTTCACCCTACATATAATTTCTGATACAGACATATTAATATGTAAAAAGTCCCTTTTGCTGCACAGGTCATAAACTCGCTGATTCTATAACTTTTTTGTGTCCCAGGGCAAACATACCTTCTTGATTTCCTTTCTGCTCACTGTGTTCATGCAAGCCATACACGAACAACACCTTACAAAACTTCTCAAATGGTCCTGTGTACCTGAAACCCCTATTGTACCACCGCGTCTACTCAACTTCTACTAAAAGTAATCTGTCACTCTTATTTTCAAAATACAGCCTGGTAAAAGTGCATTAATTCTGTGCATAGAGTGACTACAATATTTTGCTGGCTTTTTTTTCAGCAAACTACATACACTATAATGTTGATTTTTGGATTAAAATTTGGTTAGTTTGGCTGGTTTCGCTCTTGTTCCAAATGCAGCCTAGTAAAAGAGATTCAATACTGTGCACTTAGTGCAATGCTTTGCTGGCTTCTTTTATGTGAAATAATATACTCTAATGTTGATTTTTTTTTTAAAGCTGTCTGGTGTCTTTCTTGTGAAAAATGCAGCCTGGCAGAAGTACTTAAATATCAAGAATGTAGTCAATACAATATTTTGCTGGCTTGTTCTGTAAAATAAATACACTAATACTCTGTTTATTTTTGCATTAAAAGCTGTCTAGCAACATTCCAAATGTAATCTAGTAATAGTGGTAAAATACTGTGCATGAAGTCACTACAAAATTTTGCTGTCTTCTTTCACTGAAATAAATACACTTAAAAGTTGATTTTTTTTGGACTAAAATTGCGGGTGTCTCTTTTTCATAATGCAGCCTTGATAATTGCTTCACTATTGTGTCTGGAGCTAGTAAAATATTTTGCTGTCTTTTTGTTCTGTGAAATAATACATTCTAATATTGATCTTTTATATTATATGCTGCCCTCCTTTTAAAAATGCGGTCTAGTCGAAGCACTGAAATACTGTATGTGGAGTCAGTGCAATATTTGTCTCTTTGCTGTGAAATCAATAACTCTAATTTTGATTTGTTGATTAAAGGATAAGTTCAGTTTTTTATAAAAAAAAAAACAATAATAACAATAATAAATGCACATTTTTTGCAGTTAAAAAATGTGCATTTATTATTTTTTTTCTTTGGAGCTTATATATAAGCATTATATATAATGTATTCAATGTATTTATATGTAATGAACGGTGGTCAATGAATTTAAATATACTACATTTAATAGTGTGCTCTAAACCCCTCCCTTCCTTTTAAAAGGGGAGGATGGGGTAAAGTTATGTTGAAAATTTTGATTATATATATACAGTGGGGCAAAAAAGTATTTAGTCAGCCACCAATTGTGCAAGTTCTCCCACTTAAAAAGATGAGAGAGGCCTGTAATTGGCATCATAGGTAGACCTCAACTATGAGAGACAAAATGAGAAAACAAATCCAGACAATCACATTGGCTGATTTGGAAAGAATTTATTTGCAAATTATGGTGGAAAATAAGTATTTGGTCAATATCAAAAGTTCATCTCAATACTTTGTTATATATCCTTTGTTGGCAATGACAGAGGACAAATGTTTCCTGTAAGTCTTCACAAGGTTGGCTCACACTGTTGCTGGTATGTTGGCCCATTCCTCCATGCAGATCTCCTCTAGAGCAGTGATGTTTTGGGGCTGTCGCTGGGCAACACAGACTTTCAACTCCCTCCAAAGATTTTCTACCTGGAGACTGGCTAGGCCACTCCAGGACCTTGAAATGCTTCTTACGAAGCCACTCCTTCGTTGCCCGGGCGGTATGTTTGGGATCATTGTCATGTTGGAAGACCCAGCCACGTTTCATCTTCCATGCCCTTGCTGATGGAAGGAGGTTTGCACTCAAAATCCCACAATACATGGCCCCATTCATTCTGTCCTGTACATGGATCAGTCTTCCTGGTCCCTTTGCGGAGAAACAGCCCCAAAGCATGATGTTGCCAACCCCATGCTTCACAGTAGGTATGGTGTTCTTTGGATGCAACTCAGCATTCTCTTTCCTCCAAACACGACGAGTTGTGTTTCTACCAAACAGTTCTATTTTGGTTTCATCTGACCATATGACATTCTCCCAATCCTCTTCTGGATCATTCAAATATTCTCTAGCAAACTTCAGACGGGCTCGGACATGTACTGGCTTAAGCAGGGGGACACGTCTGGGACTGCAGGATCTGAGTCCCTGGCGGCGTAGTGTGTTGCTGATGGTAGCCTTTGTTACGTTGGTCCCAGCTCTCTGCAGGTCATTCACTAGGTCCAAACAAAAAGAAAAAAGCCACCTAATATGACACGTATATCCGTATCAAAATAATATCTCCGTCTCACTTATAATATAAATGTGGATTTATAAACCCAGGATACATAATAGAAAATATGGCAGTATGACAAGAGCAGACTGCCTGCACATGTGGATTCCTGCTTGCCGATAAATACCGTATATACTCGAGTATAAGCCGAGTTTTTCAGCACATTTTTTGTGCTGAAAAACAGCCCCCTTGGCTTATACTCGAGTCAACGTCTGCAGGGGGCTGCTGTCACTTACCTGGCTCCGGTCCCACGACGATCCGGTCCAGGAAGCGCGGCTGCTCCTTCATTCGGTTCGTACACTGGATGTTCGCGCAGCTGCTCGACTCTGCCTTCTCACCGGTGATTGGCCGCCAGAACTGTAGCTCAGGAAAGGCACACAGGCGGCCAATCACCGGCGAGGAGGCGGTGCTGAGCGGCCCCACGAAAATCGAGTGAAGGAGATGCAGGTAAGTGTGCCGTGCTTAGGTGCTGCTGCAACCACATATGCTGGCTGCAGCAGCACCATACTGGAACAGGGGTCAGCAAGTGTCAGTGGGAGGAATAGTGCCCCATCATTGGTGTCACTGATACCAATGATGGGGCATTATTCCTCCCACTGACACCAACGATGGGGCACTTTTCCTTCCCCCCACTGACACCAACGATTGAGCACTATTCCTCCCCCCCCCACTGACACCAATGATGGGGCACTATTCCACCCCCCACTGACACCAATCATGGAGCACTATTCCACCCCCACTGACACCAATCATGGGATACTATTCCTCCCCCTCACTGACACCAACGATGGGGCACTTTTCCTCCCCCCCACTGACACCAACGATGGGGCACTATTCCTCCACCCCCCCACTGACACCAATGATGGGATACTATTCCTCCCACTGACACCAATGTTGGGACACTATTCCTCCCACTGACACCAATGATGGGATACTATTCCTCCCACTGACACCAAAGATGGGGCACTATTCCACTGACACCAATAATGGGGTGCTATTCCCCCCACTAATACTAATGATGGGGCACTATTCCTGCCACTGATACCAATGATGGGGCACTATTCCTCCCACTGACACCAATGATGGGGCGCTATTCCTCCCACTGACACCAATGATGGGGCACTATTCCTCCCACTGATACCAATGATGGGGCACTATTCCTCCCACTGACACCAATGATGGGGCACTATTCCTCCCACTGATACCAATGATGGGGCACTATTCCTCCCACTGATACCAATGATGGGGCACTATTCCTCCCACTGACACCAATGATGGGGCACTATTCCTCCCACTGACACCAATGATGAGGCACGATTCTTCCCACTGGTGTTCCCACCCTCGGCTTATACTCGAGTCAATAGTTTTTCCCAGTTTTTTGTGGTAAAATTAGGTACCTCGGCTTATATTCGGGTCGGCTTATACTCGAGTATATACGGTAACCAGATTTGAAGACGTCGAATGTTTTTTAATTTTGTAATTTTATTATGATTTGTTCACCGTGTCCATGTCCAACCTCTTCATGATCCATGGGATCAAATAAAATATTTTTGTAGCTATTGAATGCAGTTATATTACTCCACATGGATTTTCAATTAACCACTTTTTGCAGGCAGTGCTGCTTTTGTCATGCTGCCATATTTTCTTTTCCATTCACTAGGTCCTCCCGTGTGGTCCTGGGAATTTTTCTCACCGTTCTTGTGATCATTTTGACCCCACAGGGTGAGATCTTGCGTGGAGCCCCAGATCAAGGGAGATTATCAGTGGTCTTGTATGTCTTCCATTTTCTAATTATTGCTCCCACAGTTGATTTGTTCACACCAAGCTGCTTGCCTATTGCAGATTCAGTCTTCCTAGCCTGGTGCAGGTCTACAATTTTGTTTCTGGTGTCCTTTGACAGCTCTTTGGTCTTCACCATAGTGGAGTTTGGAGTGTGACTGTTTGAGGTTGTGGACAGGTGTCTTTTATACTGATAACAAGTTCAAACAGGTGCCATTGATACAGGTAATGAGTGCAGAACAGAGAAATCTCTTAAAGAAGAAGGTACAGGTCTGTGAGAGCCAGAAATCTTGCTTGTTTTTAGGTGACCAAATACTTATTTTCCACCATAATTTGCAAATAAATTCTTTCCAAATCAGCCAATGTGATTGTCTGGATTTTTTTTCTCATTTTGTCTCTCATAGTTGAGGTCTACCTATGATGCCAATTACAGGCCTCTCTCATCTTTTTAAGTGGGAAAACTTGCACAATTGGTGGCTGACTAAATACTTTTTTGCCCCACTGTATATATATATATACATATATATATATATATATATATATATATATATATACCTCATGATACAATTGTAAAACTTGAATTAAGGACTATATGAAGCTACCTGATTTACATACACTGCTTAAAAAATTAAAGGAACACTTTTTAATCAGGTATAGCATCAAGTCAATTAAACTCCTATATATATTGATTTGGTTAGTTAAATAGCAGAGGGGGTTGTTAATCAATTTCAGTTGAATGAATTTAACAACAGGTGCACTAAATGGGCAACAGTAAGACGACCCACTGACATATTTTTCCCTACTCATCTTTTCTGACTGTTTTTCACTGGTTTTGCATTTGGCTAGGGTCAGTGTCACTACTGATAGCATGAGACGATACCTGGACCCTACAAAGGTTGCACAGGCAGTTCAACTCCTCCAGGATGCCACATCAACACATGCCATTGCCAAAAGGTTTGCTGTGTCTCCCAGCACAGTCTCAAGAGCATGGAGGAGATTCCAGGAGACAGGCAGTTACTCTAGGAGAGCTGGACAGGGCCATAGAAGGTCCTTAACCCATCAGTAGGACCGGTATCTGCTCCTTTGTGCAAGGAGGAACAGGGTGAGAACTGCCAGAGCCCTACAAAACGACTTCCAGAAAGCCACTAGTGTGAATGTCTCTGACCAAACAAGCAGAAACAGATTTCATGAGGATGGCCTGAGGACCCAACATCTTCTAGTGGGCCCTGTGCTCACTGCCCAGCATCATAGAGCTCAATTGGCATTTGCCATTGAACACCAGAATTGGCAGGTCCGCCACTGGCACCCTGTGCTTTTCACAGATGAGAGCAGGTTCACCCTCAGCACATGTGACAGACGTAAACGGGTCTGGAGAAGCTGTGGAGAACATTATGCTGCTTGTAACATCGTTCAGCATGACCGTTTTGGTGGTGGGTCAGTGATGGTCTGGGGGATCATTTCCATGGAGGAAAGCACAGACCTCTACAGGCTAGACAATGGTACCCTGACTACCATTAGGTATCAGGATGAAATCCTTGGACCCATTTGCAGACCCTACGCTGGTGCAGCTGGTCCTGGGTTCCTCCTGGTGCACGACAATTCCTGGCCTTGCATTTGGCTAGGGTCAGTGTCACTACTGATAGCATGAGACGATACCTGGACCCTACAAAGGTTGCACAGGCAGTCCAACTCCTCCAGGATGCCACATCAACACATGCCATTGCCAAAAGGTTTGCTGTGTCTCCCAGCACAGTCTCAAGAGCATGGAGGAGATTCCAGGAGACAGGCAGTTACTCTACGAGAGCTGGACAGTGCCATAGCAGGTTCTTAACCCATCAGTAGGACCGGTGTCTGCTCCTTTGTGCAAGGAGGAACAGGGTGAGAACTGCCAGAGTCCTACAAAACGACTTCCAGGAAGCTACTAGTGTGAATGTCTCTGACCAAACAACCAGAAACAGACTTCATGAGGATGGCCTGAGGACCCAACGTCTTCTAGTGGGACCTGTGCTCACTGCCCAGCATCATAGAGCTCAATTGGCATTTGCCATTGAACACCAGAATTGGCAGGTCCGCCACTGGCACCCTGTGCTTTTCACAGATGAGAGCAGGTTCACCCTCAACACATGTGACAGACATAAAAGGGTCTGGAGAAGCTGTGGAAAACATTATGCTGCCTGTAACATTGTTCAGCATGACCGTTTTGGTGGTGGGTCAGTAATGGTCTGGGGGATCATTTCCATGGAGGGAAGCACAGACCTCTACAGGCTAGATAATGGTACCCTGACTGCCATTAGGTATCAGGATGAAATCCTTGGACCCATTTTCAGACCCTACGCTGGTGCAGTGGGTCCTGGGTTCCTCCTGGTGCACGACAATTCCCGACCTCATGTGAGACTATGAAAACAGTTCCTGGAGGATTAAGAAATTGATACCATTGAATGGCCCCCATGCTCCCCTGACCTAAATCCAATAGAACACCTCTGGGATATCATGTTTCAGTCCATCCTAAGCTGTCAGGTTGCATCTCAGACTGTCCAGGATCTCAGTGATACCCTGGTCCAGATCTGGGAAGAAATAACCCAGGATACCATCCATTGTCTCATTAGGAGCATGCCCCAACATTGTCAGGCATACATACAAGCACATGGAGCCATACAAACTACCATTTTGAGTTGCTGCAATGAAATTTCAGCAAAATGGACAAGCCTGCTGCATCATTTTTCCACTTTGATTTTCAGGGTGCCTTTGAATTCAGTCCTCTGTAGGTTGATAATTTTAATTTCCATCAAAAAATGGGGCATTCTTATGTTCTTAACACATTACCCAGTCCATATCAGTATATATCCATGATATTTTTCCCCATTGAGATCTGATGTGTTTTCAACGTTTTCCTTTAATTGTCTGAGCAGTGTATTTATATATTTTTTATAGTGGTGTCCTTGACAATTTAAAATCAATCCATTTAAAGCTGGATATCCGGACCTGTCCATCGCTGCTGATTTCTTCTCTGTCCTTTTAATCATTTGTATGTATAACCATGTTGCTGTGTTTAAGGTATGTTTTATGGTATTCACATGGAATGATAAACTAATGTGCCAATTGAGATTAAAAGTCTGTTGATTTATGTTACAGATAAGGTCTCTCTAAGGTTATGGCCCATGAAACGAGTTGAAATCTGACATCCCATCATTTATATTTTCAGAAACATGATTTCCATACAGTACTTCTTTTTAATGCAATGTTTTAATAGATATAATTAAAAATGTTTGATTTTATGAAATTTTGCGATACACTGGTACCTTAAAAGTCCAGTAGGTTTTTCAAAATACTATGCAAAGACTCCTCTCAGTAGAGATGACACTAACTTGGAGTACGAAGTTGGAGACCTGGATGCTAAGGTTTAGTCTAGAGCATGGGTCTCCAAACTGCAGCCCGTGAGCTGGATGTGGCCATTTGCTTGCCTTTTATCCGGCCCTTGGGATACTAATCCTTCCACTGATACGACACACTATTCCTTCCATTGACACCAACAATGGGGCATTATTCCCCCCACTAACACCAACAATGGGGCACAGTTCCTTCCACTGACACCATCAATGAGGCACTATTTATTCCACTGACACCAGGGATGGGGAACTAATTTTCCCACTGACACTAATGATGTCATTTTTTTACTCCTGTTGACCACCAGGCCTATGGTATTGTTTACTCCACCGATGCCAGGGCATTTTCTACTCCCAGTGGCCCCATCCTGGCCCCCTCAAAAGTTTGAAGGACAGTAAATTGGCCATTTATTTCGAAAGTTTGGAGAATGGTCTAGAGTCTATTATTGTGCTTCTTCTCTTTTACTCTCTAGTGATAGACTGGGGGTAAGGGGAGCTGTAAGTATTACTCAGCTGCAGCAGATAAAAAAAAAATCAGGTCTCCTCTCTTGCAAGGCAGTGCTGTGCTGTATGTCAGAGCCATGTAAATCTCCCTTTACAACTACCTTGTATTATTTTATTGTATTGTATACAGTATTTAGCGTTTTCCTTGGATCCAGCTTTAAAAAGATGGACTGGTGCAATGCAGCTAGGCGAGAAACAAAAAAATTGTACACACTAAGCTATTAGGTTGTACACCGTGTTCATCTCCACAATAACTAAATGCTGACCCCACTTTTTTTTATCACATAGAGCCCCCCCCCCCCATAGTCCCAGAGTCCAGAATGGTCAATAAGTAGATGTTAACTTGTGGGAGCTTTAACATGCTGACATCCCCCAATCCTTCTTGTACTGCTAACTTTGCTATTGATTAGAGAGCATCAGAGCACTAAACTGACGAATGCGAAGGGAAGGGGAGGTGACAGAGCTTCACCCTCAGAGCAAGAGCAGTTTTGACATACTGAGCACCTCTAAGGCTCCTGGGAAATACTTAAAGATGAAAAAACATATGTGCAGGTACCTAGTGCCTGTTTTCATGTAATGGGGTCAACGTAGAATGATTCAGGTGTCATTGTGAAGTTTTATGTTTTCCTGTACCCTTGTTTTTGTTTTTGGTTTTTTTTCTGACCAGATACAGAAAATGTAACTGCAGTGAATACATTATAGTCCTTTATTACCATTTCAATTAGTATGCATTCACTTTTCTCAAAAAGCTTTCTCCTATGCAACTTGACAAGCAAAAACTGTTTAAATAATTAGAAATTCTTTATGCCTGCTTGTAAAAATAAAATAAAAAATGAACTATTTATTTTGCAATAAAGCAACTAGACATTTTGATTCATAAATAAAGGAACAGAATATGGTTTTAGAATGCCCCATTGCCAAATTTCACAAACCATCTGGATGGCTAAGTTCATAAATAATTAAATTCATATATTATCGTAACTACATGTGTGTATTGTAATGAGAACAACTGACACTCAGACAATATGGTTGCTTCCAAAACTCAGGACTAAAACAAGACAGATGTTTTTTGTGAATTTTTACAGTTTGTTGTTATATAATAACAGAGACTCGTTTTCTCTTGTGAAACTATAATCACCATAAGACACAAATAAAAACTTAATTTGCATGTGGTAAAAGAGGGCTGGATATATAATCTGTGGTACTAATCTATGGAGGAAAAAAGGCATAAACATAGTGAAGAAAAAGCTGACAAGTTTAGCAGATGTCAAAGCATGGCAAAGCTGCCGGGACTTGGAATTAAAGCAACTGTACCCTCTTAGGAGCTACTTCTGTCAATGCAGGTCAAGCAAGAAATTGCACATTAATAAACAGCATGGAAACTCAGAGCATTCATCTCAGACAAAAGCACATCTCGTTGTTGTTTAAGGATCCAAAGATGCTTCTTGATCATCTCTTCTTTTAAGCATAGCTGGATCAAAAAACAAACAAACAGCAAGTCCTTTAGTTTTTGTGCTATTTACCATTTATGGTAACATTCAACCAAAAATTAACATATTAAATAATCTAAAAATAGCTAGTCAGTTGCATTTATTTAATTAAATAGGAATACTGAGATGTTAAAAGGGCAATTTTATCAAAATTAATTCTACCATTTCAGATTTTTTTAATAGTGTGGCTATGGGTTAGAATGATGAACATTCAAAATCACAAAGACCTCTGGATATGAGTATTTGTAAGGGTTGGGCAAGACAAGCATACAGCCACTGACTTTAAAGTGATTCTAAAGGCCTTTTTCTTTAATAAAAAAAACAAGCATCTCATACTTACCTGCTCTGTGCAATGGCTTTGCAATGGTTTTGCACAGAGCATCCTTGATCCTCCTCTTCTTGGGTCCCCTGCTGGCGATCCTGGTTCCTCGTGCATGCTCACTTCTGACCTGGCTCTGTGTGTCCATTGACATACAGAGCACAGCTGGGCCCCCGCCTTTTCTCTGTTCTTACTGGCTGTTATTGAGAGCAGCAAGATAAATGGCTCCTGCTGCTGCCTCCCGGTCCAATAAGCAGGAAGAGAATAAAGAGAGCCACTGCTCTTGTGTGCATTGCTGGATCAAGCTCAGACTCAGGTAAGTATTTGGGGGGGGGGGCACTAAAGTTTTTTTACCTTAATACAAAAACCCCCTTCCTGTCCAGACCAATTTTCAGCTTTCAGTGCTATCACACTTTGAATGACAATTGCGCGGTCATGCAACACTGTACCCATATGAATTTTTTAGTATTTTTTGAGACAGATACATTTATTTTGGTGGTATTTATTCACCACTGGGATTTTTATTTTTTTTGCTATGTAAATGAAAAAGTCCAAACATTAAAAAAAAAAGAGTTTTTCTTATAAAATTTTGCAAATAAATAATATTTCATCATAAATCTTGGACAAAATTTATTGCGTTATCTTTTTAGTAAAAAAATAAAATAAAATAAACCAAGTTAGTTTATACCCAAAACTTATAATTTTTAAACTTTTTTATTACATTTTAATTTTATTTTTTTATATTATTATTTTTTTTTTTACAGACTCACCCATGGTGACACTGTACTATTTGTGGGGGGTGATGAAGATTTTTTTTTTTTTTTACACTGATTGCTTTTACACCCATAAAGGCTGTAAAAGCAATCATTTCTCCTTCTCTCTGACTAGATTCTTGCAGCCATTGAGAACTACTGTGTGAGCTGTGATTGGTCACAGCTTGTCACATGGTTCAAGGCTGTTGTGAATAGCCTTGTACCATGTGACCTCTGTGATCATTCACAGATTTCACACATAGCAAGCAATGATGTCAGAAGTGACATCTTGCTTACTACTCTGCAAGTGATCACTGATTGGCCAATCAGTGATCACATGATCGGGACCTCGCACAGAGGTCCCGTACGACGATCGGTGTCCCAGGGAGCGCGCACAAGCAGGGGGCAGGGAGGCCGTTTATAAATGGCCACCTGCCCCTGCACTGCCATCATCCGGCTGTTTATATACAACGGACGGATGGGAGGTGGTTAAAGTAAAACCAAGTGTACCCTTAGAATCACTTTACAGCTTCTTAAAGCCTTATTTTCAGTCTTGCACAGTTGTAAAAGGTTTCCTCCTCTGCTGAGTTGGTGAACTCTGATTTCACCTCACACCATGAGCTTCTCACAGTGTACATTAGAATCTGTAGCATGTCAACCGGAAGATGTCCAGCTTCTATCCCTTTATGCCCCCCCCCCCCCTTTCATTTACTGGATTTCAGTTCTTTCAATAATGGATGCATAGCATTACATGATGGCGTTACCTTAGATGGTCTACACGTAAATGTAATCTCCATAAGAATGCTCAATCCTCTGGACTGACATCCCCAGTCAAAACATTTTGATATGTGCATAACTCCTCCCATGAGCCCATCCACTGCCAGCATTAGGGCTGGGGGCTATTGAGAGGTGTACTGAGTCAAAGTGTTGTGATGTTTTCAGGATGCTATGTACAGAATTATGCTGGCTCATCACAGTAAACTCTGTAAACCATTTTTTCGTTAGAGTGGTGAGTACAGAAGTCAGTGCAAATTCTGTAATGGCAGCAAAAGACAGTATCCAAACAGTCATCCATGTCACAACAAAGCAGTACAATATAAGCCGAATTTAAAAAAATATTTAGCAATTCCCTAGGAACAGAAGTTTGGTAATGAAGGCCTGAACAATAACATCTCTATCAAAAAAACAATTGAGAAAGAGTGTAGTATGGGCTAAGAATCATGAGGAGGAGGATGGGCTCTATTACGTGACTGGGAAATAGAGAGCTGTGAAATGGGGCTACAAGAGGAATTGGACAATTGTAGTTTACCCAACATATTGGTAAGTTGAGATTTGAGATACCAAACTGAATATCAAAAAGGTTCCATATGAGTGGCTAGTTCCACAGAAGTAAAGGAGTATTCCATGAAGCGCCGCCATCTAAAGATGAAGCGACGTATAGACCTAAAATTCTGAGTAATGGTGTCCAGCTTCTCCAGATTAAATAGGGCAGTTAGTGTCTGTATTACAATCCTAAACTGTGGAGGGTTTGGCTGTATCTAAGCTTGCATGAGTGCTCTGTGAGCTACCAATAAATAAATATGGATCCACTGAGGAAGAGCATTTAGACTTGCCAACAGTGCGGGATCTTAATAATTGAAGAGACAGAGCATATGGTCTTTGGTGAGAGAGATGCTGTACAGATGATTAATGTAACGAAGAACTTGATCCCAGCAGGTGGAAACTCAGGCACATTCCCAAAGGTGATGGAACAAATTAGGTCGAGTGTGCTCGCACCAAGTACACGTAGGGTGTGGAGTGACAGCTGGATTCGCTGAGAAAGGATAGTAAACTCTGTGAATGATTTTGAATTGAGTTTCTCGCCATGTTTTGCAGAGGACAAGTGAAGAAATTTTCCGGTATCCAGACAGTTTTTGTCTGGAGTTTCATCAGTAGCCAATATGGAAGTCCATGGTTTAAAAGGAGTAAGATGGTATTTTGCAGACTGGTGTGAGATTAGATGAGAGTAGATTGCCAAGATGGAATAGTTATCCTGATGCAGTAGAATTTCTTTAACCTCCCTGACGGTATTCCCGAGTGTAGCTCGGGGTAACATTTCAGTACCAAAAGCGGTAACCCCGAGCTACACTCGGGCTTACCCTGCGGCACTGCTCCGGCAAGTGTTCTTCACTTACCTTACCCTGCGCTCCCGCGATGTGTCCCCTGCAGCGTCCCCGGCCATCTCCTCCGGCCGATGCCGGCATCCAGCTTCTGTGTCCTGTCCCTGTGACGTCGGGACGTACGGGCGCCGCCGCCGCCGCCGGCGGGAAATTTAAAAATTTTAAAAAATGTCATTTTTTTTTTTTTACATTTTACACAGTAAAACATTGCTGTTTCAACCTATTTCACATACATTTTGTCCCGAGTGCTTTGTCCTGCGCCCTGCCTGCATTTTGTCTATTCTTTCTGCCTGGAAACTGAGAAATGTCCATGGCGTCCAAAAAGTGTCCCTTTAGGTCAAAAGCGGTTTAGATCAGCTAGAGAACAGCGATAGTAAATCAGAACCACTTTCAGAATTGAGTGATAATGATTCGTGGGGGAAATTCGTCATCAGAAACTGAAAACGATTTTGCGACTGAGCTCAGCAATGTGCGAACTTGGCGCTCTATTTCACATTTCAGTGTTTTTGGTTTGATTATATTATTGAATTTAATTTTTTATTATTTTTATATTATTTTTATGATTATTTATTAAATTATAATTTATGATTTTGTGTTTCAAATTTTATCATACCCGGGATGTTTACTAGACTCTTGTTCGGACAGATTTCAGTGAGTTTTTCCTAAAAATTACAGCCTACAATAAAAAAAATACATATTTCCATGCAAAAAAATGGTACCGCTTTCAGCACCAAAAATCTGAAATAATCATACCGCCAGGGAGGTTAAAGGAGCACTGGAAGGGATGTTGTTTTGGAGAATAGCATGTCCGGAGGAAGGTCACCAGCTGATGGTAGTAAAAGATATGAGATCCCAGTAGGTAGTATTTGGTCGCTAGTACCGAAAAGGGCTGGAAAGTACATTTGGTATCATCAAAGATAGATAGGTAGACTTTAGTGAGTCTACTATGAGACTAGTGGGTAAATGCTGCATGCTCACTCACTGGAGGGAACATAGGGTTCCAAGAATACGCAGGTGGGAGGATATCCTTAGTGGTAGGCCAAGATGTTTCTGCATTTCTCTCCAGGCTAATACTGTCTCTAAATAGGAGATTCAATGGGAGAGATCAAGGTAAGGCCTTGAGGTTAGAATGCAGAATGGCTAGAAGATGTAGCGGAGACACTGGGGCCTCCTCCAGGGAGTAAATCGAATAACGCAATTTCCCAGTTATCCAATCAAGACTTTGATGAAGAAGGCAGAACAGGTTGTAAAATCACATATTCAGCAGGCCTGCAGCCCCCTCACTCTTTGGAAGACTAAACATTTGCAATGCAATACGTGTTTATTTTCCGCTGCCACAGAAAGGTCTGTAGAGCCCTATTAATCTTCTGAACATCAGAATGTTTTAACAGAAGAGGGAGTATTTGCAGAGGATAGAGCAATCATGCAAACAAAACCATTTTCTACAGATGACACCTCCCAAAGAGTGAAAGGGGAAGAGTTGTCCAAACTTCCAGTTCCTGTACAATCTTGTTGATTAAAAGAGGGTAACTTAGGTAATAAAGAGATGATGGTTCTCTGTCTATGCAGATGCCCAAATACATAATGGATTGAGTAGCTATACCAAAGGGAGAGGAAGGAATCCAACGCTTTGATGTAGTAGCATTCAAAAGGAGTACTTCACTCTTATAAAAATTGATTCTGAGGCCAGAGCATTCAAGGAAGGTCGCAAACAGGTCCTGAAGTAGTAGGAAGTCATTGGGTGGATCTGAGGAGAACAGTAATATATCATCCACAAAGAGAGCTGAGCGGAGAGTAAGGTCGCCAATCGTGACACCACTAACCCCCGACGTCAAATTAAGCAGTCTGGACAAAGGTTCAAGGGCAATGTTAAAGAGAAGGGGAGAGGTTAAGGGAATGCTCAGGGAAATAAAGTAAGGTGTGACTAGTCTAGCTGTGGGTGAGGAGTACATGTGTCGTAAAAAGTCCAAAATGGAGCATGAAAAACCAAGCCTCCTCATAACCATGAAGAGCCAGGCAAAGCTTATGTTGTCAAAGGCTTTTTCAGTGTCTAAATATATTAAGTGCTAGATCCATGGGTTTGTTTTAGCATGTTCCCGGGCTAATAGCACTTTACGAATGTTGAACGTTGCCGAACGACCCAGATTGGGCCGAATGTAATATATTGGGAAGCAGTAGGGCCAACCTGGATGCCACAATTTTTGAAAGTATTTTGGCATCTACATTGATTAAAGAGATAGGTCGGTATGAACCTGGGAGCAGTGGGTCTTTCCACTTCTTAGCTATGAGCTTAATATGCACCTGGGACCCAGTCAGAGATACGGGCCATCTTCCCACATTGCCTTATAGAAGTGATACAGGGTGTCTGGGATGAATTCTGAAGTCAATTTATAGAATTCCGCACTAAGACCATTAGGTCCAGGAGCTTTAGCCGAGGGTAGGTGGTTGATATCGGCACAAATGTCATCTCATGTATTGGGAGCATTTAAGGAGCTTAGCTGGGATCCAGAAAGCTTTGGGAGATTTAAAGAGGCTAAATAGTCCTCAGCAGCACTAGAGTCAATCGGGTCCTCTGAATACAAGGAAGTGTAATAGGAGGTGAGAAGGGTGTTAATATCAGATGATAGCATTAAGACATTGCCCACGGGTGACCAGAGAGCAGAGATATGAGTGGAAGTATGAGGGCCCACACTGAACCGTGCCAACAGCTTTCCCTCCTTATTTCCATACCTATAAAATGTTACGGTGGAAAATGCCGATTTGGCTCCTTCCTAATGTTCAGCCCAATAGTCAAAGGCTCATTTGGCAGATTGCCAATTCAGCCTATTCTTGTATGTGCGATTGAGGGAGAGCACAATATGTGCCTGACGAAGAGATTTGCTCATCTGTTGTTAAAGCAGTTGGGATATTTTCTTAGATTGCGTGGTATAGGAGATTATGCGCCCTCTAACCAACGCCTTCCCAGAATAGGTTAGGATTGGTTAAATGTGCTCCATTCGTTTCCGCAAATTCCTGCCATGCCGCAAGTAGATGAGACTTAAAGTCTTCATTATTGGCTAAATAAGCGGGGAAGCACCAAGGGCTAGGGGATTTTGGAGTTTTCAACCCAGACAGCTGTAATAAGATGGGACAATGGTCAGAAATGGCCATATCGGAAATGGGCGTTTTACGTAGCATAGACAAGAGAGGCTGCGAGTAAAAAAGATAGTCAATGTGAGAAAGGGAGTCATGAGGGGATGAATAGAACGTGTATTCCCGATCTGTCTGGTGATGGAGGTGCCATACGTTATGCAGATTAAGCATATCGATAGATTGTGCTAAAGCGGTGGAGGGGGGGACACTGATACAGTTGTCCAGGACGTCGTGTGGGATGATCTCTGTTTCGGTCAATATCATTGTGCATAACTGCGTTGAAATCCCCACCCAGGATATGACAGGACTCTGGAATTTGTAAAGCCCATGAAATCAAACCCTGATAAAAGTTTTGTCCTGGGGAATTGGGGGCTTATAGAGTGGAGATAGCAATGTTATGAGAGGCGATAGTAATATGGACAGTGAGTCTGTCAGAATCAGAGTTAACAGAGCGAATAATGCAATGCAAATTTTTGTGAAATAGTATAGCTACCCCCGTCTTACGACCCACAGCCAGAGAACCATATACCTGACCCATCCAAAGATGAGAAAGATCACTGATGGAGGAGCGTTGGAGGAGGACGGTGGGAGCAGAGATAGCTCACCTCAGCTCCTTACAGCACGGAACCGTAAATATCAGCTTGAAAGTGGCTGTAAATCTTTGAAATAAAAGAAAAAAACAAAGCATATCCTATTGTGTGTACGTGCCTCAATCCAAAGCACCAAGTGTGATTTCTGTCTGCTACCTCATTCTTCTGCTATCTGCATGACTGATTTCTGATAGGTTGTTCTGACTCCACAGAATTGATGGGGAAATGGAGGAGGAGCTCCATGAAACATCCCGTGAATGAAAGTGTCACCTTTGTTAAAGGCAGCAACACAGAAAAATAGACAGAAATAAAAATGCTTTTTATTACAAAGAGAAAGAGGAGAATCCCAGCTGAATTTGTATTGCTGTTTACACCACTGTTGCAGATATTCTCTCCATTCCTGTTTGGTAAAACCGCTGTCACGGAGCCAGTAAGTGAGGGTAACTAACTCACTAGCTGATCCCTGGATAGCAGTAACAAACCGGCAGGGGTTCTAATCCTTCCCGATCCATCCAACACTAAAAAGAAAGGATTTGGCTGGACAAAAACTTTAAGTTATTATATTTATGCTTCCATGTGAAAATATTAACTCAGCTACTAGTTTTTTTTTTTTATTCTATTTCTCTTTATTCTGCTGAAAGTACTTTATCAGTAGAGGAAACAAGTTCATCTTGGAAGATTTAATGTTTTACAAGGTTGTATGAGCTTAATCACACTAGAACAAGTCAAGCTTTAGCTTTTTTTAATTAACATAGAACATGCCGAAATGAATTTCAGACGCATACTTACTATGTTATGATTTCTATTCTTATTATAAAACCTGTTGGACTGGGATTTTGCAGTATCATATTAATGACGTGTATTGGATAACCAACTACTTTTTGTACAACAGTTATCATTAAAAAACACTAAATTCAAATATACTATGAATATACTATGAGATGAAGTCCATCTACTAGGCTTAATTTTGTATATATCTCACTTATAATATTAGACCATTAGAGACTCTGCTACCACTTAACTAAGGATCTACTAAAAACTTTTCCCCAACTTGAACTGTTTTATGTTTAGTTAAGTAGATGTTCACAGACCATATTAAGTTCAGTCTGCAGAAAAATAATAAGTATCCTTATATATTCTTAAAAAGCAGTGAATGGCTTTAAAACAAGCCCTCAATGACTTATGTAGCTGCAGGTACTTTGGAAAAATGTATCTCCAACATTCCCACCAAAGGCACTTAAATTGCAACTTATCCCCCTTATTTTCTCTGGCAACAGAGATTTGGTGGCCTGCCAGTCTTCTCTGAACAAATAGCAGCTGCTGTAAGCTGTTACAAACTGACTGAAATCCTACTTAAGAGCATCTGTGATATTATGGGAAAAATTACTTCACAATGAGTTTAAAAGATAAGCTGATAGGGAAGCTATGAGTGTGTACCAACACACCCAATAAAACACTCTTTTAAGGTTCATTTACACCCACTGTCCACTTTATTAGGTACACCTGTTCACTTGCTTGGTAACACAAAATTGCTAATCAGCCAATCACATGGCAGCAACTCAATGCATTTAGGCATCTAGATGTGGTGAAGACAACTTGCTGAAGTTTAAACCGAGTATCATAATGGGGAAGAAAGTGGGTTTAAGTGAATGTGGCATGGTTGTCGATGCCAGATGGGTTGGTCTATGTATTTAAAAAACTGATTATCTACCAGCGTTTTCACACACAACCATCTCTAGGGTTTACAGAGAATGGTCCGAAAAAGAGAAAATATCTTGTGAGTGGCAGTTGTGTGGACAGAAATGCCTTGTTGATGTCAGAGGTCAGAGGAGAATGGGCAGACTGTTTCGAGATGATAGAAAGGCAACAGTAATTCAAATAACCACTCCTTACAATCAAGGTACAGTGAAGGAAATAAGTATTTGATCCCCTGCTGATTTTGAATGTTTGCCCACTCACAAAGAAATGATCAGTCTAAAAATTGAATGGTAGGTGTATTGAAACACTGAAAGACAGAATAGCAACAAAAAATTCAAAAGAACTGCATGTCTAGCAAATTATGCACTGATTTGCATGTTCATGAGGGAAATAAGGGCAGCACAGTAGCTAAATGATTAGCACTTCCGCCTGGCAGTACTAGGGTCGTTAGGTCAAATCTCAACCATGACACCACCTGCCTGGAGTTTGCATGTTCTCCCTGTGCCTGCGTGGGTTTCCTCCGGGTACTCCGGTTTCCTCCCACACTCCAAAGACATGCTGGTAGGTTAATTGGCTCCTGTCTAAATTGGCCCTAGTATGTGTATGTATGAATGTGAGTTAGACTGTACACCCCTTGAGGGTTAGGGACTTATGTGAATGTACAATATATATGTAAAGTGCTGCGTAAATTGACTGCACTATATAAGTACCTGAAATAAATAAAATAAATAATAAATAAATATTTGGCTACCAGGTGTCTTTCATACAGGTAACAAGCTGAGATTAGAAGCAATCTCTTAAAGGGAGTACTGCTAATCTCATTTTGTTACCTGTATAAAAGACACCTGTACACAGGAACAATCAAACGATCAGATTCCAAACTCTCCACCATGGCAAAGAGCTGTCCAAGGATGTCATGGACAAGATTGTAAACCTACACAAGACTGGACTGGGCTACAAAACTATCGCCAAGCAGCTTGGTGAGAAGGTGACAAGAGTTGATGCAATCATTCGCAAATGGAAGAAACACAAAACAACTGTCAGTCTCCCTAGGTCTGGTGCACCATGCAAGATCTCACCTTGTGGAGTGTCAATGATCATAAGAACAGGGAGGAATCATCCCAGAACTACACGTGAGGATCTTGTCAATGATCTACAGGCAGCTGGGACCACAGTCACCAAGAAAACAATTGGTAACACACTACGCCGACAAGGATTGAAATACTGCAGTGCCCGCAAGGTCCCTCTGCTCAAGAAAGCACATGTCCAGGCCTGTCTGAAGTATGCCACTGAACATCTGAATGATGCAGAGGAGGACTGGTTGAAAGTGTTGTGGTCAGATGAGACCAAAATCGAGCTCTTTGGCATCAACTCAACTCGAAGTGTTTGGAGGATTAGGAATGCTGCCTATGACCCCAAGAACACCATCCCAACTGTCAAACATGGTGGTGGAAACATTGTGTTTTGGGGGTGTTTTTCTGCTAAGGGGACAGGACAACTGCACCACATCAAAGGGATGATGGACGGGGCAATGTACCGTCAAATCTTGGGTGAGAACCTTCTTTCCTCAGCCAGGGCATTGAAAATGGGTCATGTATGGGTGTTCCAGCATGACAATGACCCAAAACACACGGCCAAGGCAACAAAGGAGTGGCTCAAGAAGAAGCACATTAAGGTCCTGGAGTGGCCTAGCCAGTCTCGAGACCTTAATCCGATTGAAAATCTGTGGAGGGAGCTGAAAGTTCGAGTTGCCAAACGTCAGCCACCAAACCTTAATGACTTGGAGAGGATCTGCTAAGAGAAGTGGGCCAAAATACCTCCTGAGATGTGTGCAAACCTGGTGGCCAACTACAAGAAACATCTGACCTCTGTGATTGCCAACAAGGGATTTGCCACCAAGTACTAAGTCATGTTTTGTGAAGGGGATACTTATTTCCCTCATGAGCATGCAAATCAGTGCATCATTTGTTAGACATGCATTTCTTTTGATATTTGTGTTGCTATTCTGTCTCTCAGTGTTACAATACACCTACCATTCCATTTTTAGACTGATCATTTCTTTGTGAGCGGGCAAACATTCAAAATCAGCAGGGGATCAAATACTAAGTTCACAATTTCTGCCACGGTATGCAAACTTTTGAGCACAACTGTACATCTGTGCAGGATGCGACATTTTGAAGGACACACCACTAAGCAGTGTCCTATTCCACAAGTCCAGCTAGACTCCGCCACCCATCTCCCAGTAACAGAGTGGGTCCTGCCCAGGAACCAACGTGGACCCCATGTGTGTACATAAATACTGTAACTCTTCCTTACCGTATGGCTAGGTCCTCATGGTCTCTGTCACGTGGGTCCAGACTTGGTTGCTGGGACACCAACCGCTCTATACCTGAGACCCATCACCCCTGCCGGTACCACTCTCCTGTTGTCTGGCTATCATAATGTCTTTTCCCTGTGCTTGTTGCTCCTAGCAATGGCTTGTCACCACTTCACCCATTGTGTGCATCACAGCCCTGTTCTTCTTTATGCCATTACCACCATGCACCCCTTTAAGTAACTTCAGGCCAGGCAAGACAAAGCTTTAAACATTTTACTTGAATGCATGATGAGAATCACAAGATTACAATTCAACATAGTGCATTACAAGTACTCGTGAAAATAATTGGTATCAGCACCAATACCAATACTGGTATCGGTGCATCCCTAAAAATTAACGCTTCTAGATATTGCTAATAGCAAGCAATTCTTTTAGGTTTTTTTTGCCCATAAAGAAATAAAGAGAAAAGGCAAGCAAGAGTAAGACTTGGTTTATACTTGTAGGGATGCTTTGCTTCACAGTGCCACAAGAATTATACCCCTGGTCCCATTTGGTGAGCAGTACCGTCCGCTGACTGCAATTTATTCCATTGAATGGAGCCACGCCGCAAGTGACCTGCAATCGCCCTAAAACTGCAAAGTAGATACAAAATAGACTATTTGATTCAAACTATAAAGAACTTGAGAATTAAAAAAAAAAAAATCACACATTCTACTACACTTAAGGTTTATGGTTTGACTTGGTCTTGCAGTTTATCGTATGTTAGAAGAACTAAAAGAATATTGAGAACAAGAATAGGGAATACAGAAGGAAAATTAAGGATAAAAACGATAATCATAGTGTCCCAAGACATTTCAGTCAATTTCATAATGGCAGCACTTCCAGATTAAGAGCGTTTGGCATTCAAGCCATGCCGCAAATGCTGTCAGATAATGAAAAATACAAAAAAATGATGTCACCAGGAAACATACTGGATTTATACCTTACAGACACTGACACCTAGTGGGCTAAAACAGAAATTAGAAATAAGTACTGTCTTTTAACTGCACAGATGAGGTTTTAGAGGTTAAGCATTCAGGCATTTGTTTTAATATCCAGCTTTTTTATATACATACAGGTAAGTAATTGTTTATTTATATGATTATTACAATAATTTCACATATTCTCCATGTATAGTTTTTTTCATTATATATTGTTGTAATGTCTGTTTCCATATATCTAACAGCAATGTCCTATTTTAGCTACATTTTTAATTATATTAGTTTTACTACTTCTTAGTACAGTTATTTTTAGAGTCCCTAAAATAGTTATATTCTATATATTTTATTTACAGCATGAATTACCTAAGTGTGTGCAGCACAGGATTCATCCAGGCCTATTTGGGGGTGGCCCCTGTTGGTGCATGCATTAGCAGCAAATTACAAGCAATTAGGCTATTTTAACCTCCCTAGGGGTCTGATTATGTCAGTATTTCTGTGCTCAAAGTGGTACATTTTTTTGCATGGAAATATGTTGTTTTTTTATGGTAGGCCTGTAATTTTTAGGAATAACTCACTGAAATCTGTCTGAACAAGAGTCTAGTAAACATCCCGGATATGATAAAATTTGAAACACGAAATCATAAATTATAATATAATAAATAATCATAAAAAATAATAATATAATAATAATACATTTAATTCAATAATATAATCAAACCAAAAACACTTAAATTTGAAATATAGCGTCAAGTTCGCACATCACTGAGCAAAGTCGCAGAATCGTTTTCAGTGTCTGATGACGAATTTCCCCACCAATCATTATCACTCAATTCTGCAAGTGGTTCTAATTTACTATCGCTGTTCTCTAGCTGGTCTAAAACCACTTTTGACCTAAAGGGACGCTTTTTGGACACCATGGACATTTCTCAGTTTCCAGGCAGAAAGAACAGTAGAAATGCAGGCAGGGCACAGGACAAAGTGCTAGGGACAAAATGTATGTGAAATGATTTGATACAGTAATGTTTTACTATGTGATTTTAGTGTATTGAGTGAATGTCACTTTTACAAGTTTTTAATTTCCCGCCAGTTCCGTCCCCCGTAAGTCCTGTACATCCCGACGCTCGCAAAGAACATAACCCGGAAGATGTATGCCGGCATCGGCCGGAGGAGATGGCCGGGGATTCTGCAGGGGGGATATTGCGGGAGCGAAGGACAAGGTAAGTGCAAGAGGGATCCCGGAGCAATGCTGCAGAGTAATCCCGAGTGTAATTCGGGTTTACCACTTTTGATACTGAAATTTTACCCCGAGCTACACTCGGGAATACCGCCAGGGGCGGTTAAATGATAGGTTAACCTTTGGAATATGTTTTTCCACCTGGGTTTAGAGTGGAACATGTAACATGTTCCAGAATCTGCAGCCTATCCTCCCCATCTCCCTTCCCTGTGACAGCAAACGGGGGATCTTCTCCCCACACCAACTGTCACAATTTGTCACAATTTGTCATTCACTCAGTTTCCTGTGAATGAATGTCTACAAGCTATTGCGGCTGACAGCTTGTAGTTCTCAATGAACTATGAGGACGCTGGTGAGCGCTCTCATAGTAAATTGATCTTCCTGCTTTAGAGTAACTGCCTGCCCGTATTGGAGGTGTGGGCAGACAGCTATTCTGGGAGTCTGAAAGAGCCTGAGACTGAACCCACAGTCTGTTGATGCTCTGCAGGCATTAGAAAAAAATCACAATCAACACAGGACTCCGTACAGAGAGAATGATCTCAAAGAGATTTTTAGTGAAAAGCAGCACATAACATACACATTAACACTTTTTAGGCACACATTTAACCCCTTGATTACCCGAGATGTTAACCCCTTCCCAGCCAGTTTCATTAATACAGTGGCAGCGTATAGTATTATCATTGATCACTGTATTAGTGTCACAGGTGATGTCAGTGTCAATTAGTCAGTTCCCACTCAGCATCAGTTAGTGTCAGATTGCCATCCACTCTATCACAGACCCACTAGAAATCGCTGATCACCACCATTAATAGTATACAAAAAAATAAAATTCTAGTATATATATCATAATTTGTAGATGCTATAACCTTCACAGAAACTAATCAATGTACACTTATTGGGACTTTTTTTTACCAAAGACATGCAACAGAATATACTTTGGCCTACATTTATGAAGAAATTATATGTTTTTGTTTTATTATTATATGTTTTATAGTAGAAAGTAAATGGATGAAATACCCAGTGGTGATCAAATACCACCAAAGGAAAGCTCTATTTGTGTGAAAAAAAAAATATAAATTTCATATGGGTAAAGCGGAGCATGTCCGCGCAATTAGGCCTCATGCACACTGATGCTCATGAAGGTGAGTTTAAGAGCTTTTGCCTTTTTTTTATCAAAGCCTCTGAACTCAGCTCAGTAAAAGCCTATGTGTTCATGCACACATAGACTTTTATCAAAGTTTAACAGCAGCAGTTTAGGGTCAGTGAAAGGTCCCTCTAATGAAAGCGTTCAGGAGAGGGACGCTTTGGCCAAAAAACGTTAAAAGCAGCAGAAACGCATGTAAATGCACCTAAACGCGCCCATAATAGCGTTTAGCGCTTGAGCATTTATTCATTTCAGTGGCAAGTACTCCGGCCAATTAAATGAATAAATGTCTTAGCACTAAACGGGGTAAACACAGATAAATACAGTACCACATTTACACAAGTTTTTGCTGCATTTAGCGTTTTTCTGCTGCCATAGCGAAAAATGGCCTGGTCATGACCAGGGTAAAACCTTCCAGAGCTGAAGTGGTTAAAATAATGACATTCACCTTATAAAATCAATGACTAATTTAACACCTACCCTGATTAGCCCCAATGTTTGGGGGATACTGTTATAGCACTGATAATAAATACATTGATTATAATTAGGCTTTCATAATTGAATGCTAAATAAGGAAGATAGCTTTTAAAGCGGAACTTCACTCTCTCAATCAACATTGACTATTTGTAATCCTTATGCTGCTAGCATTAGTAAATATATATATATGTAAATAAATAAATAAATATATATTTATTTATTTTTTAAATATTATTATTTATGTAATTTTTTTACATTTCTCCAGTCACTTCCTGGTTTCCAGGCCTGGGCAACTGATGTCATACATCCAAGGAGTCTTCAGGAGGTAAGGAGGGATTTTCTCAGCTAAGCATACCCTCCTGCCTTCAAGCCTGAGATAAGGGCAGATGGATTCCAGGAAGTAATTGCTACATGAATCATCTGTCCTTAGTCAACATGGCCACGGCCAAAAATGCTAGGGTATATTTTTCAAAGTGATTTCTCAGTAAAATAAAGCATGGAGACATGAATGGATAGGTTGGTTTGCATTGAAGATTAAAAATGCATTAAATTGTGTATTTGGTTTGTGGATCTCAGATGCAGTGTAGTTCCACTTTAAAGACAATTATAGTAAACCCTTCATTCCCTTCACTGCACATGCAGGTGCAGATAAGCACTATGCAACACAATGTCATGTTAATGTCTTTTAAGAGGAGAGGGGGTGCAAACAATGTTTTGATCACCAGCCAGGTACCATCTGGCTTATGTGATGATATCAAGGCTGGAATCAATATAGCAGAGGGCCATATGGCATACCTGCTAGTTATGAAGATAACATTTGACCTTCTAGGAGTGGGACTTCTAGTTTCTATTATTATGATGTCATTAAATCAAGTAGATGTTTTTACATTTTTATTTATTTAAATTGTTTTAATTTTTACATATGGAAATTTAAATATATTTGTATTGTTTTTTGGGGGTTTTCCCATTAACAACATGCAAACTGTTGTTTCATTACAATTGTTTCATACTTGTTGCTTCTGTGTTTCAGTTTTCACAGTGACACTAATTTTATAATTTGTTCCTACTTTACCACTTTGCTGTTTCCTGATGCTGATAATGTTTGTGTTTCCATGGCAACAATGTAGGGCAATCTGTCATCTGGAGGTTAATTAGGGTTGGCTTTTTGCCTACTTTCTTTGTCAAGCAGAAGGTCACTAATTATTACCAAAAATGTTGATCATTATTTAGTAAAACTGTGAATCAGAGTAAAAAAATCCTAAGGACATTCTTACAATCAGATAAGCAAACAATAAAAGCTGTAGAGTATTAAATATAGAAGGAAAAAAAGTAAACAATAACATATGTCTTGTCTACAGGTGCATTTCACTTGAGATCTCAATGATTTTACCTCCTTCATGACCAGGCCATTTTTTGCAGTTTGGCACTGCGCTACTTTAACTGGTGATTTTGCGGTCATCCAATACTGTACACAAACAAAATTTATATAATTGTTTTCACACAAATAGAGCTTTCTTTTGGTGGTAATTGATCACCACCAATTTTTTTTTTTTTTGCAATATAATGAAAAAAGTCCCAAAATGTTGAGAAAAAACAATATTGTCTACTTTTTGCTATTAAACATATCCAATATAAAAATTAAACTAAGTTCTTCATAAATTTTGGCCAAAATGCATTTTGCCACATGTCATTGGTGAAAAAAAAATCCCAATAAGTGTAAATTGATTGGTTTGCATGAAAGTTATAATGTCTACAAACTATGGTATAGATACTGGAATTTTTATTTATTATTTTTATACTAGTAATGGCGGCTATCAGTGACTTATAGCAGGAATGTGATAGTACTGCCGCAATTTGACACTAACTGACACTTTGAGGGAACTAACTGCTACTGAAATCTCCAGTGACGCTAATACAGTGATCAATTCTAATAGCATACATTGACACTGTACTAATGACACTGGTTGAGAAAAGGGTTAACATCTAGGGGAAATCAAAGGGTTAACTGTGTGCCTAACAATGTATTAAGTGTTTACTTTGTGCTGATTTTACTAAGGGATGTGCCAGTTTTTATTCCCTGCTCTTTAGAGAAACAAAAAACAGATAAGTATCAGATACGTAATTCAGCACAGAGCAGCCATTTTGCAGCAGTATATCTGCTTGGGGCAGTTCACAAGTGGATAATTAGAGGTACTGTATAGCATTATCAGTTCCCACCTGGCCTATAGACAAATGACCACGGGTGGGAGATCTCTCGTTCTGGATGGATGTCATATGACGTTCTCCCCAGAACAGGCCTCACACAGGCCCACAGGCTTTACTGCAGCAAGATCTGTCACCCATTGTGCCACCAGACACAGCCAATGACAGCTCTTGGTACCAGCTCGCTGTCGGTACTGTGTGTTCACTGTGAGCAATCACAGCAGATCACATGACAATTTTACACAATGGATAGCTTTCATTCATGCCATCCATTGTGTACTATTGTGTTGCTCACTGTGATTGGTCACAGTGATCACATGCAACAGACAGACCAATCATAGTCCATCTGTACTATGTGATTGGCTGTGGCCACTCACAGCTAATCACAAAAAAACACACTGAATGATTCAATTTCATTCAGTAAAAATTATTGTTGATAATATAGTAGTATAATGTTACACTGCTGCATTGCTCTGGTCGCAGTATGTTAAAAAATTGTAAAAAAAAAAAAAAAAGCAAAAATGTAATATATATATATATATATACAGTTGTGTCCAAAATTATTCAACCCCCACTGAAATTGAGTGTTTTGGCCAGTTTGACATTGCTTTTGATCATTCAGTCATCTTGCTTACATTTACATTAAAGAGGCACTTGTAGGTCAGACAAATATAACATAACAGTTATAATGAAATAACCACAAATGTCTTTTCTGTGCTCACAGCATTATCAGTTTTATTCAACCCCCAAGTGACATTCAATCTTAGTACTTAGTACAGCATCCTTTTACAGTTATAACAGCTTTTAAACGTGAAGCATAGCTTGACACAAGTGTCTTGCAGCGATCTACGGGTATCTTCGCCCATTCTTCATGGGCAAAGGCCTCCAGTTCAGTCACATTCTTAGGCTTGCGCACTGCAACTGCTTTCTTTAAGTCCCACCAGAGGTTCTCAATCGGATTTAAGTCTGGTGACTGCGATGGCCACTCCAAAATGTTCCAGCCTTTCCTCTGCAACCATGCTCTAGTGGACTTGGAGGTATGCTTGGGATCATTGTCCTGTTGAAAGGTCCAACGTCTCCCAAGCCTCAGGTGTGTGACGGACTGCATCACGTTTCCATCCAATATCTCCTGGTACTGAAGAGAATTCATGGTACCTTGCACACGCTGAAGCTTCCCTGTACCTGCAGAAGCAAAACAGCCCCAAAGCATGATTGACCCTCCACCATGCTTCACAGTAGGCAAGGTGTTCTTTTCATCATAGGCCTTGTTCTTCCTCCTCCAAACATAGCGTTGATCCATGGGCCCAAACAGTTCTAATTTTGTTTCATCAGTCCACAGAACACTATCCCACAACTTTTGTGGTTTGTCCACATGGCTTTTGGCATACTGCAGTCGACTCTTCTTATTCTTTGGAGACAGCAAGGGGGTACGCCTGGGAGTTCTGGCACGGAGGCCTTCATTACGCAGTGTGCGTCTTATTGTCTGGGCTGAAACTTCTGTACCCACATCTGACAAATCTTTTCTCAGTTCCTCAGCAGTCACACGGGGACTTCTCTCCACTCTACGCTTCAGGTAGCGCACAGCAGTCGAAGTCAGCATCTTCTTTCTGCCACGACCAGGTAGCGTTTCAACAGTGCCCTTTGCCTTGAATTTGCGAATGATGCTTCCTAAGGTGTCTCTTGGTATGTTTAACATCTTTGCAATCTTCTTATAGCCATTGCCCTTCCTGTGAAGAGAAATCACCTCTTCTCTTGTCTTCCTGGACCATTCTCTTGCCTTCACCATGTTTGTAACCACACCAGTAAATGTCTAGAAGGAGCTGAGTATCACAGTCATTTTAAAGCTGCCTAATTGGTGCTTATTATGCTTGATTGCTGCTCGGTGACATCCACAGGTGTTTTCAATACCTGATGGAAAGCACCTGTATGAACCTCTGTTCTTCAGAGTGGTAGTCTTTAAGGGGTTGAATAATTGTGGCAATGAAGAAACCACATAAGAACCATTTACTACTGTATTACATAAACAATTGATGTCATTTTAGTTGCATTTGGGTAGTTACAACGTCCTTGTAGGATTTGATTCTGAATACAATTCCAAATGTACACTATAGTCCCTAAACCCCTTTACAGCATTGGGGGTTGAATAATTTTGGACACAACTGTATATATATATATATATATATATTTTTTTTTTTTTTTTTTTTTTTTTTTTAAATAAAGTAAAAAAGTATTATTTATTTTTCTTACATAATGTCACCAGGCAGTGTCCCTGATCACTGCCACACCAGTTATTTAATGACACTGTACTGCACTGGTGAAAGTATGTTAACTCCATGGCACCAGCGCCACCCAGCCCTTTACGGGGTTTGTGAGACCGGGAGGCAGGGTGGGGTTTAGGGCCATGTGACCACTGTGATTTGTTGTCAAAGCTAGGGAAAATGTCACCAGCACACCTAGGATCACCAATATGGGTCCAAATGTTTTAATGAACGATCACATAGTTACAGCAAGGCAACGTTTCAGAGTCTCGCAGGACCCCTTCATCAGGTCACATGCCTGATGAAGGGGTCCTGCGAGACTCCGAAACGTTGCCTTGCTGTAACTATGTGATCGTTCATTAAAACTTTTGGACCCATATTGGTGATCCTCGGTGTGCTGGTGACATTTTGCCTTGCTGATTCTGTTCAGTTCCAGCCGGCAGTCGCTGCAGCACCCACTTATACACACAGCCATTTTTAACGCAGGAACGTGTGCATTTGGATTGTACACTTGTATTGTTATCACAGCGGTCACATTATTGGAACGGTCCCAATCGCAAGTAGCAATCGGGACCTTTCTGTGACACACTGGTAAATACAGTATGTCGGTGGCGAATGCTCTCATCACATATGTTTACTTTGGGTACGCAGATACGTGGCCTCTCAAGGCCCAGCCACCAATAGGCTGCATATTTGCATGTGGTCGGCACCAACAGGTTAAAAAAAATTGTGACAAAAACATTTTTTTAAAATGTCTTCAATTTTCAAAAAAATTGTGACAAAATGTATAACTTCAAAAAACTCACAATGCCTCTTACTAAATACCTTGGACTGTCTAATTTCCAAAAAGGGGTCATTTGGGGGATATTTGTACTGTCCTGGCATTTTCAGACCTCCAGAGATGAGATAGGCCGTCAGTACATTAGGACTGATCAATTTTCAGATATACCGTATATACCATAGTTTGTGGACTCTATAACTTTCCTACAGACTAAATAATATACACTGATTTGGGTTATTTTTACCAAAGAACTTTAGCAGAATACATTTTCGCCTCAATTTATGAAGAAAGATTACTAATTTGCAAAATAATGTAACAGAAACAAATATATATTTTGTATTGATTTAGCAAAAAATAAAAAAACAAGCTCCATTTGTTTGAACAAAATGATAAAAATTTTGATTGGGTACAGTGTTGCATGACTGTGCAATTGCCATTCCATATGTCAGGGCTCAAAGATGCAAATTAGCCTGGACAGGGAGGGGGTGAAAGTGTCTGGTATTGAAGTGGTTAAAAAACCTTTTTTGTTGTTGTTAATTCTCGTTGAGAACACTGATATATATACTGTAGGGTTGCTTTCAACTGCAAATATATTATCACCCAAGAATACATAGGGCAATGCTCTTTTGTTGGCTCATGGGAGGGGAGAGTTTTCTGATAGATCTTGTCTACCTTTACAAAGCCTCTGTCCAAAAGTGTGTGAGTAGTAGAACATGAATGCATTAGCAGCACTTTAGTATCTCCAAATATCCACAAACAAAATTCTTTTTGGAATCCTCAACACCTAACAAACAACTCAGAAATATTTCTTGCTATTAAAGAATTCCCTTGCACCTTTGGTGGCCTAACAAATTTATTATATATTTTCTATTGTCTGTAAAAATTAACTTTGAAAACTGACATTCATGTCAAGCCACTGAAATCTGCAAATCGCCTGGCAGAGTCATTGGACAATGAAGCTAATGGTCCATTTGGCCACTGAAAATCCATATTGCAATGGGAATTCCCTGTTCCAAGAAATGCTAATTACCATTTTACTAATTTAATAGAAAGTAATTATATGATATAAGTTATACAATAGTTTAATAACTTTAGTTAGTGTATTTCTTTAATGTGGATTCACACATGTGCGGTGCGGATTGAAGCTCCGTTTTCACAGCTAATTGACACAGTAGTTGTTCAGTGGTTCAGGTCAGGTTTGGATTAGTATCAGGAAAGGTTTAGATTAGGTTCAGGTCAGGCTTTTATCCTGTTCACAACTGATATGTGGTTTAGAACTGGTTCCCATAGAAGTCAATAGCCTGTAATCCTCACCTGACCGACTGCACTGCTCAGAAATCTGACAAGACTCTTTTTTCGATCAGCATTGAATTTGCACTGCCAGTGCAATGGACATATGTGAACAGGCACCATAGCAAGCAATGTTATTTCACATGTCACGCGGATTGGATGCAGTTCAGACCGCATCTGATCCACATACAGTATATGTGAACCGACACTTACCATTTTTTTAATTGCTTTCATAGAACATACAGTAATATTGAAGAAGAAATAAGTGAAAAAAAATGATTTTAATTGGCAGGCTTCCATATTATTAATATTTTTAAATTAAATACTACAGTATTCAACATAAATGAGTACACCCCTTTTGAAAAGTAAGATCTGAATCAATATCTCAAAGGACAAAGAACAATTTCCAAAATTTGGACAAAACTGAGTTTTACAGAACATTTGTTTATCTCATTACATGAAAGTAAGGTTAATAATCTAACTTAAATTACAAAATCTTCAGGTTTACTCAAATTAGTTGATGCAAAAATGAATACACCCCACAACAAAAAAGACTCCATCTAGTATTTTGTATGACCTCCATGATTTGTAAGGACAGCACCGAGTCTTCTAGGCATGGAATGAACAAGTTGGCGACATATTGCAACATTGATCTTTTTGCATTCTTCAAGAACGACCTCTTTTAGAGCCTGGATGCTGACATTATGAGCATCTCCACAAGCCTAAGGAGCAACAGACTCACCTGAGAACTAATATAACACTTGTTCATTTTTTTTATATCTAAATGATATCACCTAAC
Source organism: Staurois parvus (assembly GCF_062004578.1). Classification (NCBI taxonomy): domain Eukaryota; kingdom Metazoa; phylum Chordata; class Amphibia; order Anura; family Ranidae; genus Staurois; species Staurois parvus. The sequence goes on along the minus strand of NW_028317886.1, from coordinate 27,449,367 downwards.
CCTTTTTGCTCCATATCATTGAATTATCATAGCTATTGTGGTTCTAAAAGTAGACAAAAATCCATTCCTCTTACTTCATTGTCCTAGACTTTATTTATTAAATATAAAGAGAGTTCATTTAAATCTTTCTCAATGATAATTTGTGATTTTCATATATTCTAACATGCCTTGCATGATAATTGGATTCTGAGAACTTTTTAATAAAATGTATACCCTGGAGAAATTGGGAATATGAAAACCTATAATCCAATCTCATCTGATCATATTACCTATCACACTATTTTTAGAATAAAAGTATTGGTTTTTTCTTTTTATATGCTCAGTATCCCATTCACTGCATGACAATTCTGCTTTTTCAAATACAAGGGATTTTGCTCACAGATTTTGGCAATATTAATTGTGATCTCTATAGTGAAAAGAGTTATAACGTGTTTGTATTAATATCATATAACCAGTTATCTCTGATAGAGTGCTTCGGAAAATAATACATTTTATATAAAACAAATCAGACAGGTATTAATAATTGGCCATTATAATATAAGGGGTTCAACTGTATATAGTAGAATATCTGTTTATTTTATATAGAAGCAATACATCATGAAGTTCTTTACAGATAGGTGCAAAGAATCCCATAGTTTAGCTGCTTTCCTGATAAAATATACAGGCTGTTATCCAATTCCACACAAACACGTGCACAGCAGTTTTGATTGGAAGGGGATTCACCTAACTGAATGCAATGGAACAGAACAGTTTTTATTGGAAATTGATTCACCTACCTGAATACAGTGGAACAGACCATGAAAACTATACATGCTTTGATTACTCATGGTATTTATATAGATAGACAATACTGGCTTGTCAAATGATCACTGGCATCACACTAATTGTCTATTAAAAGCTGTTCTTTTTCATCCCAAAGACGCAAGCCAACCTTTATATATATATAGAAACTTAGTCTCCCACAGATTTAACTGCTTGCCGACCACCCTATAGCAGTTTTACTTTCGGGTAGGAGGCGCACACGGGCTGCCAGCACGCTGCTTTTGCTGTGATTTGTCACAACAGAAGCCAATCAACGAGTGCTGGCCACTGGATGCCTGGAGGCACCCACTGATCGGCGAGGAGACACACTGGACAGAGCTCTGCATATGTAAACAATGCAGAGCTCCGTCCAGTCAGCAGGGATGTGCTGGATTTTGTTTCCCTGCCAAGCAGGGAATAAAATCCAGCACATCTCTTAGTAAAAACACTTAAAAGTTAACACAAAAACACTGGTGAGGTACACAGATAACCTTTTGATTGCCCTAGATGTTTAACCCCTTCCCAGCCAGTGTCATTAGCACAGTGACAGTGTATATTATTTGCACTGATCACTGTATTAATGTCACTGGTTCCCACAAAGTGTCTGTAACTGGTAGTTAGTCCACCACAATATCATAGTCCCGCTATAAGTCACTGATCGCCGCCATTACTAGTATAAAAATAAAATATAGAAATTTTAAAAAAAATAATAAATGAGAAATAAATATTCCAGTATATATCCCATAGTTTGTAGGCGCTATAACATTTGTGCATACCAATCAATATATGCTTATTGGGATTTTTTTTACCAAAAATATGTAGCAGAATACATATTGACCCACATTTATGAAGAAATTTGATTTTTAAAAATGTTTTATTGGATATGTTTTATAGTAGAATGTAAAAAATATTATTTGTTTGTCTTTTTCAAATTTGTCGGTCATTTTTTTTTTTAGTGCAAAAAATAAAAAACCAAGTGGTGATCAAATACCACCAAAGGAAAGCTCTATTTGTGGGGAAAAATTACATGAATTTAATTTATGTAAAGTATTACATGACTGCGTAATTATCAGTTAATGCAATGCACTGCCGTACAGCAAAAAATGGCCAGGTCAGGTAGGGGGTTAAATCTTCCAGAGGTCAAGTGAATAGATATATACCATTTGTTGCATCTGGATTCATGTGGCACTGTGAAAAGGCACAATAATATGTCTGATTGCAAGAATTATGCCTTTGTGCAAAAATATTTATTTTTATTATTTTTAAATTATGATTTTACCTTCTGATAATCAGATATCATAATATAGGACTGTAAAATAATTAACTTAAATGATGATACTTAACATGTTCTGTTAAGTCTGTAGTTTCTGTGTCCAGTAAGAATGTCCAGTAAGTATGAGGATTTCACAAAGATACAACATACAGTCTTTGACTAGGGTTCCTACATGCTAGCAATCAAAATATAAACATTTCTCTTTGAGCACAATTGAATTTTCAAGGTTTCAATAATAGCTAGAAGGACAAAGTCTACTAGTCTCTAGTACTTTTACTGATGACATTTCTGCTGGATGTTTTGGGCTACTGAACATTGTGCAAAGTTATTCTTTCTTCAATAAGGTAGAGAATACATAAAGCTTAACTCCAGGTTTGATTTACATTAAATAGTTCAGTTGGACCAAGCTGGTCCAAACAAACTATTTCCTTCACTAATATATGCACCCACTAGGAGCACTGTATAAACTGTGTGTAGCATCACATACATATAGTATACAGAGATGTGTTCTGGCAGCAGAATGGGGGCTTTCTCTCCTGTTCCAAGAAGAAAATCAAGCAGTGATACCACCACCTTGCCTCTTTACCTGATCTAATAAGTGAATAATTTGCATTCATTCAGAAAATGCGAAGCATTCTCTAAATGCTGCCCGTGCTGCATGTTCGGCCACAGGAAGCATGTGGAAATCACTGGAGCAGCAGTGTCTACTCCAGTGATTTCCAGCTTGCAGAGGGATCAGCCAAATAAGGTATATACAGTACATTGTTACATTGGTCCAAGCTGGACCAATGTAACTATGTGAAATATATCATACCTAGAATTCTTCTTTAAAAACCCCCAAAACATCACATATTTTCTAAAAGCAGAATAAAAAATACACTAAATTTAAATTAAGGCCACAAAAATGCAATGCCTTACCAATTTTGTGATAAATTCTAAAAAGAAGAGGTTGCACTGAGAACATAGATATCCAACATGTCAAGCCTTAAAACTGTCAAACCTGTAAAAAAAAAACAACAACAAACTTTGGTACCCTGAATTTTCCATATGCGATACTTTATAAGCCTCTGCAGGTCATCAATATTGAGTTAACCATTAATAATGTCCCTAATGATGGATCTCATTCTAGCATTTGTGGCTACACGTAAATCTTTCATATGTAGGCACCATGTGTGTTTATGTTCATATGTGCATGTATACAGTTTAAACATATTTTGAGAGGATTTATGATACTATATGATACTATTTGGTTGTGACAGGTTCTCTTTATTGAGACATCAGGGGTCTTTTTACCCCTGATTTCTCATCTGCCCTCTTCTTAAGCTAATGGAGCATGAATCCCAGGAAACACATGTGGGGGTGAATGTACCAAGAAGTGAATGGACAGCTGTAGTACAGTCTGATAATCTCCACTTAACTGCCAAAAGTCGACTTGTCAGATTTACACACATTCCTGGCTGCTGTGGAAACCCCCCCCCCCCCCACTGCTTCTAACATATATGCCATACTCCAGTGGCAGTGAGTTTTTTTTTTCAAAACTACAACCCTTGGGAATCATTGTTTTTTTTAACACCATCAGAAAGACTGCATTAGGCATACATGGTTACTTTCAGAGTGGAAGGGCTGTAGTAAAGATGAGGGTAATAAATCTATACTGCCATAATAGCTAAACAAATTCTTCTCCTAACTACACATTTAAAGCAAGGAGATGTCTGTGACTAGGGACAATCCTGTTGACTTCTAGACTGCAGATATTGTTTCAACAGCCTTCCTATTGGGCTCACTCTCATCACCAGGACCTACTGCAGCCGCTATGAAATAGTTAAACTACTGCCTATCACGTTAAAAAGGTAAAAAGGAATCATTGTATTGTACATTACAGGTTTTAGGTTGTATATCCCTAAAGCATTTATACTAATTTTTCCATGCTTATAAAGTAATCGAAAAAAGGAAGGCTTTTTTCAAACACAATACCAGCCTTGCAATTATGAGGAGTATTACTTTTTATTTCAAAGTGTTTAATGATTTCAAGATTTAGCTTTTTTCATATTTAATAGTAAATGTTTCAACATTCCAAGTTATCAACCTTAAAAAAAAAAACTAATTTAAAACACATTAAATAGAAAAAATCATGAAGCAAGTGGATTGTAAGAAAGACTCTCTTTATTATTAATGTAACTAGATTACTTCCTATTATAACGACAGCTGAAGGCTATAATCTAAGGATGCAATTAAAAACGCTTGCATAGCAGTTAGCCAGAAAGAATAAAACAAATATATATGCAAACACTACATTCACTTTGATCACATTGCTTTAAATAACAGCTTTTCTCCTAATAATCTTCCAAGGTAGAGGCAATAGCTGCAAGCTGGTTACTTGAAGACTGTACTCCAACAAGAGAAATGCTACTCAGTAATGATGTATATCCATATGTGGTCCTTTAAGTGTTTAAAAATATAGTTAGAACCCAAACAAGAGTTATACAACATTCCCCCGAGATTCACAAATTTAATTGAATCCTTTGTGAATCTTGGGTGGAAACATTGATCCTATTGTCTCTTGTTATTGCACAGGGAGATTTCACATGCTTGAAGGGACATTTTCCAATTATTCCCTCTTGTATGGTGAAAAGTAAAAGATCAGAAGTACCACTTTTGTGTTTTCAACTTTAAGCAAAAATTGTTGGTGTAGACTTGCGGGCAAGTAAATATCTCCCCACTTATCACTCTCAAGAGATCTTTTCCTATCTATGCCCAATCTATTACAGGTTATAAGTCCTGGACAATGATAGATGTATCAAAAAACGAGTACATCACTGATTTCTAAATACATTTAACGTATTCAAGAAAATATAAAACAGTGTAATCACAATGGTACAAACACATATACACCCTGTGGTGTAACATATGCAAGCATGAGCAACACTCCCATGAAGTCTTCAATATAATTATGACTTCTTATTCCAATAAATATAGTGCTATGTAAAGTGTCCTTAAAACACATCAACACATGTCCAAAGCAAAAAATAAAATGATTATTGTGTTCCAACTTTACAGGTGATATCCCAACACCTCGTGTAACTTCAAATGCTCACCGTATAGAAAGACCTCTTGCAAAGCAAATGAGATCTAACAGTGCTATATAAATAGAACTGGTGCAACCAGCCATCTCCTTCCTTGGGTATAGCAACCATCCAATGTGGAGAGAGTTAATCTCTCACAGCTTTAGGGACCATCACAACTCAGAAGAAAATGAGAAAGTGTCAGGGCAGGAGCTGAGGAACGGACAGGCAGGCCTAAACAATGTAACGCACTGGCTGACGACAACCACTACCCACAGACCGAAGTCCCTCAGGGCGCGGAGTCTAAGTCCCAGGCTGCCCTTCACCAGGGCCCCTGATGGTGGGGATGGACTTGACGCAGCCAGGAACCAGGTCGCGGCCCCCGAGACACCTCAGCTGCGGTAATGGCCGCCGCCAATGGCGTGTAGCTGGTGGAAGAGACAAAAGAGTAGTCAGACAAGCCGGGTCAATAATAACAGGACAAAACAGTACAGGACAGCAGACGAGAATCACAGGTCACGAGCCGGGTTCAGCAACAGAGGGTCAGATCAAGGGAGAATACAAAGAATAGTCAACTCACAAGCCGAATCAGATACCAGGAGAGTCACGAGAGTCAGAACAGAGTAATAGCGACACAAAGACACAAGACACAAGTGCAAAGAGCATGTGCGGGCCACAGGCTTATATGTCATCAGCCACACCCCTCTGGGGGATGGACCACAGAGACCTGAAGGCATAAAAGGATTCCCATCATGCACAGCAGAATCCAAGATGGACGCCGGCACATGGAGTAACTTAACCTCAGGGAAAAGGTAGGACCTTGACAGTACCTCCTCCTCAAGGGCCCCTCCCCCTCCGCGGCTCAACAAAAGGTTTCTGAGGAAAGCGGGTATGAAAAGCGCGGAGGAGGGCAGGAGCATGGACATCCGCGGAAGGAACCCAGGAACGCTCCTCGGGACCATAACCGCGCCAATGAACCAGGAACTGTAATCGACCTCGCACCAATCAAGAGTCCAGGATCCGGCTCACCTCATACTCCTCATGACCGTCAACCCGGACAGGACGGGGCCGAGGCAGAGAGGTAGTGAAGCGATTGCAGATCAGAGGTTTCAACAGGGAAACATGAAAGATATTGGAGATCCGCATCCCAGACGGAAGGGCAAGGGCATAGGCCACCGGATTCACTTTGCGGAGAATGCGGAAAGGACCGACAAAACGGGGAGCTAGTTTGGGTGTGGGCACCCGAAGATTGAGGTTGCGAGTAGACAACCACACACGATCGCCGACCTGGTATGAAGGAGCGGGCAACCGTCTGCGATCAGCCTGGAACTTCTGGCGCTGAGCTGAGTCCCTCAAGGCCCTCTGGATCTGCCCCCATGAAGAACACAGGGCAGCAAGATGGTTCTCCACAGCCGGAATGTCCTGTGGTGAGAACCTCTCAGGTAATACCGCGGGTTGGAACCCATAGTTGGCCATGAAAGGAGACATCCCGGAGGAGGAGTTGATTGCCGAGTTCCTGGCAAACTCTGCCCAAGGCAGGAGATCAGCCCAATCGTCCTGATGGTCTGAAATATAACACCGAAGGAATTGTTCTAAGGCCTGATTGGAACGCTCCGCAGCCCCATTGGACTGCGGGTGGTAGGCTGAAGAAAAGGAGAGACTAATACCCAACTGGGAGCAGAAGGAGCGCCAGAATCTGGACACGAACTGACTCCCGCGGTCCGAGACAATCACCTTAGGCAACCCATGCAGGCGAAAAATCTCCCTGGAAAAGACCGTGGCCAGTTCTTGCGCTGTGGGTAATTTCCTGAGTGGAATGCAATGGCACATCTTGGAAAACCAATCGACGATCATGAGGATGACCGTATGACCCCGAGACACCGGGAGGTCTACAATAAAGTCCATACCTAGATGTGACCAAGGACGCTCCCCATTGGGAATGGGTTGCAGAAGACCCAAAGGGAGATGCCGTGGAGACTTATTCTGGGCACAGATCGAACATGCCGCTACATAAGAGGCAATGTCGGCACGGAGGGTTGGCCACCAGAATAAGCGAGAGACGACCCAACACAGCTGGTTCTTCCCCGGATGCCCGGCAGTTTTGGCGTTATGGTAGGTACGCAGCAGGCGGGTGCGCAATCCCTCGGGTACGAAACATCTACCCTCCGGCTTCCCGGGAGGAGCATCAGTTTGAGCCGCCAAAATCTGCTCCCCAAGAGGAGAGGTCAGACTGGTGCGAATGGCAGCCAGGATCTGATCTGGAGGTATAAGTGAGATTGGCTCAGAGTCTTCCCTGGACAACTCAGAGTATTGCCGTGATAACGCATCAGCCCTGACATTCTTGGAACCAGGCAAATATGAAACCACATAGTTGAAGCGTGACAAGAACAGAGCCCATCTGGCCTGGCGGGGTGTCAATCTCTTGGCCTCCGAAAGATAAGTCAGGTTCTTGTGATCGGTAAGAATGAGGACCGGAACCGCGGAACCCTCGAGCAGGTGCCTCCACTCCTTGAGAGCCAGGATGATGACCAACAACTCCCGATCTCCAATCTGGTAGTTGCACTCTGCAGAGGAAAGCTTCCTGAAGTAGAACCCGCAGGGAAGTAGGGGTCCATCGGGCGACCGACGCTGAGACAGGAGAGCCCCTACTCCCGTCTCGGAAGCATCAACCTCGAGGACGAAGGGCAACCCAGGATTGGGATGTGAAAGAATCGGAGCCGAAACAAAGGCGGCTTTCAGAGCCTCGAAGGCTATGATGGCCTCGGATGGCCACTCGTGAGGGTTACTCCCCTTCCTGGTTAGGTCAGAGAGAGGCTTTGCCAATGTGGAGAAGTTCCTGATGAACTTCCGATAGTAGTTGGCAAAACCCAGAAAGCGCTGAATGGGCCGAAGACCATTGGGACGAGGCCACTGCAGAACCGCAGCAACCTTCTGAGGGTCCATGGAAAATCCCTCCGCGGAAATTATGTAGCCCAAAAAGGCAACTTGGGATCGATGGAACTTGCACTTCTCGAGTTTACAAAAGAGTCCGTTCTCACGCAATCGTTGCAGCACCTGCTTGACATCCTGGACATGAGACTCCATGGAGGTAGAGTAAACCAAGATGTCATCCAGGTAAACCACTACGCACTGCTGCAACAAATCACGAAGGACATCATTTATGAATTCCTGAAAAACCGCGGGCGCATTACACAATCCGAAGGGCATCACCAGGCATTCGTAGTGCCCGGTTCTGGTGTTAAACGCGGTCTTCCACTCATCCCCCTGCCTGATCCGTACGAGGTTGTACGCCGCCCCAAGGTTGAGTTTGGTAAAGACTGTTGCTCCCTTAAGGCGATCGAACAACTCAGAAATCAAAGGAATCGGATATGCATTTTTAATGGTAATCCGATTGAGACCTCTATAATCGATGCAGGGCCTCAATTCCCCACCTTTCTTCTTTACGAAAAAAAAACCTGCTCCTGCTGGAGAAGTAGACTTACGAATGTGCCCCCGGGAAAGCGCATCCACAATGTACTCCTCCATGACCTTATTCTCCGCAACCGAGAGAGGGTACACCCTGCCACGCGGAGGAGTGGCCCCGGGTTGCAAGGATATGGCGCAGTCGTAAGGACGATGCGGCGGTAAGGTACCAGCGCATACCTTATCAAACACGTCCCGGTACTCCCCATAGTCGGTGGGCAACGCAGAGTCCGAGGAGGCACACAATACCTTAACCGGCCCCCGGATGCACCCGGCCCCACACTGTGGAGACCATGAGAGAATCTCGGCTGTTTGCCAATTGAAGGTTGGATTGTGCCTCTGGAGCCAGGGATACCCCAAAACCACCGAATAGTGTGGGGAAGAAATCACCTGAAAACAGGCCAACTCCCTGTGAACAGCCCCAATGGCTACCTCTATCGGCAGAGTCTCGTGGGTAACCTGCGGCGGCTGCAGGGGCCTGCCATCTATGGCTTCGAGAACCAATGGGGTAGCGCGAGCCTGCAGGGGAATGGAGTGCTGTGCAGCAAACGAGCTGTCCAAGAACAACCCACCGGCCCCAGAGTCTACCAACGCCTGGGCCGTCACCGAGCCCTCCATCCAAGAAAGGACCACGGTGATCAGTGGCTTATCCTTGCGGAACGCCGGGGACGAGGAAACTCCACCCAAGATCTGTCCCCGACATGATCTCAGGTGCGAGCGTTTCCCAGACGGACCGGACAAGACTGACGAAAGTGCCCACCGAGGCCACAGTACAGGCAGCAACCCTCCCAACGCCGAGCGGCCCGCTCCCCCTCGGAAAGGCGAGCAAACCCCAGCTGCATGGGTTCCCCAACAGACAAGCTATCCCCAGGAGGCGTGGGAGGAGAGGGAGGAACGGGTGGGACAGAAAACGCAGGTGCCAGTCGATTGGAAGGCCTCCGCAGGCGTTCCCTGAGTGAAGGCCTCTCCCTGAGCCTGGTGTCAATCAGGATCAGGAAAGAGATGAGCTACTCCAACACCACAGGCAGTTCCTTAGCTGCAATCTCGTCCTTCAATGTGTCAGAAAGACCATGGGAAAACGCAGCCACCAGAGCCTCATTGTTCCAACCGACCTCTGCCGCCAGGGTACGAAACTCTATAGCGTACTCGGCCACGGTCCGTGAACCCTGATGCATGGTCATGAGCAGTTTGGCCGCCGAGGCGGAACGAGCCGGTACGTCGAATACCCTACGGAAGGCATCGACAAAACCGGAAAAATCTTGAATCACCGGGTCGTTCCTCTCCCATAAGGGATTTGCCCAGGCCAAGGCCTTGTCTGAGAGTAGGGAAATTAGGAACCCCACCTTTGACCTCTCAGACGGAAAGGCGTGGGGTATTAATTCAAAATAAATACCCACCTGGTTGAGGAACCCACGACACTGACTAGGCTCACCCCCAAAGTGCTGTGGAAGAGGGGCTGAACCAGTCATACCTCTGGGCGCCGCTGATGCAGCCGTCGAGGTGGTGGACGCAATAGGCGGAGAAGCTGCGGGAGAGACCACCGGAGTGACTACCGGCCTAATAGCACCAGGATCAAGGTGTGCAGTGCGTGCAAGCAGGGTTTGCAACGCCTGAGCGAATTGATCCAACAGGTGATCCTGTTGATCGAGTCTGGTGACTAGCATTGGGAGCGAAGGCGTGCCTGCACCGTCAGGGTTCATGGCACTTGTGTAATGTCAGGGCAGGAGCTGAGGAACGGACAGGCAGGCCTAAACAATGTAACGCACTGGCTGACGACAACCACTACCCACAGACCGAAGTCCCTCAGGGCGCGGAGTCTAAGTCCCAGGCTGCCCTTCACAGGGGTCCCTGAAGGTGGGGATGGACTTGACACAGCCAGGAACCAGGTCGCGGCCCCCGAGACACCTCAGCTGCGGTAATGGCCGCCGCCAATGGCGTGTAGCTGGTGGAAGAGACAAAAGAGTAGTCAGACAAGCCGGGTGAACAATAACAGGACAAAACAGTACAGGACAGCAGACGAGAATCACAGGTCACGAGCCGGGTTCAGCAACAGAGGGTCAGATCAAGGGAGAATACAAAGAATAGTCAACTCACAAGCCGAATCAGATACCAGGAGAGTCACGAGAGTCAGAACAGAGTAATAGCGACACAAAGACACAAGACACAAGTGCAAAGAGCATGTGCGGGCCACAGGCTTATATGTCATCAGTCACACCCCTCTGGGGGATGGACCACAGAGACCTGAAGGCATAAAAGGATTCCCATCATGCACAGCAGAATCCAAGATGGACGCCAGCACATGGAGTAACATAACCTCAGGGAAAAGGTAGGACCTTGACAGAAAGTTCATGAGGAAGTGCTCACTGTGTACTTTATTTCACAACATGAATTAAAAAAAGAAAACACTCACAATTAAGACAATCACACAGGCGTAAAAGTATGCACAATAGTTTACTCTCAACGTTATGTACTCTGCCAGCTTGGGATGGATTGATCAGGATAAGCAAGGGTGCTCTGCTGAGATTGACAGAAAACTACTCTGGACAGTGTGCTGACATGATCAGGACAACTCCGCCTTACACGTTACGTCCTTACCAAAACGTCTTCAGATGAAGATGGAAGTAGAGGAGTCCCACTATAAGAATACAATGACACAGCTGGACTCCTCCATCCCCATCCTCAATTATCTTGCATGTGTGGATGGGGGAATGTTTCTTTTTTTGAGCTGTCTATGACCAGTCTTAGGTGCAGGTATCCTGATATTAAGATCAAATTACAATACAGGTCTTTGAGGCTAGCAACAGAAATGTAGTAAATAAAGTTGGGTATACATGCAGAGTCTTTTTTTCATTCAACAAAAAAAACTTATGCAAAACATCTAATCTAATGCATTTGGTGTACTGTGAAATTGCAGCATAAATCCAGATACAGGAATATTAAGTGCCGGTTAACATATATGTGGTTTGGATGCAGTTTGAACCACATCCAATCCACATGACATGTGAAAAAACATTGCTTCCTATGGTGCCTGTTCACATATGTGCGCTGCAGGATTCAGTGAGGATTCAGTGAAGTTTGAAAAAGAGTCTTGTATGGTTTCTCAACAGTGCCTTCAGGTTCAGCTGCAGATTATAGGCTATTGACTTCTATGGGAACCATTTCTGAACTGCACATGTGTGAACAGGATAAAATCCTGAGCTAATCCTGTCCTGAACATAATGTAAATCAGACATGAACTTATGAACAACTACTGTATCAATTACCTGTGAAACCTGAGCCTCAATCCGCACTGCACATGTGTGAATCAGCTCTAAGTATAAAACCAAAACAGTGCACAAAACCACATGAAAACCAGGCTGTGACTGAATATACTTGTGGTCAAAAAACAGACAGGACCACACACGGTTTTAATTTGGCTAGTTTCGTGCTGAATACCTAGCTTTAGACTTCAAAGAATCTGTAGTACTAGCCTCACACTCAGCACCTGCTAATAGCTGGAAGTAGTAAATACAGAATTTCATATGCATATTTATCTGATTAAAAGAAAAATACTGTTTAGTGTTTATAAATTCTTCATATGATAAATAAGGAATGTATATACAAAAAAACTACACATTCCCTTTAAGTTAAGTTGAAATACAAGATAGAAAAAGCACAGACAAAATGGTCACATTTCCTATTTGAAATACTGAGCTGTGTAGAGCCCCGATGTTAGCACCTATTACCAAGTTATGAGGACTTTTATACTTGTAATTGATTTAAATGTAGCCATTATATAAATACCACAGGGTCACATTATGCACAGAAATATACAGTATTATGCAATAATGATTTCATAAAAACCCTTTAGGTTAAAATACAAAAAAACTGTAAAAAATGCCTTGAGGAAGCCCAACACAAGAGATATTTCAAAAGAAAATAATGAAATGAATAAATGTGCCATCGTGGAACGCTGTATATCTAAGGAAATCAAACACAAAGGTTGAAAAGTTCACGAGCAGCAAGAAACCAGCCTTTCTAATTAAAAAACATATCACAGTAGAAAATATAATTCAGGTCACAAGAAATAAATCTGGAAAATAGAGGTTTAGCTGTTCAGTACAGAAAAGGCTGTAAATTACTGTAACTACACTTTGGTAATATCACTATTAAATTAAACCTATTAAGCAGTGGAAAGAGGAGTACTGAGCAGTGTATAGTAGTATTCCTATAATCTAAAATCCAAAAAAGATTTTATGCAAGTTAACTATTCCACCATCGTTCCTGGCTACAACCTTTAAAAAAATGACATTCTAAATAAAATATACTACATGGAAATTCAAAAAAACTTTCACAGTCATTGTCATTTGAGATGTTTTTGAAAAGCAAACAAGTAGTAATGCTTGCCATAAATTTCTCTTTGGTGGTTCAAATTACCAAATGCTAAAAGATGTGGCTTCTACTCCTTAATAGTATTATCTATAAACTGTTTCCAGATCATTCTATAAAATGTATTAATATTTATATATGAAAATGAGATCTCTCTGCAGGATTGCTGGGAATACACTTCATGATCAGGCATGTTTGATGATCCAGCTTTGGAGGGATGCTAGTGAAGTGAAGACATCCAACTGGGAGTTAAGGATAGACCCAAATCTCCCTGTAGAGATTTGTCAATTTTACTATATGCATAATAATAAAATGTCACAGCTGTGTCACTAATTCCTTGTTAAAAATAGGCTAGATGGTGGTTAATTATGCAAATGAGAGCCTACATTGGTTTGTTTATCCATAATAAGAACAGTAAACATTTTATATTACATAGGTCAGAGTTTAGTGAACAAAGTATGGTGTGCATGTTCAAGCTAAAACACATTGCACCTACTGTCCCACAGTGTTAAAGATACAGCGGTTGATTTACTAACGGCATATAGGCTGTGTTCTTTGTAAGGAAATTATCCCCTACCTTAGTAAATGAGATGAATATCTACTAATATCCATCATCCAATCATGTTGGGGTTTTTTTGTTTGTTTGTTTCCTTGTGTGTGATTGGACATTCTTTGCAAAGTGAATTCTCCCCGTATTCACCAACCTAAGAGAAAATTCCCTTGCAAAATGAGCAGCCTACTCGCTTTAAGTAAGTAAACCCACATAGTTTTGATGAGTGAGCATATTCTAAAAAAGAGGGTGGGTAATAAAGGAAAATTGTCAGTATGAATATAGTTATTGTCTATTATATATGGACATTAATGAATTTCAGAGGCTCAATCCTCACTATCACTCTAACTTTTATACAACGCTATTGGTATTTGTTTAAGCATGTGCAATAAAAAAGCATATTCTCTGCAATGCTCATATACTCAAATAAAAATTAAACATAATTCAATAAAGTGTCCTTTGTGCTTCAATAAAGTCTTTCTGTGCATATAAAGTGTCCACGTGCTTCCAATTATTCACAGTATAATGCACAATGCCTTCAAACTTATTAAAGTGTCTGTGCTCAAAAAGTTCTCAATTTCCAACAATCAGTGCCATAGTGTTCCAGAAATCCTCCACCATAAACAAAGAACACTCACCAGATTTATATGGCTAAAAAAAAAAAAAAATTTGGCTAGAGTTAGACATCAAAAAATGGAAACTGTAGTGTTTTTGTCCACCAAGAATACTCATTTAGGGCCATCATTCACTGCTCCATAGACACAATGGGGTTGATTTACTAAAACTGGCAACTGCAAAATCTGGTGCAGCTGTGCATGGTAGCCAATCAGCTTCTAACTTCAGCTTGCTCAACTAAGTTTTGACAATAAAACCTGGAAGCTGATTGGTTTCTATGCAGAGCTGCACCAGATTTTGCACTCTCCAGTTTAAGTAAATCAACCCCAATGGATCATCACTTATGATCTGAAAAGTGAATGCAAGACATGATAACTAACTCGTCTAATGCCCATGGGTACTTTAACTGACCCAAAAACACATGGATGATGCACAACTCTTTTGTGTAGATTCCATCATTGAAATGAGCAACCATATTATGTTATTACCAAAGTGAATAGTATTACAAGAAATAGTTACTTTAGCCAGCATGGAACATGTGGTTCAAAATTTAATAACATGCAGGACAAGAGAAGTTAGCTGGATAAAATGTGAGCCATAAAAAGTATTCGGCTGCTTCCAATCTACTTCCACCTGAAATGAACATTGTCAAAAAGGAAGTATGAAGGCCTGCCATTTTTTGCCTCCTGAAGAAAAGGCTGGTTGCCTGGCTGTATTCGACAGCCCCCATGATTCTCACAAGAAAGAATCCCTTTAACTTGTGCTATTGTATTCACCCAAAGAAAAAAGGCAGTACAAATCAAAAATGATTTGGTGATGTCTACTCTTACGCCAGAAATGTGAAAAAAAAAACTTTCAAATTGGTGTTTATCAAATTGTCTGAATAAGAGTCTTCACATATTTGGAAAAAGCAAATAGTTTAGCTCCTTTGCGAGGGTATATTATTTTTAACTTTTCCTCAGATTTTGCGCTCAAAAGTCTTTTTATACCATATTTGAAAAAAAAAACTAAAAGCTATACTAATAATTGCTAAAAGCCTGCCAAAAATCATCTAGGTTTTTTCCAACATTGGATTGATCGGTGACTTCTACCTATACCTTGCATAAAAGAAAACTGCTGAGATCAATATTACTTAAGAAATAAATATGCAATATATAATTGGTGATAGAAAATCACTAAGAGCTAGATAGAGTTGTAGTAAATTTTTATGAAGGAACAGACTATAGGGAAATGCATGAAAAACTAAAACTGAATGAAAACTATGATTCAGAGTCCCCCCACCATTTCTCCTTATAGATATCGTAAAGGTGACAGTTCCAGAAGGCTACTCAGCACATACTGGCAATATGGGATCTCAGCAAAATGGTTTAAATGTTATTGATCACCAATATCAGAAGTAAATGAGTATCTTTCAGTCCGTAAACTGGTCTGCTCTCTGCCAGAGAACATCATTTTACATTGCTGGTATTCTGGACGTATAATGCCCTTAACTAATCTCTTTGGTAAAAGAGCTCACACATCATTGCTGCACAATACACTGCTGCCTCAAAGAATGAGTTTAGGCTTTCTACAGCTCTGCAGCGTCCTGCATTACCTTTCATGCCTCTAGCTTGTTCATTGAATTATACCTAATGCAACAGAATCTGATTGACTTATAGTACAGGTCATCATAACCATTTACCTTTAGTCTAATTTCTGGTGTACAGGAAATTTAGGATCCCTAAAAACAGCATTAGGGAGTTAAATTACAGTATTCAAAGGTATGTATTTTTGTATTGATATATGGCCAGTTATAGTTGTGTTTTTATGTTTGTGGTGAGTTCTGTTTTAATATTGACATATTTTCTTATTTGAGGTGGGAATGTGACCCAATATTGTTTCTAGATCTCATAATAGTTATACTACATCTGTTTTGGGGAATTAGACCTTACTGGGACACAATAACATCATCAAAATATACGCTTTGGATTCCAAAGCAACAATACCCCAATGATAAGGGTAGCAATCAACAATATTTCTGTTTTCTTTATCTTAGTTGTGAAGCAAAATACAATGCACAGGACATTTTATGGAACTCACAACTGCCAATTTCACGCTAATGGGTAGCAGCCACCACACCCTCGATAATGCTGGTTCCTATGTTATTAAGTGCTCCCTAGGATCAGGCCCTGTGTTACTAGGCCCTTTCCCTTGTCATCATGTGGCTGTAACAGGGGACTTTAGAGCAGAGAATTTGTAATATTCCTGTGATGTTGCCAATTGCAAATATGAGCTCACTGAAACCCCTTGCAGGAATCTCTAGCAGAGACTGGAGTCTTCTTGAACTGTAATGCTTAGAGGAAGGGCAAATGTACAGCTAATGGCACAGAGGGTCCACACCAATCTCTAGAAAATTTTGTTTTTCTGTTTTGCTAACAGACAAATACAAGCAAAAATAACGTAAAACAAATGGGAAAAAAGGAGTTGTAGCCATTTAAAGAGCACATGCTTCTGGAGGGCATTCATGAAAAAGAACCTAGTTAACTCTGATAACATTCACCTTCCATAAAGTAGATCTGTATTGGAGTCCTTCTTTTTTTTGTATTATATCTTTTCATACATTTTTTGTTACAAAACTCAACAATATACCATATTCCAAAAAAAAACAAAAACAAACATTTCATCTGAATTATCCATCCCCCCATCCATCTCCTCAACCACCCTTCAGCTTACCCTAGTCCATATAGCTCTTCCCTTCTCTTTCCATCATTCCTGTCCATGTCCATATCCCTTTTCTTCGATCATCCCTTTCTAGACATTCCATTCTCTCCTTCTCTCCATCCTTTCTTTTCCCTGTTCCTATTTCTGCTACAGCACTCCAGATGTTCCATTCAGTTCTCTTATCTCAGATCAACTGGGGCTCCCACTACTTCCATATGTCTTGAAGTTATACCATCTACCCCATTTTATTCCAAATGTTTCCATTTTATCTTCTTCTATATGATATAACTCCTCCATCTTATTTGTATATTCAACCGTATCTATCCAGTCCCTTATTGTTGGAGGCTCCTGTACCTGCCAGAATTTGGGGATAAGTCCCTTAGCTGCACTAATTATATGATATAATACACTATTTTTATATTCTTTCACTGATATCTCTGACCTATAAAATAAACACACCCACGGATCCTTCTGTATGGTGGTCCCCAGTATCTCTTGTATAAATTGGATTATATTTTGCCAGAACCCTTGTATTTTTGGGCAAACCCACCATATATGTGTCATTGTTCCCTTAAATCCACATCCCCTCCAACACAACGGTGAGACTTCTGCTCTTTGTCTATGTGCAATACTTGGTGTAAAATACCACCTCATTAAACATTTATAATTCATTTCAACTGTGTTCATATTCATCACCCCATGTTTTAATTTAAACATTTTATTTTTCTGTTGATCACTCATTTTTGCTCTCAGTTCCCTTTCCCATTTCTCCAAGAATAACAGAGGGCCCGCCCCCATCAATTCAATAAGAATCTTATACATCCTAGAAGTGACATGTTTTGGAGCTATATTAGAACTCAGCATTTGTTCAAATGGGAGCATGTCCTCCGGCATCCTCAGTGGTTGAGGCAACTTTGAAACAAAATGTCTTCATTGGTAATATCTTAATTCATCTAATGCAACAAACAACTAGTTTTTACTAGTTACTAGTTTACTATATCCCTTAACCGCGTATCTCCGTCTTAAACCATTTCCCCAAAATATTGTATTTCCCTGGTCAGAAAAACTCAGTGCCCACCAGGGGAAGCAACAGTGAATAATAATTCCAATCCATTTGTTTGTGCATTCCGTCCCATATTTTAAACACCTCCTGTGTCAATGTGCTACTAGTCTCATCCATAACATGAAACATTCGTGGTATCCAAATAATCCTCTGTAATCGTGTGTTACTTAAAATAACTTCTATTTTAACCCAATTTTTGCCCTGTGAACTATATGTCCAATCTACAACTCGTGACAGTATCACCGCAGTATAATAATTCCTAATATTGGACAGATTTATTCCCCCTTTCTCTTTATTATTACACAAAACTTAATACCTAATTCTCAGTTTCTTATTGGCCCATATATAGTTAAGTATTAGTTTTTTTATTATCCCAAAAAAGGATCCTGGAATATGGACTGGGAGCATATGAAACTTATACAAGATTTTTGGGACTACCACTATCTTAACCAAGTTTATACGCCTGTTACAGGAGACCCTACCCCTTGAGAGTTTTGTCAACTCATCTTTTATTTCATTCATTAATGGAATATAGTTTACCTTGTATATGTTCTTTTTTGAAGGGGTTAACTTTATTCCTAGATAACCTAGTTCATTCTCCCTCCATGTAAATGGGAAGTCTTTTTGTAGGATATGAATCTCTTTCTTTGAAACATTAACATTCAGAATCTCTGATTTTGAGGGGTTTATTTTCAGATTTGAAAACTCCCCATATTGTTTTAGTAAACCCATTAGATTAGTTAATGTTAATCCAGGATTCACAATATAAAATAGCTTATCATCTGCATATGCCCCTACCTTATGATCTACCTCTCCTATCTTAATTCCTCTAATGTCTCTACTCCTTCTTACTGTTGCCAACAGAGGTTCCAAGGTTATAACAAATAACAACGGAGATAATGGACATCCCTGTCTAGTACTGATATACATTTTGAAAAACCCTGAGAGGGACCCATTTACCTTAACCGATGCTGACGGACCGTTATAAAGCTCCTTTATCCACCTTAACATCCTGGTCCCTATTCCTAAGACCTCTAAAGTATTTATCATAAACCCCCAGTCTACCCTGTCAAAAGTTTTTTCGGCATCAATCTACAATATAATTGTCGGTAACTTTTCTTTCTTTGCCTTTTGTAGCAGGAGCAGTGTTCTTAGACCATTATCCCTCCCTTCCCTACCTGGGACAAAACCCACTTGATATAGATGTATTCATTCCAGGATCAGTTCTTTTAACCTGGTAGCAAACACTTTTGCAAACAGTTTTGTGTCTGTGTTTAATAAAAATATGGGTCTATAACTAGCGCATTGTGAACTATCCTTCCCTTCTCTTAGAATAATTGATATATGCAGCTGCAGCGATTCTTCTCTTATTCCCATTCCCTCTCCTAAAGCATTCATATATGTAAAGAGTTTAGGGACCAATCATTTTTTTAATTTCTTATAATATCCCACTGTATACCCTGGGCTCTTTCTTCCTACTGTATTCTTCAGGGTCATACTAATTTCGTCTTGGGAGATCGCTTGTTCTAGAGACACTAATTGTTCTTCTGATATTTTTGGAAAGTCTGCTGCCTTTAGATATTTCTGCCTTTTCCCTCTCTTTTCTTCCTCTGTAACTTTCTGATTGTTAGAATTCACATCATACAGTCTACTATAGTATTTTTGGAACATTTGAGCAATATCAGTGGTGGAATACACCAGTTCTCCTTTCTCATCTTTAATTTTCTCAATTCTTCAATTTCTTTTCCTTCAGTCTTTCCATCGGGTATTTTCCTGGCTTATTCCCCCCACTGATATCTTTCCTTCGAAGCCCCATTAAAGATCTTCCTGGATTCCTGTTCCAACATATCTTTTAGCTCTTCTCTTTTAAGTATAGTCTTCGAATATATCTCTGTATCCTTTCTCTTTTTATGTTCCTGTTCTAGTTTATATAATTCCTCCGTCACCTCCTTTATTTTTCGCTCATGGTCTTTCTTTTTTTTGGTCCCCGCGGCTATTAGAATTCCCCTAATATAAGCCTTATGTGCCTCCCAAATAGTAGCCACCAAAACTTCTTTGGTTTCATTTAACAGAAAAAATTGCTCAATTTCCTCCTTTAACCTTTTCTCTATTTCAGTATCTTGTATAAGCGACTAATTTAATTTCCACGTAGACCTTTCATTCCCTTCTCCTATTTTTAGTCTTATGTGGTAGGAGCATGATACAAGATATACATAACCTCTATATTAGTTAACCAATGAGTTCAATTGTCTATGTTTGATCATTATATAATCTAAACATGAATACGATCTATGTGCTAGAGAGAAGAAGATATAATATTTTCCCCTGGGATGTTTCACCCTCCATGTATCTATTAGCTGACTTTGATGTAACATCTTTTTCAACATCCTTAGGTTTTTACCACCTCCTCTCTGCAGATTTGAAGATGTATCCATCCATGGGTCCAAACAAAAATTAAAATCTCCTGCCAAGATAAGACTACCCCTCTTAAAGTCCAAAATTTTCCCCAACACTTCATATAGAAATACTGGTAAATGTGTCTCTTGTAAAAACACTACATCTGTTGAAAGGCAGTGAACTTCCCTAAGTATCTTGTGTCTTTTAGTGGGAGAATTTAAACTTTTCCTGTTATGTGTCGTAAGATTAATCAGGCTCATCGCTATGTATTGCTCTTCTCCTCCACATTTCTGTTCAAAGAAAAAGAGATATTGACTACTATAATCATGGACCTTCCCCCTACCCCACCCCTGCCATACCTCCTTCAACCAACTACTCTCCCTCCCCCAACCCAACTTCCACCCCATCCCTTCCCTAAAATAAAAAAACCCCTTGGCCTAAATATTGCCGTCCTTCCCACTATCGATTCCTAAGTTGGGGTTTGGCTCTGGACACACACGCCTACTCTGCCCCCTCTCCCACGGCATAGGGGATCTAGAGTATAGGAACAAGTTTGATCTCCAGACTTCCCACCATTTCCTGCTAATCTTCCTCATAGGTCCTGCTGCTTATCTAACCCTCCTGCTTTATCCAATTAGGGAATCATGCCACCAGTGGGGAAAAGGAGAAGAAAAAAAAACAAACCAAAAAGAGATAAAGAGAGAGGGGAGGACCACAAAAGAGAGGAAGAGGGGAGAAAGAAAGAAAAGGGGGGTACAGGTGTAGCTAATCCCCCTCCCTCCCCTCCCCATCTCCGTCCTTCCCTCCCTCCCACACCGGTTCACGTTTTCCTTTTAGAAACCCTCTGTCATTTTTCTCTTCCAAGCCCCGAACCCTCTTTAAACCCCCCCTGTCCAACCCTCAATATTCATTTCCTGTAAATCTAGTTTTTCACAAAAGTCACAGTTCTTCTGGGGATCTCAGTCTTGCTGATTTCCCATCTTTTCAACCAATCAGACATGCTGGGAAACCCCAGTTATATTGAACTTTCTTCTCCCTCATTTGTTCCAACAATGGTTTCAGGGATTTTCTCCTGGCTAATGTCTCAAATGAAATGTCGGCAAAAATTTTCTATTTTATTTCTCCATATTTTACTTCAGTTTTTTCCATATTTTTTCTTTATCTTTGTAGTGGTGGAAACGAACAATCACATCTCTGGGGGATTCTGCCGCTACTCCTTGCGGTCGCCTAATCCTGTGCATGCTCTCCATTTTCATGCTGAAGCGCACAGTGCGCAAAAGTTGCCAACTGTCTGCAGAGTCAGTAGCTAAAGACCTCCAAACTTTGTTTGGCCGTCAAATTAGCACAACAACAGTGCATAGAGAGCTTTATGAAATGGGTTTCCATGGCCGAGCAGCTGCATTCAAGCCTTACATCACCAAGTGTAATACAAAGCATCAGATGCAGTAGTGTAAAGCACGTCACCACTGGACTCTAGAACAGTGGAGATGTGTTCTCTGGAGTGACGATTTATGCTTCTCTGTCAATCAATCCGATGGGTGTGTCTGGGTTTGGCAGTTGCCAGGAGAAGGGTAGTTGCCTGACTGCATTGTGCCAGGTTTAAAGTTTGGTGGAGGGGGGATTATGGTGTGGGGTTGTTTTTCAGGGGTTGCGATTGGCCCGATAGTTCCAGTGAAGGGAACTCTTAAGGCATCAGTATACCAAGCCATTTTGGACAATTTCATGCTCCCAACTTTGTGGGAACAGTTTGGGGATGTCCCCCTCCTGTTCCAACATGACTGCGCACCAGTGCACAAAGCAAGGTCCATAAAGACATGGATGAGCAAGTTTGGGGTGGAGGAACTTGACTGGCCTGCACAGAGTCCTGGCCTCAACTGGACAGAACACCTTTAGATGAATTAGAGCAGAGACTGCAAGCATTCTTGTCCAACATCAGTGTCTGTCCCCACAAATACATTTCTGAAAGATTGGTCAAACATTCCCATAGACACATTTGAAAAGTGAATACTTGTGAGCTACTATGAATGAGGTGTTCAATATAGTATTAGTAATAATAGTAATAGTAAAATACCTAAATATTGTGCTGGGTGCGCTGACACTTTCACAAACTCACTTGATTGTGTATTTAATAATCAATTATATATACTTATAATGCCGCGCTCCTACTATAAATACTTAATCACATAGTGTATGTCACTCATATAAATAAATGAATAAATAAACTAATAAATAATAATTAATAAAAATTAATAAAAATTTATTAATTAATGTGACATATATATAAATATATCTAAATCAAACCATTATTGTGCTAAAATATGCCATTTGTGCTCAATCAATAATATCAATACAATAATAAATGTGCAGATGTAATTCATAAAGTGCATAAATGAATTGAAAAGTCTTTTTTATAAATTTGTGCAATGTGCAATGTGCAGGTGAACTCCTTAATCCCTCTTTCCAGGTGCCGTGTAGTCTCAATATGCGCTCACCTTAATATTTGCCCAAATAAATTTAGGCAAATAGACTTTTAGTCCTTCCAGGACTGGTGGGATAATGCTCCTATATATAATATTCCAGATGAATGTGAAGGCCTGCTCAGATCCTCCTATGATCTCCTCTTAATCCATACAAGTAGCCACTCATGGATAGACATTTGGAAAATGTGTGAGAATCTCCTATTTCCCCTCCTGGGGACACCTCCTCCTCATATCCACATTTCCTCAGTGTTGGATATATAAATCAGATGGAGAAAACAAAAGACCATGGTGCCTTATCCTTTTATATAAGAGTAGTTTATTGCTACCAGATGCGGTGATACAGCAGTTTAAGGCACTTATCTCGTACAGGTCTGCAAAGCTTTGCCTTTCTGTCTGCCTCTGCTGGAATCGCCGAGCCTCTCCGATGCAACGTCGTGACGTCAGAGCCCCTCCCCGGGCACTGACCCGGGGAGGGGCACTGACGTCACGACGTTGCATCGGGGAGGCTCGGCGATTCCAGCAGAGGCAGACAGATAGGCAAAGCTTTGCAGACCTGTACGAGATAAGTGCCTTAAACTGCTGTATCACCGCATCTGGTAGCAATAAACTACTCTTATATAAAAGGATAAGGCACCGTGGTCTTTTGTTTTCTCCATCTGATTTATATATCCAACACTGAGGAAATGTGGATATGAGGAGGAGGTGTCCCCAGGAGGGGAAATAGGAGATTCTCACACATTTTCCAAATGTCTATCCATGAGTGGCTACTTGTATGGATTAAGAGGAGATCATAGGAGGATCTGAGCAGGCCTTCACATTCATCTGGAATATTATATATAGGAGCATTATCCCACCAGTCCTGGAAGGACTAAAAGTCTATTTGCCTAAATTTATTTGGGCAAATATTAAAGTGAGCGCATATTGAGACTACACGGCACCTGGAAAGAGGGATTAAGGAGTTCACCTGCACATTGCACAAATTTATAAAAAAGACTTTTCAATTCATTTATGCACTTTATGAATTACATCTGCGCATTTATTATTGTATTGATATTATTGATTGAGCACAAATGGCATATTTTAGCACAATAATGGTTTGATTTAGATATATTTATATATATGTCACATTAATTAATTAATTTTTATTAATTTTTAATAATTATTATTTATTAGTTTATTTATTCATTTATTTATATGAGTGACATACACTATGTCAGTGTTTTTCAACCTTTTTTGTGCAAAGGCACACTTTTTTCATGAAAAAAATCACGAGGCACACCACCATTAGAAAATGTTAAAAAAATTTACCTCTGTGCCTATATTGACTATATATAAAGTAATTCTCTTGAATAGGAATCAAACACAAAAAAAATATTTTATAATTACTTTATTATGAAATAATAAAGTATTTTATAATTGGACCCGGGGGCCGGACCAAGAGTAGATGAATGATGTGTATGTGTCATCCATAGTAAGTATAGTAATATTCCCCCATAGTAAGCATAGTAATTAATCCCCCATATAGTAATTCATCCACCATAGTAATTCATCCCCCATAGTAATTCATCCCCCATAGTAATTCATCCCCCATATAGTAATTCAGCCCCCATATAGTAATTCATCCCCCATATAGTAATTCATCCCCCATATAGTAATTCATCCCCCATAGTAATTCATCCCCCATATAGTAATTCATCCCCCATAGTAATTCATCCCCCATAGTAATTCATCTCCCCCATATAGTAATTCATCCCCCATAGTAATTAATCCCCCCATATAGTAATTCATCCCCCATATAGTAATTCATCCCCCATAGTAATACATCCCCCATATAGTAATTCATCCCCCATAGTAATTCATCCCCCATATAGTAATTCATCCCCCATAGTAATTCACCCCCCATATAGTAATTCATCCCCCATATAGTAATTCATCCCCCATAGTAATTCATCCCCCATAGTAATTCATCCCCCCTATAGCAATTCATCCCCCATAGTAATTCATCCCCCATATAGTAATTCATCCCCCATAGTAAATCACCCCCCATATAGTAATTCACCCCCCATATAGTAATTCATCCCCCATATAGTAATTCATCCCCCATAGTAATACATCCCCCATAGTAATTCATCCCCCATAGTAATGCATCCCCCCTATAGTAATTCATTCCCCATATTAATTCATCCCCCATATTAAGTCCCCAAGCCCCCCCTGTGTCAATTCACTTACCTTTGCGCCGCGCGTTCCTCTCGCCGTTCCGGTGTAGGTCTCCTATGAGGATCTGTCCCCCTCGACGTATCTGCGCATGTGCCAGTTTCAGGCATTAGCAGCCGATCGGCAATCTCCGGCACATGCGCAGATACGTCGAGGGGGACAGATCATCCTGACAGTATCACGCTCCGTGGGCCGGATTAAAAGGTCCGCCGGGCCGTATACGGCCCGCGGGCCGTAGTTTGCCCGTCTATTTGTGAGCCGAGGCAATTTTTCCCACGGCACACCAGACAATATCTCATGGCACACTAGTGTGCCGCGGCACAGTGGTTGAAAAACGCTGCACTATGTGATTAAGTATTTATAGTAGGAGCGCGGCATTATAAGTATATATAATTGATTCCCATAGACACACTCCTAAACCTTGTGGACAGCCTTCCCAGAAGAGTTGAAGCTGTTGTAGCTGTAGAGGGTGGGCCAACTCAACATTGAACCCTACGATCTAACACTGTAATGCCACTAAAGTTCATGTGTGTGTAAAGGTAGACATCCCAATGCTTTTGGCAATATAGTGTAGCCTAAAGTAGAACTAAAGGCAACATTTTTTTGCCATTTCCTGTCCCAACCAAAACAGGGAGTGAGAGGAAATCCCTCTAAAAATCTCTGGATGTCACCAAGATCAACAGAACAAGTGTGTTCATTCAAAGATTTTTCCTCAATTCTCAATCTAGTGACAGGCCAACATTTTGGATTTTTTTTTCAGTTTCACTCTTACTGATCACAGTAAAAAGGACAAAAAGAGAGAATGAATCTCCCTAATGGGGACAGACTGCACTAAAAACCTGACAGGTATTATATTTACTCTCCACTCTATCCAAAACTAAAAAAAAGAAGTTTTGCCTCCAGTTATACTTTAATTGACTGAGATTCCTTTTTCAGCACTATTGCATATCTTCTCAACATTTTATCTGTATTGTCAATTCACCCTGCGTTCATTCAGTAAGCATCAAGTTGCTCATCGCCGTTTACTTGATTTGGCTGATACCATTACATACCATATCTAAAGCAATTTTAGTTTTGGATAGATAAGGGAAAGAATTAAGGAGAAGAGATCTCTCCAAAGAGACGAAAATTCCTCTATTAGCTACTACTGGAACAGGTGTCCACATTGTAAGATTAAAGCGGTATTAAGCACAAAGGCAAATATTTATTATATGGCAGCTTGCCAAATCTTAGATGTAGTGATTGTATTTTTTAGGCTTTCTTTTATTTTCAGTTGGTGATGTTGTCAGTTATTCTGTTGCTTTACAACAGAGCAAGCCCTGTAGATACAGCAGATAGAGGGTTGAGACAAACCATTTACAAATGACAGGGGTGCTTACAATGATCGGCTTTTATTTATTTAAGTAAAACCCTTATTACAAAAGGAACAAAAGTGTTACTGTAACTACTTAAAAAGTGTTAGCTGGAGTTTGGATTCAATTTGTTAGTGTATCTAAATCTGCTAGTGCATCCAACACTTCCCATCCCCCAGACTGACAATGTTGCTGTCCAAAGGAGCCTCTGTTGCTCCTTCATCCATAGTGTAGACATTCCAATAGACGAGCTGTGTTAATGACCAGATCACCAGGTGAAAACAGACAGAAGAAAGAATAAAAATTGAAAACTAATGCAGCCATTACATCTAAGTATAGCTAAGCTGCAATATATTAAATTTTTGTTCATTTAATCTCACCTCCTTTTCTGGTGACAACTGTAAAATGTTGGATTTCCTCTCACTTTTTGTCTCAGTGGCCAGTCTCCAGGACAAATAGAGTGGGTGAATCTACCAGATTAAACACAGACATTAAAAGAAGAACCCCACCCTACTCTATATAAAATTTTTTAAAAAATGTTGGTTTAAATAAACTTTAAAGCTCTACTTCGTACTGCTTTGAGATTTACCTATATAGTGTGCCCTTCTTGCATTGCATGGGTTAAATGCTTATTTTGCTTAGGGGCAAATAAATTCATCCCATTAATCACCCCTCCTAGGAAAAAATTTGCATTTTACCCATGCACTGTGGTAAGTGGCCCACTGCAAAGGTAAATAACTTACCTTATACTCACTTCCGCAAGCTTCGGACGCAATCTATGATTGGTTCCCAGAAACATCTCCTCACCGCTGATGCCCCTTTCACACAAACGTTCCAATCGGGTCCACTTGTCCATTTTTCAGATGGACCCGATCAGAACCTCCAGTCTCCTCCATGGAAAGGCAGGTGTAAACGGACATGTGTCCGTTTACACTAGCCTACATCTAATCCGAACTGCTCAAAACAGACAGATGGGCATCCACTCCCCTTCTGTCCGGCAGACTGGATCAAATGGCAGTTGGGTGTAAATGGACAGGCAGTCTGTTTACATCCAACTGCCCATAGAGGAGAGCAGGTTGTGTCCATATTCACTTTGCATAAGCAGAGCAGACACGGACCTGTCAACCACCTGCTCAGCAGGGATCAGCAGACAGATGCGGGGAGGGGCCCAATAAGCCCCTTTATAGTTTACACAAGCTTGGAGCTTTAATAGATTTAATGTTGCAGACCCCTCAGCCTGTACTAAGTCCACTAAAAGTCTATGAAAACATGAACATCACAGAAACATAACAGCTATCAGTGGATCAGCAGACTAGAGAAATAGAGGTTGAAGACTAATCTACTGCACCTAATTGCAATGGGGGAAATTTACTAAAACTGGAGAGTGAAAAATCTGGTGCAGCTCAGCATAGATTTCATAGAAATCAGCTTCCAAATTTTATTGGGAAAGTGTAATTGAACAAGCTGAAGTAAGAAGCTGATTGGATACCACGCACAGCGGCACTAGATTCTGAGTGCTCCGGTTTTAGTAAATCTCCCCCAATAAATGCAGGTTGCGTTCACCTCTAAGTGATCCATAAACTCTTATAATGGCCACACCACAATGGAGGCATTTATCATCAAAACTTGTGTTAATCTTCATCTGTTCACAAAAATGGCATATCCCTTTACTGCCTATATACTTCACCTAGCAAATAAAAGCATTTTATTTATAACGATAGTGATTTAACTAAACTGTCCTCAAATGAATACTTTCTTAGAGATATAGGCTTTCACCTTTTCTGGTCATGCCATGCTTATCAGAAAAAAAGAATAATGGATATGAAATACAAACTTCATTGTTATTATTCCCAGTAATTTTCTAGCAAATAACTAACACAAGTTTGAGAATAAAAGCTATTTGGCACACAGAGATTTTGTAGAATATAATTGCTATGCGATTGCTATAAAAAAAAGGTGTGCTGTTTGTTTTTAACTCCAATCTCCAATTACCCAAACAAAAGTGCATATAAAAGACATGCTTTAGTTGTTACAAATAAAAGACTTTTCGTACCTTCAGCTTTAGTCAAAGAAAAGGAAGATACTTTGTGAATACTGCATGTGCTCACTGCACCTTGCTTTAACAATAAAAGACTATACAAATTACATAATGTAATATTATTTCTGTGCAAGGAAAAAGTAACCCACTGGGCATTTATTACATTTTTATATAAAATGAGTTTATACAACAAATGTATTCATCTCTTTTAATGTAGATTTGTATGGACTTTCTACTGGACATTAGTATTTTAGGACCTAACAAAATTTGACAAACTGTGATTCCAAAAACTTGATCCTGGAATACCATTTGTATGCACATAACAGTAATATTCAATTAGTCTATTGTCTTAATTTCAAAAGGTTTTTTTTGTAAGAACAGGCTAAATCTCTTGCAAATAAAATAATGTTCTGTAACTTTAGGTACACACTGGCTTAATGTTGTATTGACTAGGGATGTACCGATACCAGTATCCATATCAGTGCTAATATCGAGTATCTTTACTGAAAATGCTCCAGCTACCGATACTTTGCAGTGCAATACAAAATGCATGGACAGAAATTGCACCATAAAGAATAGCATAGAATTTGAACAGGAATGCCGTGCCATTCCTGTCCAAATCACATGGGGTTTCCCCACTGCTCCTGTGTGAATACAGGCTTGTCATAGTCTGAGTCCACACAAGAGCGGTGCAGGAAACCTCCCTGAACCAATCCTATGCTGTCACAGAAGGAAAAGTTGTGGTTTTGAAATCCCCATGGCTTTCTCACCTCTCAGTGCAGGGATGAAAGTACGGGCTAGATGGGTTTTGATTGATCAGCACCATAACGGTGCTGACCAATCAGAAGTCATCTAGCCCGTACTGTCATCCCTGCAAGGAGAGGAGAGAAAGCTGTGGGAATTTCAAATCCCCAGAACTGTGAAATGGATTTCTCTCCTCTTCTTGTAGGGATGACAGTATGGGCTAGACAGCTTCTGATTGGACAGCATCGTCACAGTGCTGACCAATCAAAAGCCATTTAGCCTGTACTGTCATCTCTGCATGGAGAGGAGAGAAAGCAACAGGTATTTCAAATCTCAAGCTTTTCCTTCTGTCACAACATGGCATTGGTGCAGGGAGGTTTCCCTATGACAAGCCTGGGTTTGGACAGGAATTGCATTCTTGTTCAAATCGCATGCTATTCTTTGCGATGCAATTTGCATCCATAAATTTTGTATTGACACAAATTGCATCACAAAGTATCGGTACTTGTACTCGCCGATCAAAAAAGGGTATTGATGCATCTCTAGTATTGAGTATTGTGCTTACAAGTACCAATGTAGAGATTATATTTTTCACAAAACCATATTGAGGGTTGTAACTTTTCTTTTAACTCAACTGAAAATTTCAAGAAGTAATCTGATGAGTAATTTAGTAATTACATTACCCACTTTCTTCCAAAAAGAATATAAATAAAATACAGATGTATCAAAAGTCTTAAAATGTGCAGGAACTCAAGCCACCCCACCAGAAAAACATTGGTGATTCTCACTTCTACATATTTAAACAACAAGCGAATTAAAGTTGTTTTAAAGGTAAAAGGCTGTTTGCCTTAATGTATTCTATGCATTAAGTTAAGAAACCATCTAGGTGCAGCTCCCCCCCGAGCCCTCCCCCCTTTATACTTAACTAAGCCCAATTTCGATCCAGTGATGTGCATGACAGCAACAGTTTTCTGAGGTCTATCTTTCCTCATTGGCTCCTGCTGCTGTCCATCACATCCAGTAAGCCAATAAGGAGAGAACTGGGGTGGGGTAAAACCACACTTTGTGTGTCAATGTAGAATGCCCATTCACAGGAGCGTAGCTCAGGAGCTAACCTGCTTGAGTGCCCCCATAGTAAGAGGCTTGCTACCAGGGGCACTCTGTGGGGGGAAGGATCCAGGACCGCCAGGGGCACTCTGTGGGGGGAAGAGGATTGGGGCTACACTGTGCAAAACCATAACACTGAGCAGGTAACTAGTGATAGGCTGAATACCCCCCCACAACCCACCCCCTGTTCGGTTCCAAGTCACACATTCAAACTAAATGAAAAAGAGAGTTCAACCATGAACTTCAAGCTTAATGCAAGTCTAAGCGACTTGAACTTGTAAGTTCAAAAGTGCCCATTTTTAAGGCTTATATGCAAGTTATTGGCAACAAAAGGGATATGGAGCCTTGAGTACTGCCCTGAACGACAAGAATCAGTGAAAAAAAAATGTAAAAATTACTGCTTTTAATGAGACAGTCATTTATTATTGCTCAAGGTAAAAAAAAAAGTAAAAGAAAAATTCCTTTCAATACCATGCCTGGGGGGTCCCCTTAAACTACCTGCAAAGTTGCACATCTGTACAATGTAACAATGTATAGAATCTGCTGGAGCAGGACTGCCATTTTTTTGTAAATTACATTGTTAAAAAAAAAAAAAACAGCGTGCCCCCCCTCCCCAGTCCTTTAGGTCTGGTAGGAAAGTTAGGAGGGACCCCACAAGGGTCTCTTCCCCACAACCCTGGGCTGTGGTTGTGGGCGTCTGCAGGGGGTGACTTATCAGAGTCTGGAAGTACCCTTTAACAAGGGGGCCCTCAGATCCCGCCCCCCCCCCTTGTGAAGGAGTATGGGGTACATAGTACCCATTCACCAAAAAAGTCTAAAATGTGAATAAAAACAAAAGAGTTTTTGAGAAGTCCTTTATTAAAAAAAAAAAAAAATGGTTCCATCGTTGTAATCCATCATCAATCATGGCGTCCAGCGTTGTCATGATGACACCGACTTGACAAAACAAAACAAAAACCCAATGCTCGCTGACCCATCTGCACCCACCGAGCTGCACTCGCTGCTATCTGATATTTGCTGGTCAGATGTAAACTATTGGGCAGAGCTAGCGGTGATCTGACCTCCAGCCCACTTGAGCTGTGATTGGCCAAAGCATTGCACCTGACCTGGCCAATCACAATGTATTGTCAGAGTGCAGTGCATTGTGGGGAGTGACGGGAGAACAGCCCGCCGAACACCCTTACCAGTCATGTGTTCGCCGAACACATGAATGGATGATGTTTGAGTTGAACTTACAGTACATTCGACTTGAACATCAGGGCCATCACTACAGGTATGTATAACATATTTGGATTTTTGGGGGTTTTTTTTAATTACAACCTTTAGAATCAGTTTTAAATAAAGTATTTCTGGCATTTTTCTGGCAGTATTAGTCCTTTAAAATGTTCTGTGCCAAAAGTATTGTGACAGTTTTGTTAACAGTTCCGACATACAATGGTTTCATGTAGTTCCAATTAGCAGCAATAGCACAGGGGCACACTAACAGTGGGCAGAGCCTAATGGGAAACCCTCAGAGTTTAGTTTTCTATCAGGTATGCCTGCTTTGAAAATGACAGCAGAAACATAGTGGCTTTGGAATCCACCCACTGCCATTCTCTGTCATTCACAAGGCAGGTGGACCTGATAGGGAATTAGTCTCAGAGTTCTCCATCATGCTCCGCTCACCCAACAACTCGATACCATGGCCACTGCACCTGTTGGATGGGCAAACGGCATTAGAAGGATTCCATAGCCACTATTGGTTTGCTCAAACTTATCAGGCTTCACCCAACCTACAAAAAAAAAACTACCTAGTCATGCACCTGTCAGTGTGGCAGGATCAGGTGCAGGGAAGGGATCTGAGCTGAGGAAGGAATGTCATGTATGTCCTGCCATCCTCAGACAGATTCAAGTACCTGTTTCTGACAGATGCATGAGTCTGTCCCAAGCACTAACATTTCTGCTGCAGAAGCTCAAAATAATTCAAAAATAGTCAGTGACACTTTATGGATATTAGGATGGATGTCAGAGCCTGCAAATACCAGGCTACATAGCAGAAGAACTATGTCTCTTGTATGACTTTACCTAAAACCTGATTGGCAGAAGGATATTATTTAAAAAATGCTACAAATGTATTTGGTCTCTTAAGATTTTTTCAATCCCTGCAGCCTTTTTTTTTTTGCAGGACAAATTTGGCCTTCATTTGGGTGTAAATTTTATTAGATAAGTCTGCTTTTTAAATAACAACACCAGACAATTCATGGTAATAATTGGCTATCACAGTGATCATGTGGCCAGGAGCTGGTTTTATTTTCGATCATTAGACAGCTCGATCAATAACAGCTTTGGACTTATGGTGGGGGAGTGCATTTAAGCATTTCAAGTGCAAACACATTCAGCATATATACGACACCTACTTCCATGACAATGCATATACTGCATGTGAAACACCATTGTCAGTGGTAAGGTGCCCTGATAAATCCAGAAAGTCTGGTATAGAAAAAGGACTTTTCTTTACAGGAGCTCAATGTTACACCTTACAAGTCTCGAGTACACTTATTTAATTAAAAATTACCTACTTTATCCTCTATGGTCATACCTTGGTCTCCTAGTACCAATTGTCTAAATGGTCTCAAGATGTCCATGCTGTTGGCTTAAAGTGGTTCTAAAGATTAATTCTTTAGATAAACGCATCATGCTTACCAGAGCAGCCATGATAATCCTCTTCTCGGGTCATCAGCCAGCAGTGTTGCCAACCTACTAGACTGAAATTTACTGACACGACACTCAAAATTTACTGGCACAAACAAGTTTTTACTGGCATTTCCAATAGTTGCAAAATTACAGTTTTAAGTGCAAAGTCAGTGTTTAGGCTACAAACAAGTACAACATGCAATTAGCAATGTGATTTAAGGTAGATATTAAGGCAAAAAACATATTTTCTATTTTATTTTTGATATAGCAAGTAAGTAGCTCAGGGACTGGAGGGCAAGAAATAAGAATGAGCAGGCACACACACATGAAACTGACTCTCACAGTGACACTAACAGCAGTGACAGCCTCTCTCCATGCCAGGTGGTCCGTTCAGTCCATTCCAGTCCAAACAGCACTGACAGTCCTGCTCCCGGCTTGCCTTGCTCCCATCCCGCAGACCTGCACGCAAGGCTCCAGTCATTCTGCTCATCTCCCTTGCACCATGACATCACATGACATGTTCAGGCGCCGCCTCCACCAGACTCACCTCCTGCCAGCGCTGTACAAACACACTGTAGCAGGCAATTGGATGCTACATGTGCAGTTCCCAGCTGAGCTTTGCATCCATGTTTTTTACTAGCAACCTTTTTTCTGTTACTGGCAGTTACTGGCAGGAGAAAAGAGCCCATTTTTTACTGGCTGCCAGTAGAAATACTGACAGTTGGCAACACTGCCAGCTTCTTGCCCCTCCCCCTTTCAGAGTGCGCCTAGAGAAATCTTCTCACTCATGCATGCTCACTCCTGAGCCGACTCTGTGTGTCTGTGAGACAAACAGAGTGGCTCTGTCCTGCCCCCCACTCCCTCCTCACTGCCTGTAATTGACAACAGCTAAAGTAGCCAAAAAGGAGAGGGAGACCTGGGAGAGCTGAGGCTCCTGGGAAAAGCACTGGATAGGGATCGGGCTCAAGTAAGCATTAAGGGGGCTGCAAGGGGATAGCTGCACACTGAACCACCCTTTGCAACCACTTTAAATAGGGCATATTATATTATAACAACAAACAGTGTACAATTGCACATCTAATGTCATTAAATTTCTCATAAATCTGCAATTATTGTTAAATACTGTATGGGATTTATCTATTATACTGTATGTACTGACCCCCGTTAAAATGTGGCTTTGGTTTCAACTCGTTTTCAAAGATGGCATCCCTGATTTCTTCCCAGTTTCAATAATGCTGCTGTAGGCATGGAGTCTGCGAGGTAATAACCATCTGCCATGTTCCCACCCAATGGCAATAATATCTGTTATCACTGCCCTTTCGCAATTTTTTAGTTCTGCC
This sequence comes from Staurois parvus, assembly GCF_062004578.1. Classification (NCBI taxonomy): domain Eukaryota; kingdom Metazoa; phylum Chordata; class Amphibia; order Anura; family Ranidae; genus Staurois; species Staurois parvus. The sequence goes on along the minus strand of NW_028317886.1, from coordinate 27,415,128 downwards.
TTAAGTCCCTAACAGATAAGAAGTGAGCAATCAGAAAAGAGGGCTACAAAATTGAGAGGTTGCAAGAATCCAATGAAGTTGAGAGTTGAAGGGGTGGACAGTGCTGAAAGAGGAATGCATGAATGAACCAGGGGTGGACTGACAACTCATGGGGCCCCCGGGCAATAGGCATCTCATGGGGCCCCTTACTGAACCCGGGCCCTCGGGCAGTGCCCAAGTTTCCAAATGGTCAGTCCGCCCCTGGGATGAACACTGCTGAAAGAAGAGTGCAGGAGTGAGCAGTATCAGAAGAGAGTTGCAGAGGGTGCATGGGCAAACAGTGTTGCAAGAATGTTGCTTGGGTGTACTGCATTGGAAGAGGGTTGCAGGGGGTGCAAAAGTGCACAGTGTTGGAAGGGGTTCCAATTCTGAGGATCCTTGCTAGGCTTTCCAGAACTCCTGCTCTAAGAATCTCTGCCTGGACTTCCAAAGGTACTCGCAAAATTCCTGCCAGTACTTCCAATGGTACTTGCAAAATGCTTGACAGCACTTCCAAAGGTTTTTGTAGAATCCCTGCCGAGGCTTCTATAACCTGGAAGGGTATTTATGCACCAGCCTTTGAAGTGCTCCTGTGTCTTGTCACCAGCTACCCTTGTGCAAGATCTATAATACCTGCCTGTGATTTCGCCTAACAATTGCTGACCTGGATTGACCTGACTACTCTCATGCTTACTGTCTGCCTAGACCTCTGCTTGGAACTGACTGTTCTGGCTTGCTTCCTGCCTAGACCTCTGCTCAGACCTGACTACCCTTTCTCCTGCTGTTTGTCTCGACCCCTTCTTGGACTTGACTGCACTCCTGCCATATGAACACACCACAACCTCAGCTTGGTGGGATGATTGTGATGGACGCAACTTGGTATCAATTTTCAGCAAAGTATCCTGGGACCACTAAGGTTCCTGTCCAAATCCACCTTTAGAAGCTCTGATAAAAACCAACCCTACACCTCGAGTAAGCCCTCCTCACCAGACCGTTGCAAACCTGAATTGATCTGACACCATAGAGGACACCATAAAATTAAGGCACAATCATACAGTGGGCTACTCGAGATATTCCTCCACTTGATGAAGTCTGTTAGCAGATTTCACAACTCAAGATTTCTGTACAAGAGCACTGAATCCTTGTCCAACTTTATTATAGTTTCTGATAGTCCCTCAGTTGTTCTTGCCTATGCTTTGTCTACCACAATGAGCCCAAGGTACCGCTTCTGAATCATTTCTTAGAAAACTGCAATCAGCTCAGGCAGGCTGAACTTTCATAGTGCTGGTCTCCTCTATGACCAAAGACCTTCACTGACAAGTGCACCAGAGTGGACATGCTAATCTTCCACCTTCAAGGGCAACCTTAAGTGTAGGCTCTTCATCTCTTGGAACTGGGAAGATTTTTGACAGCATCTCCTTCCTTTTTGAGGTATTGCTCACAGAAACAGGAAGGAACTGGAGCCTTTTTTTCCCCATGAGTTACATATTTACCTTTGCCTGAGGCAGCAATGGGTTCACAGAATCCCTGCTGATACCTACTGATGTTCCTGAACCAATACAGCTTGGCTCAACCAAACAAGCTGAAGATTAATCTGTTATTTCACACTTCCTGCCTGAAATTCCTTTCCATGCAGATGTCTTCCTCTACTTATTCATTTCTTGTGGATGGTACAGAGTTTGAGGTTGAAGAAGTCAGGGATTCCCAACAATTACCAGATTAAGTGGGTTTGGCACAGAAGAAAATTTTGATGAACCAGTAAGCCATGTCCACTCACCTCAACTGTTAAGTGTTTTCCATAATGCACATCTCGAGATACCTTGCTGTCCAGGGGGTAGGGGATGTTACTTTAATCTCAGAATGCCTGCCAGGTTTTCCAAAAATGCTATATTCCTGACCCCTTGTCAAGTATCTGATAGGAGAATGAAATGACAAGGTTGGCCTCACTTGTGTCACTAGCCCTGACCCCATGCGAAGTGGAACAGAGGGTGCCAAGGGACCAGGGAAACAAGGGTGCCAGCAGGTGTTGCTTGAAGAGCTTGCAGCTTGAGTCCTGAAGAGACTGGCAAACCACTGGTTCAGGAACGGAAGAAATGTTTCAGAAAAGGGCACTCTGCTTGCACAACAGGTTTAGGATAAGTGACGTGTCAGATTTCCCAGCTGTCTTAAAGCAGGAACAGTTTATGGTGTGCAGAGCTGGTATAGTGGACAGCCGAGCAGGACAGGAAGCTGGGATCAGAGACAGGAGCAAGGTCACAGGAATAGCCAAGGTCATCAATGGGCGGGTAGCAAGGTACCAAATCATGAGCAAGCCGAAGTGAGGAACAGAGCCGGGAACAGGAACTACCAACAAGGCAGGAGCAGAATCCAAAGTCAGGTCAGGAACAAGCCGGGTCAGCAACAAGGGGATCATACAAGAATACAGCAGGACACAGGGAAACAGCTTTAGACCTGTCAGCACTAAGCACAGGCAGAAGCATCCTTTAAATAGTCCATCTGGCGCCAATATTCACTGTGTGTGCGTGTGTGCGTGTGTGCGTGCCTGTGCGCGGTCATGCATTTCTGTGCTCATGCGCATGTCTGGTCACTATTCTGCAGAGATTGCTGTGTGCATGCGCATTTCTATTAGCCAGCCGTCTCACAGGAATTCCTTACACCCCCCTACTCTGTATAGCATATCATTGTATGTTTCATATTTATGGAAATTGCACTGTATGTTACATACTCCTGACCAGAGCACTCTGTATGCTTGACTATACATGACAAATTCCTGATCATTACCTCTGACTCCTGCACTCTGCATGCTAAAGCTTTATTACATACTCTTGGCCAAAGTGTTCAGTACCTCAACCGTTGATGGTTGATAAGTATACGGGTGCTCATGAGCAAAGTGTTTAGGTCAATGCTGTTGCATGTAGTTACTACATTTATCAGGACCATAAATAAGGGAATCCTAGTCATAAGAATCTAGTGAACAGAAAATGCCTAGTGGGATGGACTTGTGTGATACAAAAAGATGGAGGTGCAGAGAACTTGCATTGTTTTACATACTGTATAATGCTGCCTGGCTGAAATGAATAAAAACAATATCTCAGGCTCATTAGTCTTAAGTGAACTGTGTGCTTTGTCACTTCATAGTCTCCTATAGGATTTCCACCTGTGCTGTAAAAGACATCTGGTGGATGAAATTTTAATCTAATTGGTGGTTGTGGAGCAATTCAGAACAGTACTTAATTAAAGCTCAATGCCAGGATGATATAATTAAATACAATTTAATCCAGTTATGTATTCAGTTAAAAAATCATTAAAATTATTTTATATAGAACTAACATAATGACCTGTCTGTAATCACCTACACAGCATCAATCAAACTGGTAGAGGGAGGGTCAGCACCCTACCTAGATTACAAGACTGTAGGCAAAATTACCAATTCTTTAGCAAGTTAAATAGATTATACACACAGAGCATATATATATATATATATATATATATATATATATATATATATATATATATATATACTTTGTATACTAATTCTGCTTTTATATGTTTCCCTGGAGTTCAGAATTAAAATATCTGGTAACTGAAGCTCATCCTGACTAGTTTACCATTAGTGTTCCCAATTACAAGCTAAATCTTTCACATATTGAAAACCAAATGAAAAAAATTCCAGTTTACATCAATAGTCATAAGGGATGTATAAGTGTGTTTCAAGACTCATGAGTGAATGACTCGAAAATGTTTTGCTTTTCTTTAAGTAATGTTGGGATTTTAGGTCATTGAGTTTAGTACACATTTCAAATAATTATATTAGTAGGCAATACAGTTTTCATCCACTTGCACACATATATTTTATTTCTGAAGCTAACTTTACTTACCATTCTTAAAGTGGTTCTGAAGGCTAACTGTTTTTACCTTAATGCATCCCTGCTGCTGTCAGTCAAGTCCTGTAGGGAGGGAGTGGGGGGCATGTTCAATCCGCATTGTGTGTCTATGGAAGCACACAGCCTAGAGCTCAGCTCAGGAGGGTGCCTACACGAGTGCCTTATAGCACATGGCTACCTATGGGGGCACTCGGAAGAGAGGAGTGGACAGCCCCATAGAGGGACCACCAAAAAAGAGGTAAGAGACCACTCTGTGCAATATCATTGACCAGAGCAGGTAAGTATAAAGCTCTTTTTTATTATATTTCCAAAAAAAAGGACTTAGAATTACTTTAAAGTCCAACTTGGGTAAAAAGGACAAAAATGGATCACCCAGCAGCTCCCAAAAATAAAAAGCAGCTCGGGTTGCTATACCCACCCACAGATTCCTTTTGTCCATCATTATACTGGGCTTCTCACTGCCCAATAGGAATATACAGCAGGCAAGAAGGGACTGGCAAGCATCTTCCCTATGAGGATGTATGTGCTTTCCCAGTCGTAACTTGAGAGGATTTGGCCATGGGGCAGGGTTTCAAAAGGTTTAAACATTATACCGTCAACTACTTTTTTTAATGCAAGAGTGTCTTTATGGCTGACCACAGACAAACAGATAAATAAACATCTATCTTTTTAAGGATTTTGTCCATAGTTTTACACTTCCCTGCCACACAAAACAACCAGGATGGTGATTTTGCCTTTCTGTAGTTCACTATAGCACAAATTGCCTGCCCACTGCCTTTAGTAATGCTGCACATTGTTGTAATAAACAGCAGTATAAGTAGTGTAAATACTTTTTTAAAATCCTTTTCCTAGTGGTCACTTGACCACACAACTTTGGGTCCTGGATGGTCCTGGATGGCTGCTGTGGCTGGTGAGAGGAGGCTCCAACAAAGCCATGAGCATTGTGTTGGTGGGGTTCTCTAACCAAAACACTGGACTCAGATGTGTGAGGTCACATAGCCTCCAGGAAAAAGATAAAAAATATATATACACTGCTATTTATTACAAATGGTGGGCAGCATTATTAAAGGCAGTGAGCAGGTAACATTTGAAGGTTGGTCAGTAGCTAGCCTTTTTTTTTTTAACGCTGAGTTCCAGCCTCATCTTCAATATTGCGCAGTATATACTTGTGTGTGTATATATATATATATATATATATATATATATATATATATATACACACACACACACACATACTCTATCCATTGCATTATTCCAGTTAGCCAAACAGGTATCATATAATGAGCACTAACAAGCTCTAGTAAAAAAAAAAAAAATCCGTTTATTAACATGTAATTACCACTTCACACAATGATCGATACTCATATGAATCAAGTTTATGAATGCTTCACATCAGTGGGATCTGTAAGAAACAAGCCATCAATACCAGCCTTACATAAATAGATAAAGATCACAGTCTCTATTCAGACCCTGTGAACGCAAAAATGACAACCTGTTAATCCACCATACTTCCTGTGACTCCTTAACCCCTTCTCATATTTTTTGGGGACACCATCAATGACCATAATTCTCAAATTCATTTAAGAATATGATTGTTCGATGAAGTGCTTAAAATAAAAGAACACATGGCCCAACGCAGACATTCTATTTGTGCCAGAAGACATTGCCAGTATCTAAGCACTTCATTAAATAATCACATTCTGAAATGAACATTTACGGTGACGCCTCTCCAGCCTATGTGCTTTTAAGGAAGCTGATTAATAGGTGTCAAAAAGAAACTGAGACAATACCGCAGTTTGCAAATTCCCTGCAGGATCTCATAAAAGCATTAAGAAAAAAGGGGGCTTCGGGCCAGCACATTATAATGAATGCAGAGCAGAAAGCAGAACCAAAGTCTAAAAAACAAAACCTACAAGCAGACAGGCTCTTTATATGCAATATCTCCTCTGCAATAAATTAAACTTGCCTGCCTGCTCAGTCTACTATAGAATGTACACTGAGCTGTGCATGCTCAGCTCAGGTTATACTGCTGGCATGCAGGGATGTGTGCTGGGATGAATTATCTCCCAAATATACATGGGAATTATGTCATTACCCCTAATCAAGATGGCTAGGGGCTAGATGGCTAGGGACCCGACATCCAGAAAAAGGGGGGAGATTCTATAGTTAGATTGAGATTGCGAGCGTTGTTCAACTGAAGCGAAGTTAAGTATTGTGGATTTTAGTTTTGCATTAAAGTTTATTCATGGGCTTAAAAGTGCTGCAGTTAAAAAAATAACAAAAACTTAGAAACAAAATAAAAAATTCATCTAAAGTAACATTTCAGCAAACATCATGTAAACATTAGTTGTGACTTTTCATCAAAGCCAGAAAAATCTGACATACAGCACTAATGCAGATCTACTCTGAAGAGAGTGGCAAAAAGATGTATACAATATGTGGGAATAAAGTAGGCCATAGATTAGCCTTTTGTTATTTTGTTCAACCAGCAGGTTGAACGAAAAAAAAAAAAAACTGACTTGATTCCCTCATCCACACAGCTGAGGTGGATGGGGGAATCCTCCCAGCTGAGCATTTGTGTTCTGACAGTGGGAAAACTTCACTGCCAGTACACTGATCAGCACTGCCAGCTATAGCCTCGGGCGCTGATCAAACAGGGCAGCTGTACAGATGTTGATCAATAGATGACTTCTGTACAACCAGCCTGCCCATACATGGATCAAAATTCAACAGGTTTAGCAGGAACCAGCTGAATTTTAGTGGCTTGTTTGGAGCAAAACATCAGATCTGTTTGAGCTCAAGTTGAACTTGAACCTCATTGCTAGTTGCCAATACTGCTGCTCTGTGGATCCTGCACCAATCCGCCCAATACGAAGTTCACAGTTGCTGCATACTGTTATTAATCTCCCAAACCTTCTGCACTTCTCTCACTTAAATGCAAGTAATCACACAAGTCAGCACCATTTATGACCTTTTGTGCAGCTCTAACCTCCCATCAATTTAATAAATAACTTCTAAAATGCAATATCCCTATATAACATAAAATTATAAATGTCCACGAAAGTGCAATGTCTCTTTAAAGGCTTCTTTACACTTGCTTCAAAATGTGGCATTGGCAGGATTTTTTCAAAAACTCTCTGAATTCCAATCAAAGCGTCTGTCACTTAAAAAATTAGTAATCATGCAGTCCAGTTTACAGAGCATTTGCTTTGCTTCAAAAATGATTCCCCATTTCACTTTCTTGGTGCTTTAAAGTGTCTCTAAAGCCTCCATAGCAGTCTATAACAAAGATCGCTAACAGCACCTGCAGTTTTTGAGAGACTTTTATTCAGCATTAGCTTTGCTTTGTTTTGGAGGTATTTCAGATATGATATTATTTATTTATTTCAGGTACTTATATAGTGCCGTCAATTTATGCAGTTTATATCAGTCCCGAACCCTCAAGGGGCATACAATCTAAGGTCCCAAACTCACATTCATACATACACATACTAGGGCCAATTTAGACAGGAGCTAATTTACCTGCCAGCATGTCTTTGGAGTGCGGGAGGAAACTTGAGTACCCAGGCGAAACCCAGAGGAAACCCACGCAGGCACAGGGAGAACATGCAAACTCCAGGCAGGTGGTGCCATGGCGCTGCCCAGATATCCCAGAATGCACTGGGAAACCAACAAGTGAGCCAGAAAGACATCATCAGCAGTCACTTCTGGTTTATGTGTATATATTATGTAAGTGTCTGGGGCAGACGTCACATCTGGTGTGCAGCATGGAGTAGCAGGAAGGTGATCGGGGTCCAGAACTGAGCAACTAGTAGACAGCACACATGGAGTGCAACATGGGAACACTATAACGGAAGATGAGTGGGGACAAGAGAGAGAGGACTGAGTGACAGAGGATCAGCAATGCTGGAGGACCGAAATAGTAGAACTAGCAATGTCACACATGGTGTGCAGCATGGGAGCAATGTAGCGGGAGTTGGGCAGGGACTGAAGAGAGAAGAGAATCAGCAAAACAGAGGATCGGCAGAGCTGGGGTTACTACTCAGTGGAGGATCAGCAGAGCTGGGGGTTACTAATGAGTGGGGGATCAGCAGAGCTGGGGGTTACTACTGAGCAAGGGATCTGATGAACATGGGTACTAAAATGCTGGGGACCTGTTAAACGAGGGTACCCATGAGCAAGTGATCTGCTGAACAGGGGTACTAATGAGCTGGGGATCTGCTGAGTGGGGGTATTATTGAGCCAGGGTTCTACTGGGCCCCTCTAACAGAAATAAAAAATCAACACACACAGCGCATTTGCCAAGCTTCTGTACATACTGCTCATTTCCATACCCTCTGCTCCCTTCTTCTGCAGATACTGCCCACTGTCAAGTCCTCTGCACCTCTCTCCTGCACATACTGCCCACTCTCATACCCTCTGCACTCCTCTCCTGCACATACTGCTCATTTCCATACCCTCTGCTCCCCTCTTCTGCAGATACTGCCCACTGTCAAACCCTCTGCACTCCCCTTCTGCAGATACTGCCCACTGTCATACCCTCTGCACTCCCCTCCTGCACATACTGCCTACTGTCATACCCTCTGCACGTTTTTGACTCTAAAACAGTTCTTAACCTCCCAGGCGGTATTCCCGAGTGTAGCTCGGGGTAAAATTTCAGTACCACAAGCAGTAACCCCGAGCTACACTCAGGCTTACCCTGCAGCATCCCCGGCCATCTCCTCCGGCCGATGCCGGCATCCTGCTTCCGTGTTCTGGTCCCTGTGAGCGTCGGGACGTACGGGGGCCGAAACCGGCGGCAAATTTGAAATTTTAAAAAAATGTCATTGTTTTTAAAACAATTATTACATAGTAAAACATTGCTGTTTCAAAGCATTTCACATACATTTTGTCCCTATTGTTTTGTCCTGTGTCCTGCCTGCATTTTTACTGTTCTTTCTGCCTGGAAACTGAGAAACATCCATGGCATCCAAAAAGCGTCCCTTTAGGTCAAAAGCAGTTTTAGACCGGCTAGGGAACAGCGATAGTAAATCAGAACCACTTGCAGAATTGAGTGATAATGATTCGTGGGGAAATTTGTCATCAGACACTGAAAATGATTTTGTGACTTTGCTCAGCAATGTGCGAACTTGGCGCACTATTTCAAATTTCAGTGTTTTTGGTTTGATTATATTATTGAATTAAATTTATTATTATTATTTTTTATGATTATTTATTAAATTATAATTTATGATTTTGTGTTTCAAGTTTTATCATATCCGGAATGTTTACTAGACTCTTGTTCGGGCAGATTTCAGTGAGTTATTCCTAAAAATGACAGGCCTACAATAAAAAAACTACATATTTCCATGCAAAATAATGGTACCGCTTTCAGCACCAAAAATCTGAAATAATCATACCACCAGGGAGGTTAAGCTTTGTTTGTAGTATCTTCAACCTTGCCCTGGAATAGGCACAATTTTGCTGGTTTACAGTATATAAAATATAAACCTAATAATCATTGATAACAAGTACTTCTGTTATGGGCTGTTTAGACTGATTTTTACTATAATGTTTGCCGGAATTGCTCTTAATGGTTTCTTTAGCAAATCTTTTTCTTTTTATTGTAGATCAAAACCATCACACTATCTCATGAAGCTTCTGCTTAGTTTAGCCATACCACCTACAACTTTAGCAGACCATTTATAACTGACTGAATTCATTACATTTTTTCCATAAAATATTGGCTTTTCAATCAAACATAGCTCAAAGCACTGAGAGCTCCCTGGATATTAAATATGTAACCTTACTAAAAGCATTTATTTGACAAATTAAATTCATGATAAGGTCATGCCATCTAAAAGGCAAGTGGATGAATAAAATTTGCTCCTAAATCTCACATAAAAGTCAGAGATGGTGGGAAACAATAGGCAACTTTCCAGAAACAATGTACTGATCCACAGATGGTTTTTGCAAATAAAATTAGTTATGATAACAGAAACACACCTTGTTTCCAAAGGTCTTTGATTCAGGACTCAATACTGTGAAAGCATCTTGTCTCATTATTTTGACAACATCCTAAAAACCGTAAGCTGCTGGAGCCCCAATTTTTGAAAACTTGCAGTGTAAATACTGCAAATGAATTGCTGTAAATGTGAATACTGGATGTTTACCTTACTCACATTGTGTCACATTTTCCACTAACTCCCTTATGTTTTTGTTCTGACAGTGGTCAGTCTTGGCCCTACATGAATGTTTGGCAGATCTCACATCCCTGAAAGCAATATCAATTTCACTGTTCAATATAAATTTTCACAGTTTACACTGTAAAATACATTACTGGGGCCATAAACAAAGACAAATGAACATTTAGATTATTACATAAACAATCCTCGCTAATTAAAACAATCCTACTAATTAAAATCAAACTTTCTACTGTAGTCAGAGGGACAGGAAATTGAGACAAAATCACCCCAATGGGAACACAGAGAGCAAAAAAATTACAGCATTTCTAGTTCTTTCCCACTACATCCAAAATCTAAACTATATATAAACCCTCACCTTGTAAAGCAACCCATTCAGTTTAAAATATAAATGAAAGTCAAAACATTTGTGTATAGATATAAAAAACATTATAAATACCTTTTTTCCCCTTTTTTGTAAGTGATCACATCCCCCTGTTCTCAGTTGCATAAGAGCTAAGAGAGAAGAAGCAGCAGAACCCTGAACACCCCAGTGAATGGCTGTCTGGGTGGGAAGCGTGTTAGCAGAAGTCTTATCATGGGAGGAGAGCAGGCTGAGTTCCCAACACAGCTAGAGAACTGACCACAGTATGTTCTCCTGCCTAGTGATGTCAGTTTTTAATAGGAAGAACAGTGACTTGCAGGAACACTGGGGATTTCAAGCAAAGGAAGGAATACAAAGAGAACAGAATACATTTTTACACAAGTACATGGTACAGCTGGCACATATCAGAAATATGAAAGGTTGAGTTTACATACTCTTTAACAAAAAGTTGTCGATATCATCTAACAAAATATTAATAAATAATTTTCCCACATTGTTTTTTATAGTTTTATTAGGGATTAATCTAAATAAATAATCCCTTCAAGGTTAGCTACTTCAGGTAGTTTATATCTCATTCTTCTTACAATTTCTGTGTAGCCAGTACAACAACGCCTAGAGCATGCCCAAACCCAAAACCAATAAAGTAATACTGTATATTGCAGTCTTTAAATGTGATGGCAAAGTTAAGCCGGCCATACATGGATTGAAATTAGGGCAATTCAGCATGTATGGGCAGGCTGGTTGTACAGAAAGGATCTGTCGGATTTTCCCAAGCTTTATCAGCTCCAGTGGCTATAGCCAGTGGCGTTGATCAGTGTACTCTGATGGCAGGGAAGTCTCCTCACTGTCAGAATACAGTACTTCAGTTGTGAGGATTCAATAATTCTAATAATTGAGTCCTTTTAGTTCAACCCACTGGTTTGATAAAAAAAGACTCATCTATGGACTGCATTAGCATTATTTTTTCAGGCTAAGAACATTTTCAGTAAGTTCAGAAAATATCTGCTGATTTTGCAAGAAATGCAGTGAGCTAAAAAGGCAAGAAAAACATTGTTATATTCACTATATAGCCAAAAGTATTGGGACCCCCCCTTCAAATCATTGAATTCAGGTGTTCCAATCACCTCTATGGCCACAGGTGTATAAAATCAGGCACCTAGGCATGCAGTCTGCTTCTACAAACATTTGTTAAAGAATGGGTTGCTCTCAGGAGCTCAGTGAATTCAAGCATGGTTCCTCTACATGTGCAATAAGTCTATCCGTGAAATTTCCTTGCTACTAAATACTCCATGGTCAACTGTTGGTGGTATTATAACAAAGTGGAAGCAACTGGGAACAACAGCAACTCAGCCACAAAGTGGTAGGCCAGGTAAATGATACAGCGGGGTCAGCGCATACTGAAGCGCTCAGTGCGCAGAAGTTGCCAACTGTCTGCAGAGTAAATAGCTAAAGACCTTCAGACTTCATGTCAGCATGCCAAGACATTTTGGACAATTTCATGCTCCCAACTTTGTGGGAACAGTTTGGTGATGGTCCCTTACTGTTCCAAAATGACTGCTAACCAGTGCACAAAGCAAGGTCCATAAAGACATGGCTGAGCGAGTTTGGGGTGGAGGAACTTGACTGGCCTGCACAGAGTCCTGACCTCAACCTAATAGAACATGTTTGGGATGAATTAGAGCAGAGACTGCGAGCCAGGCCTTCTTGTCCGACATCAGTGCCTGACCTCACAAATGCACTTCTGGAAGAATGGTCAAACGTTCCCATAGACACACTCCTAAGCCCTCATGCACACTTGACATTTTGATAACACTGGTAATGCTAGCTGTGAAAAGTCACATTAAAAACGTGAGTTTTTCAGGTTTTTTAGCATTTTGCATTAGCATTTAGCTGCGTTTTGCTGTGATTAGCGGCATTTTGCTATGATTAGCATTTTTTGGCTTTTTTTTACCCCCAAAAAAAATATTTTTGGTCAACAAACATCCACAAACACTGGTTTGCAGCATTTTACCGCGTTTTGCTGCGTTTTTCAGCATTAGAGCATTATTACAGTTAAAAAACTCCTCCTCTAGAAACCCACTAGTCCTGGGTTTTTTTTCCAGCCAAAAAACATCCCAGCCAAAAAATGTCAATTACAGTCTATGTGTGCATGAACACATAGAATAGCATGTTAGGGGGTTTACTGGCTGTAGAAAAAAATGTCAAAAGCCAAAAACAACAGCAGCTGTAAAAACGTCAAGTGTGTATGAGGCCTAAACCTTTTGGACAGCCTTCTCAGAAGAGTTGAAGCTGCAAAGGGTGGGACAACTCAACATTGAACCCTACGGACTAAGATTGGGTTGCCATTAAAGTTCATGTGCGTGTAAGGGTAGGCGTCCCAATACTTTTGGCAATATAGTGTATTTTGTATATATAGTTATGTTGTATATTTTCTTCAACTAAAAAACAGACAGACATGTTTGAAGTCCAGTCTTTTATGACAGCCATGGCTACCTCCATAGATTCAGTAGTGATTGTAGCCAGGAATGAACAGGAAGCAGGGGCGGACTGACCATTTGGAACCTTGGGCACTGGGTCAGTAGGGGGCCCCATGAAATGCCCCTGGTACCTTTTTCATAGGCTTTTTTGAGTTTTGGCAAGGACACAGGGGCCCCATGATCCCCTATTGCCCGGGGGCCCCATGAGTTGTCAGTCCGCCCCTGACAGGAAGTGTGTTATTTGCAGGATTGCCAGGTTAAAATAAAGGGGGAAAGTCTTAAAAATAATGCATCTAGCACATCTAAGACATGATAAGATGCAATATATTAAAACTTTGCTTTTAGGTTTAGATACAGTTTAAATAAATTGCTTAAACTACTTAGTATTAAATAAAAATGAATACTGTTTAATGTTTGCCAATTAATACATTAAATGCAAGCACTATTTCAAATAGAACTATGCCCTCTTCTAAAACATATATGTGCTGCAGCACTTAATTATAGGTGCAGCTGCACCTACATTTTTTTCTTATTCCCACAAATACTCGAATGGTCCCACAAACACTTCATCCTGTCAGTGAAGTTTACCTAGTGCAGTTTCCTGTGACTGTGTGGCAACTATGCTGCACTGCTTCTGAATTCAGAGCAGAGTTGTAACATTCATGTAGGCTGTGCTTGCAATACAGTGGCAGGGGGTGAGGCTATCAGCAGTGTCACTGCTGATTGATAAGCCTGTAAGTAGTCAGTCATTATCTGCCTCACCTAGTATAGCCCATTGTTTTCTGGATTCGCAGCACTGCCTGTGTTGTTAAACATCTCCCACCATGAGCTGAAGTGTCTTAAGGGGGAGGGCAAATGGGAGACAAATGAAGGTAAAGGAAGTTTTTTGCTTAATTTTTATGTTTGTGCATCACATAGTAAATTGATTTGGGACTTGTTTCAACTGTCATACTTTCAATACATTTTACCAAAACTTTAGCTGAAATAATCCATTTTTGAAAGGCTGTCAGAAACTAAAACACTATAACATAAAACACCACAGTTTTGTCCCCTCTTGATTATAAAAATCATTTTTGAGTGGGAGGCTGTCTTTTTGTCTTTTCCTTTTTTATCCTAATATTCTTCAGACAGCAGGTTTTCAAACTTTTTTTTTCTCTAGGGTGTAAGATCTTTTTTTCCTCTGAGGTCTGTAATCATTTTAGTACATATCTGCTTTTTTCCTTTTTGTAGTATAGTACAACTTGATTCTTAACTTTCTCTGAGCTAGAACATATTTGACAGTTAATATTTATGTCAAAACAGAGGCAGAATGGTCTGTGCTTTGCAATGTAAGAAAAGATAGGAGCATAGAATCTTGCAAATGTCAGGAAACTGTCTGCCATGTGTTTTCCCATCTGGACATGGCCTGCTCCCCTGTCAGTGGATAGGGATGTTAGAGATATGTGAATCTCCTCAAGTTTGATTTGCTGTCCTCAAACAAAATCTTAACTTTTCTCTGAACTCCATAAAAGTGGGGAAATCTTTATATTCCGTTTGGTCCTTTTTTGAGCTAAAACTATTGTCATGCAAGAGGATATGAGAAGACAGGCACTGTCATGGGGGACATATACCAATGCCAAACTTTAACAAGAAAATTACTGTGCAGCCGGAAGATGACCTTTTCATGTGGCTTTAAGGCTGACAATGAAAATATACAAATCCTTTTTTTGGATGCCTTTTAACTGTGCATGGTGTTATGGAACAGTGCAATTTTCATGGACAGCCTCATAAACAGAGTACTCTGACAAAGCGTATTGATTTTTATTTCTTGGATGTTGAGATACATATAGCAGTATTGCCCCAATTTGATTTTTTCAGTTTACAAAATGCTTTTTTAGGCAGGTTTAGTATATTTTTTAAGCATTGTTAACCACTTGCCCTCCTGAGGATTTACCCCCCCTTCCTGACCAAGCCATTTTTTGCATTACGGCACTGCGTTACTTTATCTGACAATTGTACGGTCATGCAACACCGCACCTAAATTAATTTATGTAATTTTTTCCAATGAATTGAGCTTTCTTTTGGGGGTATTTGATCGCCTGTGTGTTTTTTATTTTTTTGCACTATTGAAAAAAAAGACCGACAATTTTGAGAAATAAACAATATTTTTGACTTTTTGCTATTAAACACGTCCAGTAACAAAATTTAAAAATTCTAATTTCATCATAAATTTAGGCCAAAATGTATTCTGCTAATATCTTTGCTAAAAAAAAATCCCAATACGTGTAAATTAATTGGTTTACGTGAAAGTTATAGTGTTTACAAATGGCGATATACTGTATATACTGGGATTTTTTTTATTTTTACTAGTAATGGCAGTGATCAGCGACTTATAGCGGGACTGCAAGACTGCAACAAGAATTCTGACACTGGGGGGAACTGACTTGGTGTCACTGACATCCCCATTGACACCAATAAAGTGATCAGTGCTAAAAAAAAAAGCACTGACACTGTACTAATGACACTGGACAGGAAAGGATTAACATGAGGGGCGATCAAAGGGTTAACTGTGTGCTGTTTTACATAGTGCTATGTCTATGTGCTTCACTGTAAGCACACTGCTTTGCATGTCTGTGCTGTGCACGGCCATGTAAAGCAGTGTGCACGAGCTGATA
Source organism: Staurois parvus (assembly GCF_062004578.1). Lineage (NCBI taxonomy): Eukaryota > Metazoa > Chordata > Amphibia > Anura > Ranidae > Staurois > Staurois parvus. Next base: position 27,399,549 of record NW_028317886.1, on the reverse strand, counting down.
GCAAGGAGAACTGTTTTGTTTAAAAACAGTTCTCCTCCCTGTGGGAGATGCTCGGCAATCACCATCCGGGACCCAGTGATTGACAGCCACAGCCACGAACGACGGCGTGGGTAGGGCGCACGCGTGCCTCGCACACGCCCCTACCCGGAAATGACCGCCCTTCCAGGAGATGGTTACCACCCTGTGCACACATACAATTAATGTCAAGGAACAACATTCTCACTGAATACACAGCCTTGGGCTAGGTTCACACCAGGTCTGGGTAGTGCTGCTGCAGGACCTGCACAAATTCCTGGAGCTGCAATCACCCACACAGTGAAATGCGGGACCTTCTGGTGGATGTCATTAATCCTAATGGCACACTGCCCTTACTGGAAATCGCACTCACACTGAGAACACTGAGAACCTTGGTTCCTGTGCAGGCTGCGATTTCCAAAGTAGTGCAAGGACTTATTTTTTGCATTTTATGGAGCATAGCAGCCCATTCAAATGAATTGTCTGTCATGTTTGTGAAAACCACAGCCAACAGAGCCACGTAGATGTGAACCTAGCCATAGATCCACCATCAACTTGGTTGTGCAAGATCCTGCCTGATTGGAGGATACAGAGTGATTGCATAGATAGGTGTGTCCTACTATTATATAGTTTTGGTAAATCTAAAGGAGATCGTACAGATAGTATAATAAGATTGTATAGTGTTTGGCCACCTTTCTATACCTAAAATGAAGTAGATTCACTTTTTATGCCATTAACTGTTAATGGCACCCCAAACACACCAAAAAATCGTGGTAAAAATTCACTCCATTTCAAAAAACGTTCTGGTGCTCTTTTGGAGCGAATGTCGCACATTGGCCAGCGTATTCAAGTGAATTGGCTGCCCTTTGAGTGACAAGCAAAAATGTTTCAAAACACCCCAAAAAACACGAGTTCCCGCTACACGGAGATGTGAACGGAGCTTGACAGCTTAGAGTTTCTGCCCACTGTCCTCCTATGTCCTTGTACAAAGAGGTCATACACTATGCAATCTGATTGTACAATTTCCTTTAGATTTACCAGAACTATGGAATAGGACACACCTGAGACATATATACAATTTGTATCAAATCAGGCAGGCCCATGCACTACATAGCTGATGGCAGATTGTAAAATTAGATTGTATAGAAAGTGGATGGAAAATAAAAGAATTTTTATAGTAATGAGAGAGGTGTGGTCCAGACAGGTGAACACACCCTACCACTCTTCTGTGATGCTTCAATGAAGTGCATGGTGGGATACGATCTACAGGTGATGGAATCTAAAAACATTTTTAAACATCCAAAAAACATACAGGTGAACGTTCAAAGCTTCTGTACATGGGGTAAGTGAGATATAACCACATTGGGATGGCTGGGACAAAAATGGCATTAGGAAACCCTTCTATTTATATTGAAAAGTGAAATTCTTCCCAAAAATAAGCCTTTAAGCCTGCTTTGACCACTAGAAGTAGCAACCCCAATAGATCTCTAAAATCCATACGAAGTCCAAAGAAAATGACAGTGAAAGTGTACATGGCTTATTGAAAACTGGTCTCACATTTTAGACCTGCCAAAAGTCCTATCCTCTCCATGCTACTAAAACCTGGACCAGAAGATACTATTATACACTGCTAGGGAGGAAGTAAAGCACAAAGTAGATAGGTTGACTCTGAGTTCCAGTGCCACACCACAGTTCCTGCCGGTGAAAAGTCCCATTCCAGGCTAGTTGGACAACAGTTGGCGGATACCCCTATGACCACTAATTTTGTCTTCAGGTCTCTAACACAAAGATGGATGCTGCATCATCCTTATGAGTCCCTTTGAGGAGGCATTGCCAACCTTATTATCAAACCCACTTTTCCATTTAGCAAAGCTTCTGGTTCTTTTATTTACCTACAGGTTTAGTGCAATATCCTGTTTTGGGAGGACCATTTCTAATAACTCCCCCCAAAAGAGGGCTACAAAAGTATAGCAGTTCTCTTTAACAAACTTTCAAAATGCTTTAAGTCTTTTAAAATAGCATTACAACATGACTTAGAAACTCTGCATTGACTGAGGCCTAGTATATGTGGAGAAAATACTTATTGGTAATAATGCTTATTCACTTGGGAAAACAAAGAGTATATATGAACGTACTCAGTAAAAGCTTTGCCATATTTCCAACAGCACTGCAATAACATAGGTTTTGTGAGGTCAAATGCATTTCTAATATTTCTAAAATTTCTCTACAGGCCTGGGAATACAGAAATGACAGTTTAGAGATGGACTTTTGAACTTTGTATGTTATGCTATGTGAAGTTAAAGAAAATGTATGTGCCTTACAGCTTCTTGTTTTACTTAGTTTCAGATAAAAAAAATCTTAAGTTAAAGAACTCTTTTTATATAACTGCAACATTTCTATAGCTCTAAATACTAGTGTAAACAGATGTTTGAGATCAGGTTGAGGTCAGTTTTAGTATACACTGTTCAAGAAGATCCAATTTAAAATGAAAACACTGTATCCAGTCAGAAGATAAGGACAAATGTTACGCAACAGAGCCATATCACCTGGAAGACGGGGGCCATGGTCACCACGTCTTTGCTCCACTATTTATGACATGGCATCCAAACTGTGCCATCTGTAATCACAGTTTAAAGCAGAACTCCAGTTAGATTTTTTTTTTATCATGCAATGGGGCTGTTCCCCCATTGCATGGATTGGCTGCTCGATTTTCTAGGGGTGAGTACTAAGCTCATACTCACCTGACCTGCCGATCCTACAGAAAACCATGCTCCCCCACGGTCCAGTGGTGGACTGTTCCTGTGTGAGGAGCATGCATTGAGCGTGCTGATGTCAGGAACAGCCCATTTACAAGACTGCAGGAGCTGAAAGGATCAGTTTTGTGCAGGGAGGGCCGGCGGGTCAAGTGAATATATCTTTGGTGTCCTCTCCCCTAGAGTAAAATAAGCATTTGACCTATGCAGTGTCAGCATAGTCCCACTCTATGGGCCAAAAAAAACTTTCCCAGATTTCAGCTTTAAGGTGTATGTATAGTCAAACCTTTTTTCTTAGTCTTGGATACAGTGGGTAAAGGTTAGAGCCTTTGTCAAATTGTATTACTGTCTGTGTTCCTGCTTAGGAGATTCACCCTCTTTATTTTTCCTCATGAGGATTGTCACCAAGACAGACATGGGGGTATTTCTTAAAGCTGGATCATGCAAAATCTTGTGTGGCTCTACATAGAAACCAATCAGCTTCCAGCTTTTATTGTCAAAGCCTAATTGAACAAACTGATGTTAGAAGTTGATTGGCTGCCATGCACAGCACCAAATTGAGTGCTCCAGTTTTAGTAAATCTCCCCCAAAGTGATGGGAAATTGATGATGAATATGATATCAACAGAAGAAGAGGTAAGTGAAAATCTTCAAACTCGAACACCTATTCTGGTGACAGCTGTCTAAAGGGGGAAGGGGGGGTTCTCTTTCTTGAAGAGTTTTCTTTTCACTTCCTGTTGCATCTATGGTACATCCCATTCCCCCAACGATGCACTTTAATGCAAAATGCGCTGGTAGGGGCTTGAACTTGTGATACCATCCTGCCTGCCAAGGTGACGAGGCATTTGTGTTTTATCATTTGTACCTGCTTTTAAAAAGAGAGTACCTGACTATATTTTAAATAAATACTTACTCAGCAGTTTTCACACTATGTGCTGCCTATGTTTCTTCTCCTATTGTGGCTGAGAAATACAGCCTGGCCTGATATTACAATATTTGGAGTCACTTAGGATCCTCTTGATGGAAGCCTGGTGGCTAGATGTGAAGAGTTTCAGGATATCTGGAGGCGTCTAACATGTAACGTGCTGTCTTGATCTCTGTAGTTGGGGATCCGTATTTTTTGGTAAGAGGCTTGTTTGCGGTGGAGGGCACAAGATAGTGTGGAATAATTTTCACTCTTCTCACTGCTGGTGAATCCAGGGCTTTACATATCGCATTATTTGGAGGATTGACTTTTCACCTTTTTTTCTGTGTTTTTTCAGAATAATTTGCACTTGGACATTATGTGGTTTACATTTTTTTAGATTAAAACACTCTTAAGCTTGACATGTATGGAAGTGCATGTGTTTCTGTATACATGTATCTCTGGTACGGGAAGTGTGTGTATATGGGGGCGGGGTTAAAGCTGCTCAATGAGACATTGGCAGTAGTTTTATACTCAAACCTGAACCATTTAAAGTTTGAACTATAAATACACTTTACAATGCTAAATGACCACTAATTCAGTGTTTTTAGGGCCAGACCATCCCTTGCACTGGATGCAAGGTATTGTCACATAAGTTGACACCTATCTGGGAAATAAGCTAACAGCCTTTCTCCTTCCTTCACCAGTGGCTACCTCTCTCTTTAGTGTCTTTATGCTTTACAGAAGGATTGGTGTCTGAAGGCAAACTGGTATGTAGCCTATGGCTATACCTCCAGTGCCATAACCTGCCTGTTTGATTAGGCACATCCATAAATTGCACATACCAGACCATGACTCCCCCCAACAGAGACCAGGTCAAGCAGTCAGGGTGCAAAATAGCCTACCGAGCTTTCATTTAATGACTACTTATAGGTGAGCCTCTGATGCCACACTGCCACATTTCTATTAGTTAATGAGAGTGATCTTTTTCAAACCTAAAGATGCTGAGCTAAGATGCTACTTTATCAGCAAGCCAAGATTTGTGGATGGCAGGACGCTCATCTTGACACAGTGATTGAAGTTTCAACACAGATGTCAGAATATGACCGTCATGATAGTTGTGCTGATTACAAAGTAAATATGGAGTTGAATAGGTTAAGTTAGGTGCAGGTTTAAAATGATTCCTGCAAACTTTGGGGCTGTCTGTCAATACAGGAGATGCTATAGAGATGATCCCATAGAAACCTGTGAGGATTGAAAATGCAGGCACAGCCAGTTACAAAAAAGATTTATCCATTGGTAAATAAACAGTGTAGCAGAAAACAGCTGTGAAATTCAGATAAGTATGAATCCAGGGAAAGGGAAATGTGGGTTACTTTAGGGAATCAGGTAAAAAAGGTACATGCATTTAAATGTAGAAGTGCACTTACTTATCCTTTTATACATCTTTGATATTCCTAACACTGACCCCACATACATCAATATTCAGACATTTTTAACTATCATTTACAAAAATAACCAGCTATCATTTGCAAAAAATACCCAAAAAGATTATTATAATGTTCAACCTACCGTTTTCAAATAATTAATTGATCGACAAACTGTTGTTGGTAGGTAATAATGGGCAAATGTGTCTTGGTTTGATTTGCAGCACGCTCAAGAAAATTGGGAAGTCAAATCCAAATTCCACTGACCACGATTTTTACTTCCAGAATGATGGGTGGCTAAAGCACCACATCCCCAAATATAACTACAAATAACTCTTTTTTTATTGATTGGACTTTTAAGAAGTCACAAAAACTATATACCTATCTTTGCATATGTATATTTTACAAATACTTAAAAAATCACAGATTTATACATAAAACATTTTGTGGGTACACATATATTTCCTTTATAACAACCACCTTTAATGTTGCACATAGTTAAATATCGTGCACACATTATTTCAATGCACAATATACTGTAGGTGTTATAAGTTTTTACATTCTATTAAATATTCTTCTTTTAATTCAATGTTAAAAAAAGAGCTTGCTCTCAACATGTTTCGCTGTCAACTTCTTTTAGGTATGAAGTAATATGTATCAGCCCTGAGTGATCATAAGTGTTGTTACCCAATAGCTGAACAGCCTCCCCTATGGATGGCTAAAGGGAGAGAGGCAAGGTGAGCCAGTAATATGAGTGTTAACTGACACTTCTTAAAGAATCGGTTCACCTGTAGTAATTTGTTACAAGTTACATGTATATTTAGGCTCAGCCCTTAACCTCCCCCATGGGATTAGGTGGGGTTCCTTGCCCCCCGCAGCCACTGCCACATTTTAAAATTGGCATGGTGGTACAGGACTAGGTTCACACAGCTGTGTCATTAATTCACAGTGATCTGAATGACCTTCAAGTCCCATCTGCCACTGTAGCAGACGTCTTGTAGTTTTCAATGGACTGCGAGGGCACTAATGAGTGCTTTGATAGTCTACTCACTCTTCCTGTAGCTCTGAAAAGGAGGTATGGGCACAGAGGTGTAGAAAGAGAATTTAGGAGCCTAAAATTGCACCCGCAACCCACTGATTGTGGGTGCAATGCTCTGTAGGCTCCTGAGAAAAAAATAAATAAATGTACATTTTTTACCTCCAAAAATATGTGCATTTATTATTTTTTTTTAAAGGTGGGTGAACTTTAAAGATATACATAAAATTATGCTTCTGGTAACTGCCAATTTTTTTTATCACAACCAGGGCGGAAAGGGGGGAGGGTTTTGCTATGTGTACATAAACTAACAAGTGTATACTGAGCTGGGCATTACTTCCTTCTGCTGTGTACTTGAGAAAGGTGTACTGGCAAACTCCATTAAGGAAAAAGAGGCTGAATCTCAAAAATCAACTGACTTGTTAATAGGCAAGGATTTGTCAATCAAAAGGCACAAGGGAACCAGCTTGGGGTACATGTACCAGTACAAAAAAAATATGAATACTGTGCATTGAGGAGTGATCTTCTTTTTTATGGGAAAACACCAATCCTTTCAATCACATGCTTGGAAGATGCCTATAAACTGTATGTAGTGTTACAGAACAGTACAATTCCCATGGTCATTGTCAGGAACACCATATTCTGGCATCACATATTTTGGATGTGTAATTGGCTTTAAAACATCTACATTATTGCTTGTCTTGAATACAGCAGCAACTTTTTTTAGATAATTGTGGCTTAGACACCTGATTTTTTTTTATCCAGTGGTAATAGGTCTAAATTGATCAATGGAAGTAGCATCCGCAACAGATCTAAAAGCTTTATGATAGTATACTGTTAATAAATAAAGCTAAGACCCTTCAAATTGTACCAAATCGCCAGTGGCAAAATGGTTTCCTACTAGCGTATGAATTTCTTTTTCACAATACCACACTGTTGTCTTAAATGTTTGATAAAACATCAAAATGGAGTACAGGTTTTATCATGAGATAAAAGTTCAGAGCAAATTATTGCAGAGACAATAGCTACAAATATTGTTCTGACTCAATGTAGAATATGTGAGCAGCTTTAATAAACCACAATTTCAGAGGGACACAAATCCGGTTTTATCATGAAATAAAAGTTCCAGTGCATTATTTCAAAGACAATACCTAGCAATATTGTACAGACTCATTGTACACAGCATGTAAGCAGCTTTATAAAGCAACAATTTAAGAATGAAAACAGAAGTAGATTTTATCATGTGATAAAAATACAAGTGTGTTATTTAAAGCATAACTTCAATCTCTCACTCAACATGGACTATTTTTAATCCTTATGCTGTTAGTATTAGTGAAAAGATAGGAAAGTATATTAAATTTACTTGTTTAAACTGTTTTTTCCTTCAGCTACCTAAAAAAATGCATAGCCACATGAATGGATGCATGCTTTGCTTTAAATATTACAAATTAATTAAATATCTTTTTTGGTGTGTGGTGCTCAGATGCAGCTTAGTTCTGCTTTAAGAGACAATAGTCAGAAATATTCTATAAAAACAGATAGTGCAGCGCTAATAGTGGTATTAAAGTCATGTGAAATTATCTAGATAGATGATAATCATTAACATATAGGCAATAAAATATAAATATAAAAAATTATTATGTCAAGATAAGTAATCATATATGGAATGATAAGTATATGTAAATCACAAATATATTAGAAAGTACGTATAAAATAAAGGTAAGTATACAACTGTCTGCAGAGGTGACTAAATTGTGCAAAAAGTCCACCAGAACTTCAAACCGGTGCTTGTGCCTTGTATTAATATGAGAAGTGCGCACTCACCGGACATGCACTAATTAAGTGCATTATAATTAATATCCTGGTGTCAGCAGATAGTCGTCTGGGCCAGTAGGTGGAATAAACTCCCTCTCAGGATGGTTAGGGTCCAGGGACTTAAGTGCTGATGCTCTTGGGGTGTCCAGAATTTCCCTATAGGGATGGATGGATGCAGCTCTCTGAAGATAAGGCAGGAGGCTCCCTCTTAAGAAACACTGGATACTGGGCGTCTAGGAAAATAATACTCCCCACGTGGGGTCACAACAGAAGAATGCCCATAGAGTAGTAAGATTAAATTCATTTATTCAAAGCAAAGAGTTAGGATGCATCCGAGTAAAACAAACGAGTATAAAAGGAAACAGGAAGGACTAACCGTCCCTAAAAGGAAAATGCCGCCAGAACTCCACGATGCTCCGACGGCGTGACGTTACAGCGTTAGTAGGCACCTCCTACTTTAGGTCTCATATGATGTGCTTATATTCATGTACTTTTGTGAGTAAAATACCTTCTTTTAAATTTAATAAACATACTTTTAAAGGTAATGCACAAGGCCGGTGGGCCCTCTGTTTTGTTTTTCTCTATTAGTACTTTTGGACTCCCCGGTATTTGGGTTTTCCACTTTCACGTCAATTGGATGTTGCTCCATATCTTCACCTCTTCTAAGTGGCACATTTTGTGCTCCCTCTGGGATGGTAGCATTAAATCTGTAATTTTCCCTTTGTATCGGGGATCCAAAAGGGAGGCCACTAAGTTATAGACCCTATACATGGTCCAAATGGCTGCTCCTTTTAGGTAGTTTAGCATGATGATTCGCTACAAGTTGCCTGCTGTAAAGGACAACAGTGTCTTCAGTGATCTTATCTATCCCACATACAACTCCCAGGGTTTGAAGAGTGAAATGTCCCCTTGGAACCCAAACCCTCCTCCTCTTCCTTATATTCCTCCAATGCATCCTGTTGCCTCTGCATCACAGCAGCCATGAACCAGGACCCACTGAAGCAGTAATAAAAAAACAGCTTCCCAGGGGCCTGTCTTCATTCCATACCATGATGGCCAGCTGGTGCAGCCACTGCAGCCTGGCCAACATTGAGTTCCAGGACCTGGGTGTATCGCATATCAGGCAGTTGGCAAGCAGTTCTGTTGCCACTACATTATGACAAGGCAAATACTTGACTACATAAAGTGGCCACACACTCTTCTGGCCTGCTGTACGACATCCCAGAAGCAACAATACTTAAAGTGATACTAAAGTCTTGTTTTGGGAATCTGGCATTATGATGTTGGGTAAGGGAGTGATTGGGGATTATTTTTTCTTCCACTCCAACAGCTGAAAAAGAGGCGCCTGCATTGTCAAGGATGTTGCTGCATGAAGTTAGGAGACTTACAGCTAGAATCAAGCCTATATTTTGCCCTACTCAGTGTCACCCATGCTGACCCTCTTCCCCGCTTGATGTTCTGTAAAGTAAGCTTCTCAAACTTCTTGTCTGACTTCCTTCCCTACAACTTGGATGCAGATAGGTAATTTTGGGGGGAGTGGGGGAGAGCTGTAATGAAAGGAGGAGTGAGGGCCTTGTGTTGCTAACAGGTCATTGAGGTGCTGCCCCTACTGAGTTTTGTGATGCCAATTCATGTGTCTCCTTATGCATGTGGTACCCAAATGACTGGTTATTTTACCAAAAGTGATAATCTGCGGGCACAGGCTACATACCACAATGCTGCCTGCTGCTGCGGTAAAAAGCATACACTGTTGAGCTATTTAAAGCATAACTGGGGATATCAGTGGCCTATATCTGTGGGGCAATGCTATCTACTGTAAGTAGAATTGGGTCTCTGCTCTCTCTAGTCCTATGCAAAATGTCCTACTCTGGATGAAATATTCCCTCATTGCTGTTCTGCCTCTCCTTCACTTTGCTCCTCTACAATCTCTGGCACCCAGGCAATGTCTACCAACTCATCATATACACCCTTCTCATCACTTGAGCCCATCTGTTAGTAAGCTACAGCTGTAGCTGCAGGAACATCAATGCCTAATGTACCATCCCTCAATGCTCCTGGCACATTCTTCTCCAATATCTAATAACATAAATTCTTGTGCATCCTCCGGCAGCAAGTTACTGATAATGTGCTAAAATAATTCAGTAGATTGTCCATCTTTATTAATAGTTACAGCAACATGGGGAATGATGATGTAGTGCTTTGGTGAATGTAATTATATGGAGCATCAAACTGTTCAACAGAAGTATGAGGTGATAAACTGCAAACAAAGAGCAGCATTACCTGTTTCAGTCACATGTTCACACCACTGACACTGGAATAATAAAAATATCCTAGCAGAATTATATTAAAATAAAAACTACCACTAACCCCCCCCACACACACACACACACACACACACACACACACACACACACACACCAACATGTTAAAAAAACTAAATAAAACACTAAAACACTGCCTTATGTTTGACCCAGGTCCCACTTAGTCAGCTCTCCTTAGACTGCTTCCCTTCCTCCGCCCCAGCCCCCCTCTTTTTTCTTCCTCTTTTCTCCTTTCTTCTATTTATTTTTTGATTAAAAAAAATAGTGGCCTCCACCATGAGTCCTTAACGAATGCTCCTCTACCATGACCTACATGTGCACTAGTGGATCCACATCCGCTTTTGCTTACTGTTCCTCATCCATAAAGACATGGATGAGTGAGTTTGGGGTAGAGGAACTTGACTGGACTGCACAAAGTCCTGACCTCAACCTCATAGAACACCTTTGGGATGAATTAGAGCGGAGACTGTGAGCCAGGCCTTCTCATCCAACATCAGTGCCTGACCTCACAAATGCACTTCTGGAACAATGGTCAAACATTCCCATAGACACACTCCTAAACCTTGTGGACAGCCTTCCCAGAAGAGATGAAGCTGTTATAGCTGCAAAGGGTGGGCCAACTCAATACTAAACCCTACAGACTAAGACTGGGATGCCATTAAATTGAATGTGCATGTAAAAGCAGGCATCCCAATATAGTGTATATTGAATTAGAAAAACACTGCCTTAAATAGTGAGGGCTGGAACATAAGAAACCTCCATTATTGGCTCTTCTTAGCCAAATGACCATAGCTCAATTGGTTTTGCCACAATCCATGCTCGACCCAAACCAGAAGTCCATCCCTAATGTAAGGTTGGCTGATCTATCCCAGGGGCGGACTGACCATTTGGAAACTCGGGCACTGCCCGAGGGCCCGGGGTCAGTAGGGGGCCCCATGAGATGCCCCTGGTACCTTTTTCATAGGCTTTTTTGAGTTTGGGCAAGGACACAGGGGCCCCATGATCCCCTATTGCCCAGGGGCCCCATGAGTTGTCAGTCCGCCCCTGATCAATCCATTTATTTTCGTGACTTAAAAATGGTTGAAAGCGGTTGTAATTGCTTGGGAATGGACACATGAATGGCCAGTATTAACCCGTTAATTCAACCTCTTGTTTGTAGAAAAAAATGCTTCCCTAAGGACATTGTATCATCAAAAGGCTCCTCTATGGCAAAACTGAGTGAGTAGCATGCTTCTCCATAGCAGGCTTTTTAGCAGCAGCAATAATTGAAATATTTAGTTAGAATGATCTATATAACTCTATCCTGTCCTATGAAAGCACTATTCCATCAGCAGAGCATTTTAACCTAGTCAGGAGACTGGTATAAAAACCCTGACTGGTAATGTAGCACCTAGGGCCGTTGCCAGAACATCTTTTGTGTCTGATGGTATTTTGCTTATTAGTAGTTACCAAGTGATAATTAAATTAATTTCTGTACTGGTTGGACTTGGTTTTTCACTGTTTTTTTAAATCAGTAAAAAGATGAGACTCTTTACAAAGTATTTATCCTGATGCAGCCAGAGTATATGGGTATCCATCGTCATTGTTTGTGCATACATCTAAACAGACTTGCTATTGACAATGAATGATAAACAATTCAGAAGCTGAATAGTTGACTCTTGACTAATAAGGATAAAATATGGTATCCCCATGACAAATAGACTACACAAAATATTTACTTGATTTGCCTTTTGCAATGACTTGTTATATTACATGACTAGGTACTGAATCCACTAAATAGAGTAAAGTAAGTAAGAAATAAAGCTGCAAAAAATTAAAAACATTAAATATCGACAAATATTTTGTAATCGTAAACAAAGGTTGTAGACTAGTCATGAAAATACCTCCAGGTTGAAATGTACAAAGCAATTTACTGACAGACAAGTTTATTTAGGTCCATTACATGCCACATCTTAGTAAAGTGAATATAGTATAAATGTACTATATTGATTCCCTGCAAAGCACAAATAACCTGACTTACAGAATTTTACTTAACAATTACTTCTTGCAACTCACAAAGGAAAATAATGTCTCTTGGCTACAGAAAATGTCAGAAACAAATCGATGTTCTGACTTAAATCAGAGAGTCTAAAAAATGTTTTCAGAAATATTTTAACAGAAGATTCTCTAAAAACTAGCTTGTAGTGGTCTTTTATTGCAGACCCATCTTATTGCACATTATTATATGTATGTATCAATTTTTTATAATACTGTACTGTACTATATTGATTTCATTTTGACAGAGATGTAGAGTTGTCAACCTGCTGTGCATGGTCCTTTATTTGGACATTGGGCTGCCTATTAGATCTACAGGAGAAAAAGCAGGCCTAACCCAGTGTCCAACTGAAAGGGCAAGCACAGCAGGAAGGCAATGCTGATTCTAATTGCAAGGCAGTGTCCTACCACTGTCAGGTGCTGTTACTGTAAGGATAACTAGGTACACAACTTGGCAACAGATTCACAAAAAAAGAAGAATGATGCCAAACATACCGAGAAATAAATGTAGGTTTACTTACATCTTAACCATCATATTGAGAATGGTGTTCCCATTGAACTTGCGATCCTTCCAGGATTGAGAAGAGTGTGGTAATGACATTGATTTTTTTTTTTTAAGACTGCAACCATGGGTGACATATGACCATTAATGGTTTTGTTAGATTTTTGAAAAAATTTAATATATTTGAGAATCCTGCGCACCAGAAAACAAGAGAGGTTGGGACCTGTGGGCTGCTGCTAGCAATTAACACAAATTTGTGTGTTAGACGATTGGAATGCTGCGCTGTCACTCCTACAACTGTGAGACAATGGTTAGAGAAGCAATATACTGTATGTGATTTAACAAAAATCTGTGGTTGTGTAAGTATGTAGTGCTACAATGCACCTCCCTCTTCAGTGTATAAATGTGTGAACTATACAAGAATGCTGATGGTGCATACCGTGTTGCAATGCACCTGTCTTATTAATGGGTGAAATCCTACCAATCACCATATTGCACCATACTACAATACACCTCCCTTAGATGAAATACTTGTGCAACACTCTATAGTAAAAAATAGCAGATGAAATGCTTGTGATATAAATCATAAACCATAGGTGAGAACCCCTATGTGGCAAGCTGTGAATAATTCAGGGACTACAACACACCTTCCTCTAAAAATGACACACTAAGTTAATAGTGCTGAATATAGATCTATGAATTATGAGTTCTTAGAAAAAAGGAACTGGAAAATATACCATAAACCATGAAGTGAGAACACCTATATATCAAACTATAAATATAGCGGAGACTACAAAACACCTTCCGCAAAAAGTAAGCCACTATATTAGTTGTGCTGGAAATAATCCTTTTAAAAGAAAGTGTCCTTGAGAAATCAATATATAAATACAATAAATGTGCCGTTTCATGGTATGAATTCCTGGTACTACAAAGCACCTTCCACAATTTTGATGAAATAGTGCCTTGGTGATAATTGTATGATCTTGACAAAAAATTGGTGATAAGTGCTGTCACTCATGCTCCCCCTCCAGAACCGCACTCACTGCAAGGTGTTGACCCCCTACATTTAGGTAGGTCAAAAGTGCTTTTGGGTGCTTTGCTTCCTCAAGCCCCTGCAATGGACCAGCCTTCTATGATCTCCTTTTATTTAAGTAAAATCCCATAAAATTGCACTTACATCAAAATCATGTATGTAGTGCTTTAAAAAAAATAGGTCCTAGGACACTGTTTCACTCTGTATTCACCCACGTGTGAACTGGAAGTGACACAATTAGCCCCACCCAACACGTTTCGTCATACTGGCTTCATCAGACTAGGCCACGTTATTCCATTGCTACGAGCGAGATACAGTTCAGATCCTCGTGTGCCCATTATAGGCGCTTTTAGCTGTTGAGTCAGGTCACTATGGGCACTCTGACTGTTCTGTGACTGTGCAGCTCCATACACAACAAACTATGATGCCCACTTTGTGTTTTTAAGTATGTTACAATAAACCATGTTCTTGAGGACAACATCCATTTTTCATCATGGTCACCAATCATTGCAGTGCCTTGTGTGGCCCCTACAATGAAAGAGCCAGCTGGTTGTGTTCGTATTCCAGGCCAAAAATTCCCATTTCTCCCCTGGTCCTCCCTTGTAGAACTTTCCTGAAAAAGTATATTCTCACTCTATATTGTGACTAGAGATGAGCGAATCAAACATGACGAAGTGGAATTCGTTCCGAAGATTTGGAAAAATTCTATTCGCGACGAATCCGAAGATTAGCAAACTTCGGTTGCACGAATCGAATTTTCCCAAAAATGGCGGCGACATGTGTGGCGATGGAGAAAATGGACAGAGAAGATGGGGCGGGGATCTCTGGGAAGGCGCGCAGACAAGGCGCGCTGACCCATAATGCATTCATGACATGTGATCGCATTAGCCAATCAGCAGCCAGCCAGCACTGTGTAATGGTGGAGCTATAAATCGCGGCCATCTTAGAATTCTCCATTAGCCTCCGGTCATTCAAGAGAGACAGACCTGTGTGTATTAAGGGACAGAGTTAGGGCCACAGAGACTTTAGGGCCACAGAATCGTTACTCAGGGACACAGAATCGTTACTCAGGGACACAGAATCGTTACTTAGGGCCACAGCTATCAAAGAATCGAAAATTTAAAGTGACATACACCCTTTTTTTTTTGGTGGCTGTCGTGCACAGTTGGTGCTGCAGTTTGCCGATTGTGCAAAATAAACTGACTTTCTGCTTCACAACCACTATTGTACGTTCAAAGAGTTAAATCCATTTACACGCCGGCTGGCGGTAATATTTTTTGGGTGATTAGTGCATTCCAGTGACAGAAACGTACAGTTTCCAGCCAACGGCAAGCTGCAATTGACCGATTGTGCTAAATAAACTGACTTTCTGCTTCACAACCACTATTGTACGTTCAAAGAGTTAAATCCATTTACACGCCGGCTGGCGGTAATATTTTTTGGGTGATTAGTGCATTCCAGTGACATAAACGTACAGTTTCCAGCCAACGGCAAGCTGCAATTGACCGATTGTGCTAAATAAACTGACTTTCTGCTTCACAACCACTATTGTACGTTCAAAGAGTTAAATCCATTTACACGCCGGCTGGCGGTAATATTTTTTGGGTGATTAGTGCATTCCAGTGACATAAACGTACAGTTTACAGCCAACGGCAAGCTGCAATTGACCGATTGTGCTAAATAAACTGACTTTCTGCTTCACAACCACTATTGTACGTTCAAAGAGTTAAATCCGGTTTTATTTTTGGGGTGCTTATTGAATTAAAGAGTATGTCAGACAACACGCAGAGGAGTGGCAGAGGAGGCAATGTTTCAGGAGCGAGCAGACGTGGCAGCAGAGGAAGGGGTCGAGGCAGCACTAGTCGCAGCCAGAGGCCAGTGCTCCCGGTGTCATCCAGCGGTCATGTCTCCACCGACAACCCTGCCGTCATCGATTGGTTGACTCGGTCGTCTTCCTCTTCCCAGGTCACCTCTGACACCTACAGCCAATGGTCGGTGGGTACGTCAGACACAACCGTTAGTTGGCATGGCCCGGGAGCAAGCCCACTGAAATCACGTGTCCTCGACCTGCCCCTGTCCTTTGGTGTTCCCTCACCAAGTGAAGTATCGCATGCTGTGGGCTCAGCCCCACTGTACAGTGAGGAAGAGCTAACAGAGGGCGGTCAGGAACGGGGGAGACATCCGCCTCTTCAGCAGCCAGGCGAAGAAGTACTGGCGAGGAGAGTGGCTCGGTAGCCGGTCTAGAGACAGGTCTGTCTCCTGACCCACACGCAGCCGAGGGGGCTAGTAGTGACGCGGAGACCCTAATTGATGATGATGAGGCTGATCGCACTTGGCAGCCTCGTCGTCATCAGGCTATTGCTTCCGCATCATCAGGAGAAGAGGGTGCCAGCTTGCCAGCGAGCAAAACAGTCGGTGGGTTGCCCAGGAGGCAGCAGGGTCGCAGCAGTGTCAGTGGAGCCAAACGGCCACGGAGTAGAGCACCAGCTCCACTGCAGCCTACCACCACGGCCAGTAGTGGTGCCGGTGTGCACGGAGGAAGTAGCAGTCAGCCAGTGAGGAGTAGCGGGGGCAAAGTTTCCTACTCGGCGGTGTGGCAATTTTTCGTCAAGCCGCCCGAGGAAGTAAACGTAGCCGTATGTCGACTATGTGGCCAGAAAGTCAAGCGTGGCCAGGGGGCCAATGTTGGGACTACAGCGTTGCGTCAGCATATGCAGAGTCGCCATTCGGTGGCCTGGGGAAACCGTGATAAAGATACGGCGGTTCTGCCTGCCCCAGCCCCCGCTCCATCACCCGCTCCGTTACTTGCTCCGTCACCCCACGTCAATCGCCCTCTATCAGCCAGTCAAGGCTCCAACACCTCTGCTGAGGGGAGTTGTCGCTCGTTGGCATCTTCCGCTCGTTCAGATGCTCCTTCTCCTGCTACTCCTCTTCACGGATTCCGTCAGCAGTCTTTCTTGGAATCCGTTTCCAAGAGACAACAGTTTGCGAGCACGCACCCGACGGTGCAGAAGCTGAACGTCCTCCTGTCCAAGTTGCTGGTGCTGCAGTCCCTCCCTTTCCAAGTGGTGGACTCAGCACCTTTCCGAGAAATGATGGCTTGTGCCGAGCCGCGGTGGAGAGTGCCAAGCCGGCATTTCTTCGCCAAAAAGGCAGTGCCAGCCCTGCATTCACATGTAGAAGAGATGGTGGGCCAGTCTTTGAGCATGTCGGTCTCTGCCAAAGTGCACGGCAGCGCCGACGTGTGGAGCTGTAACTACGGTCAGGGACAGTACATGTCATTTACGGCCCACTGGGTGAACGTGGTGCTGGTACAGCCGCACCAGCAACTTGGACAGGTCACGACGCTTTTGCCTCCACGTTTGCACGTCCTTGGTCCAGCAAAGATGTCCGCCTCTACCACCTCTTCTTCCGCCGTGTCCTCAGCCGCCACCCCCGTGCCAAGTCCCATTACCCGACCGGCATATCACATGTGCAGGGCGCAACGGTGTCACGCTGTGCTGCACCTGGTATGCCTTGGCGAACGTAGTCACACAGGGGAGGAACTTCTGAGTGTAATGAACAGAGAAATCGACAGATGGCTGTCTCCGCGCAAACTGAAAATCGGAACCATATTGACCGACAACGGAAAGAACATGGTGTCTGCTCTGCGTCAAGGAAGGTTGTGCCATGCGCCATGCATGGCTCACGTGTTCAATCTGGTTGTCAAGCGGTTCCTAAAATCCACCATCCCACTGCAAGACATCCTTAAAATGTCACGTAAACTTTGCATGCATTTCAGCCATTCCTACACCGCAAAGCACACCCTCCTTGAGCTGCAGCGGCAGAACGGAATTCCACAGCATCGCCTGATCTGCGACGTTGCAACAAGGTGGAATTCAACCCTACATATGTTAGACCGCCTTTACGAACAGCGAAAGGCCATCACCGATTTCCTGATGTTAAAAGCGGATAAAGGTACTCCCCTGTGTAACTTAGATGTCAGCCATTGGCAGCTCATGCGTGACACCTGCCGCTTGCTCAGGCCCTTTGAGGAGGCCACGCTATTCGTGAGTCGGCAGGACTATGGGATGAACGACGTCATTCCTCTGTTGCACGTCCTGGAACAAATGCTGTTAACAATGGCTGGTCAGGGTGCGGTAGACGTGGCGCACAGATCTCAACGCCACATGACCCCTGTGGGGGCAGGACAGGAAGAAGAGGAGGAGGTAGAGGAGGACATTGGTGCTCAGGAATTATTGAGTGAAATGGGTGGTTTTTCCACTCAGCGGACAGAAGTGGAGGAGCAGGAGCATCTGGTAGAGGAGGAGGAGGAGACAGAGGACCCAGACGCACCGTGGCAGTATGCTGTGGAGATGGAGGCAGGGAGTCCCTCGCATTCCTTGGCACAAATGGCCCATAGCATGCTCGCTTGCTTGCGTAGCGACAGCCGAATAATAACCATCAGACAGAGGGATGACTTTTGGCTGTCCACCTTGTTGGACCCTCGCTACCATTCAAAAATGGTGGCCCTTTTCACACCTGCTGAGAGGGAGGCCAAAATAAAGTACTATAAAAACCACCTATGTAGTCAGTTGGTCTCTGCCTTCCTGCGCCAACGTCCATCCTCAGACACTGTGGGCCCTGTGCGCTCGCGTTCCGCTGCCATGGCAGCAGGGTAGGGGTGGGGTGGTAGGAGCAGTGGCAGCTCCACCAGCAGCGGCTGCCTCAGTCTGCAGTCGATGATGAGAAGCTTTCTTCACCAGCGCAGTGAGGAAACTACTAACCAGCCGCAGCAGCAGCAGCATCAGGTGGACCTGGAGCAGGACCTCAAACAACAGGCTTGGGCCTACTTGGACAGCACCCTGCCAACCGAGGTAGACAATCCCCTTGACTACTGGGCAACGAAACTTGACCTTTGGCCCCAACTAGCTGAATTTGCCCTTGAAAGGCTGTCATGCCCGGCCAGTAGCGTGGCATCGGAGCGCGTGTTTAGTGCGGCAGGAGGTATTGTAACTCCGCGGAGGACACGACTGTCCACCCAAAGTGTGGAGAGACTCACGTTTGTGAAAATGAATCAGGCGTGGATTAGTCTGGATTTCAAACCACCAGTTCCTGACACAACTGACTAAATCCACCATGAATCATGCCCCAAACATGTTATTAGGGACAAATGGAAGACCTCCACCTGATCCGTACATTTGTATATATATTTTATTGAGAGGCTGCTGGTCGGCCGACTCATGTTTTGCACATTTTTAATGACTTATACTCTGCAGGTCGGGCCCCTCATGAATTGGGGTTTTTAAATTATTTATACTTCGCTGGACGACCGTCACATGAATTGAACCTTTTTAATGACTTATACTCTGCTGGTCGGGCCCCTCATGAATTGGTGTTTTTAAATTATTTATACGTCGCTGGATGACTGTCACATGAATTTAAACTTTTTAATTATTTATAGTCGACCAGTTCCAGACCGATGGAATAGCAATTTTTTTAAATATTTATTTGACAAGTGTTGTCCATCTCATCAATGAGGTGGACTGTTTATTTATTGGCCACGGTTTGGCCCCCTCCTGTTTCTTACATTGTTAACTTGTTGTATCGGTCACGGTTTGGCCACATGTTTGGTTGTCTTGTTAAGATTTTCTGTAATGTACACAGTTACGCTTGACTTGTCGACTTTCCACAATCTACTAAGGTATAGCATCGCATCAAAGTTTTTTTTTTTTTTTTTTTTTTTGGTCTAAACCATTTCTTATAATGTCAATTTGTAGGATACGCCGCTGTAAGGCGACCTACTTTTTTGTCACTGTGTAGACATCTATTTATAGGCCGATGTTTGGCCAGAAAGATATATATATAGTAATAACCTAGCCGTTCAAGCCGCTCACTGAACACCTCGGGAATTGCTTTGTATATCTGTGCCCTTAGGGGCCGCTGTCTGGCGACATAATTTTTTGTCACTGTGTAGACATCTATTTATAGGCCGATGTTTGGCCACAAAAATATATTTAGTAATAACCTAGCCGTTCAGGCCGCTCCCTGAACACCTCGGGAATTGCTTTGTATATCTGTCGCCTTAGAGGCCGCTGTCTGAACAGCTCATGAATTGCTTTCTATATGTGTCGCCTTTGAGGCCGCTGGCTGGACAGCTGATGAATTGATTTGTATATATGTACTTATTGTCCGCTGTCCGGACAGCTCATGAATTACTTTTTGTATATAGCCTTCCAAACCACTCTCAGAATAAGTCATGATATTCATGCTGTGTATAGCCTTATAGGCCAATGGTCAATCAAGTCATGATTGTTATAGTGTGTATAGCCTTATAGGCCGCTGTCTTTACAACTTTATAATTCCATGCAGTATATAGCCCTATCGGCCACTTTCTGGCATCCAGTTGCTGTAGCCCCCATCACCACACTGTGCCACGGGCCCCTGTACCGCCTTCTCATACTGCTGCCAGATCCATCCTCTGCCATGTGCGTCTTTGTCGTCTGCTCACGCTGCTGGGTTCCAGTTTTAAACCTAGGCCTGTGTATGGCTTCCGAATACTGCTGCCTCCACCGCCACCCTGCGCCATGTGCCTCTGTCGTCTGCTCACGCTGCTGACGGCTTCCGCTTTTTAACCTAGGCCTGTGTATGGCTTCCGAATACTGCTGCCTCCACCGCTACCCTGCGCCATGTGCCACTTTCGGGTCTCCTCACACTGCTGCCAGGTCCATACTGATTCATGGCCCCCTGTACCGGCTCCTCATGAACGTGGTTCAGCGGGTTTGCATCACTTAACGGCAAATCGTTGACAAATGCTGGGACGTTCAGTGTTGTGCGCATTAAGCCAGACACCAAAGGGCAGCACAGACCTGTTATTACTCGCTCAAGCATGGCTGAACAAAACCAGTCTCTACCACAAATTGGACCCAGACCTGCCCAGGGTCTCGTAACTAGATTGCACGGAGGAGTAGAGTCCGTTATCGGAATTAAATAGACAAAACGCCACACCAAAAAGAGTGGCCATTTCCAACACTTATTCCAGAAAGAGGAACAACCCGTTTCATATACGGCCCGTAGACGTTTCACGTCTGCCACATTCAGTCGATTTAAGACGCAAGCTCCACTTCCTGTGGTCTCTGACCGTCGATATACCTTTAAGTGTCAGCTTTGAAGCTATATTCCCTCCGGAGCACTGACACTGGTGCCCTTCCGTCAACATGCCTTTAAGTTTCAGTTTTCAACCATATTCCCCACAGAAGCCAAACTCTTGGGTATCCCAGAAGCTGCTCAGCGGGTCAGGGCAATAAAGCTCCCGGTTCGCAGGTTGTTCCGTCTTATGGATGGAAGTACGACGGTATATGATCTTCTTCGCACCCACGGCATCACCTCATAGAATCTCTGCATTGCATCTGCAATCACAACGCTGACTTCCCGGATCGCCACTCAGCCATTGGACTCTTGATAGTCCTCTCCCCACACTGCTGCTGGGGGGACTTTTTAACCTAGGCCTGTGTATGGCCTTCAATTGAAGCTGCTTCCGCTCCGCCACTCTGCCATTGGACTCTTGATAGTCGTCTCCCCACGCTGCTGCTGGGGGGACTTTTTAGCATAGGCCTCTGTATGGCCTTTAATTGAAGCTGCTTACGCTCCGCCACTCTGCCATGGGCCTCTTGGGTATCCCAGAAGCTGCTCAGCGGGTCAGGGCAATAAAGCTCCCGGTTCGCAGGTTGTTCCGTCTTATGGATGGAAGTATGACGGTATATGATCTTCTTCGCACCCACGGCATCACCTCATAGAATCTCTGCATTGCATCTGCAATCACAACGCTGACTTCCCGGATCGCCACTCAGCCATTGGACTCTTGATAGTCGTCTCCCCACACTGCTGCTGGGGGGACTTTTTAACCTAGGCCTGTGTATGGCCTTCAATTGAAGCTGCTTCCGCTCCGCCACTCTGCCATTGGACTCTTGATAGTCGTCTCCCCACGCTGCTGCTGGGGGGACTTTTTAACATAGGCCTCTGTATGGCCTTTAATTGAAGCTGCTTACGCTCCGCCACTCTGCCATGGGCCTCTTGGGTATCCCAGAAGCTGCTCAGCGGGTCAGGGCAATAAAGCTCCCGGTTCGCAGGTTGTTCCGTCTTATGGATGGAAATACGACGGTATATGATCTTCTTCGCACCCACGGCATTACTTCGTAGAATTTCTGCATTGCATCTGCAATCACAACGCTGACTTCCTGGATCGCCACTCAGCCATTGGACTCTTGATAGTTGTCTCCCCACACTGCTGCTGGGGGGACTTTTTAACCTAGGCCTGTGTATGGCCTTCAATTGAAGCTGCTTCCGCTCCGCCACTCTGCCATTGGACTCTTGATAGTCGTCTCCCCACGCTGCTGCTGGGGGGACTTTTTAACCTAGGCCTGTGTATGGCCTTCAATTGAAGCTGCTTCTGCTCCGCCACTCTGCCATTGGACTCTTGATAGTCGTCTCCCCACACTGCTGCTGGGGGGACTTTTTTTAACATAGGCCTCTGTATGGCCTTCAATTTAAGCTGCTTACGCTTCGCCACTCTGCCATGGGCCCCTGTACCGCCTCCTCTTGCTGCTGCCAGGTCCAGAGTGTGTCATGGGTCCCTGTACGGCCTCCCATTGCTGCTGACTTCATCGCCAGACTCTGCCATGTGCCACTTTCAGGTCTCCTTACACTGTTGGTGGGTTCCATTTTGTGATAGGGTGCTGTATGGCCTTCCATTGCTGCTGCCTCCACCGCCACCCTGCGCCATGTGCTTCTGTCGTCTGCTCACGCTGCTGACGGCTTCCGCTTTTTAACCGAGGCCTGTGTTTGGCTTCCGAATACTGCTGCATCCACCGCCACCCTGCGCCATGTGTCTCTGTCGTCTGCTCACGCTGCTGACGGCTTCCGCTTTTTAACCTAGGCCTGTGTATGGCTTCAGAATAATGCTGCCTACACCGCCACCCTGCGCCATGTGCCTCTGTCGTCTGCTCACGCTGCTGCCAGGTCCATACTGATTCATGGCCCCCTGTACCGGCTCCTCATGAACGTGGTTCAGCGGGTTTGCATCACTTAACGGCAAATCATTGACAAACGCTGGGACGTTCAGTGTTGTGCGCATTAAGCCAGACACCAAAGGGCAGCACAGACCTGTTATTACTCGCTCAAGCATGGCTGAACAAAACCAGTCTCTACCACAAATTGGACCCAGACCTGCCTAGGGTCTCGTAAGTAGATTGCACGGAGGAGTAGAGTTCGTTATTGGAATTAACTGTGAGGGACTTTTAAACCTAGGCCTGTGTATGGCCTTCAATTGAAGCTGCTTCTGCTCTGCCACTCTGCCATTGGACTCTTGATAGTCGTCTCCCCACGCTGCTGCTGGGGGGACTTTTTAACATAGGCCTCTGTATGGCCTTCAATTTTAGCTGCTTACGCTCCGCCACTCTGCCATGGGCCCCTGCACCGCCTCCTCATGCTGCTGCCAGGCCCTTAATCTGCCATGGGCCCCCGTACCGACTCCTCATGCTGCTGCCAGGCCCGTAATCTGTCATGGGCCCCTGTACCGCCTCCTCATGCTGCTGCCAGGTCCAGAGTGTGTCATGGGTCCCTGTACGGCCTCCCATTGCTGCTGTCTCCATCGCCACACTCTGCCATGTGCCACTTTCAGGTCTCCTCACACTGCTGGTGGGTTCCATTTTGTCATAGGGTGCTGTATGGCCTCCCATTGCTGCTGCCTCCACCGCCACACTGTGGCTCCACACTCTGGTTTTGGCCCCGTGACTGCCCAAATGAGTGAAGTGTGCGGTGATTCTAAGATCGACGGCACTCATCTGCATGTCATACTGACAGACAGTATTATTTCTCTTCCCCAGCAGACTCCAAGGGCATTTAAATTAAAGGTACAGTGTTCTGCACTAATATAAAGGCTCTCTGAAGCCTAGAAAAACCCTTTTTATAAGTTAAATTCGCAGCGAATATATTCGGCTCGAAGCGAATTTATTCGGCGAATTCGGCGAATCAGCCGAACCGAATTTTTGAATAATTCGCTCATCTCTAATTGTGACATCTGAGTGATGTGTTCATGCATACTTGTAAAATTACTGGAAGGTCCACTTAAACAATTGTGGCAGAGTAATATGACAAGGCAGAAATTGTGATCTAAATCTCTGCTCTCTTTCTCCAGAAAATGCAGTAAGAGAAAAGTATAAATCTTTCTATTCTTTCTGTCCTGCTGATATACTATTGAAAATTAGTTACTGTAGATTAATATTCAACAGCAAGTGCCTGATTTGTTTAGTTGAAAGCAATATATTCATTCAATGACAATGAGGGAGGATTATTATTTAAAATGAAATTGTAACAGACGTTCTAGTAACCATGCTGGGAATTTTAGTGCTCTGTAGGTACGAATGTATTGCAAGCAAAGCAGTTGTCAGCAAGAAAGTAGGGCACATTCAGCATGTAGTATTGTGTTTATAAAGCACTTTTTGTATGTGTTATACAATATGTTTAGGTACAATAATCATCAAGTGGGAGACAGAAAAAATGGAAAACCTGATAATGGTTTTAATGTTCAAAAAAAGGTTGCTAGACTTTTGAAACTGGCCCATACAAGTGAGAGATTAATATTGCAATATTGGCATCATGCTCCCTTGAATGTATACATTGTGCACACCTGAAAACTCATGACCACATTGGCCACATGACCAGTGAAATAGGTCTCTAGCTTTTAACCTTACAAGCTTTGAATATGTGCCCTATATGTTTGTGTGCTGTTTTCGTGTGCAATGTCTCTAGCATTGAGCTGTCATCAACTATTACAGCAGGGCTCAAAATTTTACGTTCTGAGCTACTAGCCAGGCCATAAAAATTACTCACCACCAGTTTTCCCACTCAACCCCTACCCTGACCCGACCCTAATTCCACCCCTAAATATGCCCTCATAAATTATCTCACAAAATTACACTGTTAAATGTTTTATGCAGAATAAAGTTACAAAAATAAATATTAAATAAACACCCATCAGTTGCCCTCCTTTACATCAGGTATCCCATCAGAGTCCCCCTTTATAGTAGGTATCCCATCAGAGTCCCCCTTTACAGCAGATGTCCCATCAGAGGCCCCCCTTTATAGAGTGGAAAGAAGGAAAGGGAGGGAAGGAAGGAAAGGGAAGGAAGGGAAGGGAAGAGAAGGAAGGAAGGAAGGAAGGAAGATCAAACTCACATGAATGGCACCCAGCTCACTGGCTCAGTCAGAAGCATTACAGAGCTGCTGGTTTCTCTGTATACAATTTTCCACCCACACATCCCCTTAGAATTTGCACACACTGGAGTGTGGGGGAGGCAGAGTAGATCCAGCCTCTCTCTCTTATTGGTGTGGAAGTTGGGGGGAGGGGCTGGGCACAGAGGAGCATACAGGGGGGCCCGGAAAGAGAAATCCGATTGACAGTCAGGGGTGATCGGTGCAGCGGTGGGGACAGTTACAAGCACCAATCTTCCTGTATGGCTTTCAATAAAGCAGCTGAAAGCAACATCTCCTCCTCCTCCTGCGGCTTTCAGCTGCTTAACCCCTTGGCGCTGGCACCTCCCGGGCCCTTTAAGGGTTTCAGAAGCCGGGAGGTGAGGCGGGGTTTTAGGGTCATGTGACTGCCGTGATTCGCTGTCACGGCAGTCACATGATAGGGAAAGGTCCCGATCGCAAGAGGAGATCGGGACCTTTCCATGAGTACCATACATGTGTGCTGGGAGCGCGCAGGGCGCGCTCTCTCAGTACATATGTTTTTTTTAATTGCACACAAATGTGCGACCACTCGGCGTGAAAGCCCAGACATCGGGAGGCTGCACATTTGTATGCGGCCAGCGCCGAGAGGTTATTTGAAAGCCATACAGGGAGATTGGTGCTTGTAACTGTCCCCACCGCTGCACCAATCATCCCCGACTGTCAGTTTCACCTGCTGCTGTCTGGACAAACTCACCCCCACCATATTTCCACTTGCCAATGCGAGCAGGCAAGTGGAAATTTTGAGCTCTGTATTACAGTGTGATCACCCACATCTGTCAATGTGCCACGATATAGGTGCCAGAGACTACTGTTTTTAGTGTATGTCTGGGTATATTTATTTATGTCAGTCAGTGTCAATCTTTATAAAATAACAAATGAAATGTAAAGAGAGACTATAGGATATACATAAAACACTTTGAGTGACCCTGTTACTACTGGGTCCATCCTAAAATAAAGCCTGTATTGATGTTATATTCTTACTTTTCTGGCAGCTCATGCCTTCAAACTCCCCCATGTTTCTGATATTTAGCATTTCTAGATGTGTGAATAACTACTTTTCCCACCACACACTGTGGTTCCTCCTCTTCCTCAGACATCACTTAGGATCTTGGGAGCAGATCTGGGTCCTGAAGAAGCTTTAGCACTATAGGATGATTTGGGCAGGCTCCCTGTAAGACTCCATCTAGTCTGACCTTGTAAGCCTCACCAAGGTCTATACCATTCTTGTGAAGGATTTGATGCAGGATCTTCTCTAATCAATCTATGAATCAGAAAGCTTCTCCTCCCTGTGCTGGAGAGTGTGTTAGAACTTGCATAACAGATCTGGGAGTTTACTCATCCAAACACACCATAGGATGCTTCCATATAGTCCAGTGTGACACAGTCCTGCTTTCCTAACTATAAGTTACAGATCACTTCAGCAGCAGGGTCCCTGAGACTCTCACTGATTATCTGTTTCTTTAAAGCTTCATAGATATCACACTTCTCTAGTGCTGGTCCCAGGGCCGCTGGTAAGGGGGTACCGCCGGGCCTCCTGTAGGGGGCCTGGACCCCATCACTTAACAGAAGGGAGCTTCAAGCATCATATAGTACATCACATGTTTGTGCATAGTGTGAGCATAATTTTGTTCACTGTGGCTCCCAGATGGTAAACCATATTCCCTGGGCTGGGAGGGCATCAGTTCACCCAGAGAGCCCTGGAGACTGTAGATAGAGAGACTTTTCTTTTTTGATGTATATGCGGATTTACACAACAACCTGTACTGCATTTGCTGATAGTGAGATTAAAGTCTCCGCTCTCTCAGTCCCTGTGCTGCTGGAGGAGCGATTGCACAAGGAGATGCAGCCACTCAGTGCTGTTAAATGGCAAAAATTATATGGCATGTCACCATGAATGGGGTGCACCACAACTACCCTGCAAGTGCATGCAACGAACATGGTTGAGGTGTTGTAGGTCAGGTTAAAACAGGCCATGAGGAAGTGACATATTGCCTTCTCACTGCTTGTCAAATGCCAACAATGATAGTCACCCATCCAAATCAGCCCTTAAAGTCCTTTTAGTCCCAATTTCTCCCTTCAAGTTCCCCTAGAGCCCTTTATTTCCATGCACCCCAGAATGATTGAGTTCTCCTCCTTCATTTCACTGACATACAGTAGTTGCCAGTCAGTCCTCCTCCGACTGACATCAGCGACACAGTAGCATTTTTTCCTTCACATGACAGCACTGATGTGGGGGCTGTTGTTTCCTTCCAGTGATACCACTAACAGGGGCATTTTCCTTTGCCACTGTTAACCCCAGATTTATGCACCAATTTTAAACACCTCAGTTCATTGCAGTGTACAACAACTATTGTTACTATTTCAGCATGTCACAAAATATTACCAACATTACACCATTATTAGCTGCATCTACTCCTTCACTATGGAAGGGAGGGGGGGGCACAGATTGCCATCTGAGGCTTGCCACATGCACAGTAGGTCCCGCAAGCTCTGCTTGTCAGCAACTGCGGGATGAAGCTTATCCTGCTGATCCAGAGGATGTCAAAATGTACATAAGCCATTATACAGTGCGGTTACCTGTTCATCTGATTCAGATTGGACTGCTGGGGCGAAATGGAGAGGATATGGTTGATATGCCTGTATATGGGAATCATGATTTCACACTAGGGCAATTGTGCTCTCTTTCTTTTGATTTTTTACCTATTGTAGTGTTCCTTCCACTGGAAGAAATTATAGAGAGCTGCAGCTACCCAAGTGTGTCTGTGAATCAACATTCCACTTATGGACTGTTCTTTATGGGTTGGGCACCAACCAGTGGAAGGGCGTTTGGATTAGCGCAAACAATAATGCTTTCCTATTGCTGTATGCTGCAGGAAGAGGATATACAGTATAATTGTGCCAATGGATGTTTGGTCATCAGTGTTACCCTCCCATCTGCTCTCCGGGGCATGCTGTTCAGTTTGGGTTGTGAGTGAGAGCAGGTGAATGGGGCCGCAACATCTACAATAGAATTCTGTAGGCTTTTCTGGCTATAGTTATCCCCCTGCTGGCTGGAGGGGATAGGGCAACACTATGTTCAGGACAGTGGTAAAAGTGAAAGCAGCCTTCTCCATGTTTCTCTCTCTCTCTCTTGCTCTCTCTCTCTCTTTTTATATATATATATATAGCACTGAGACAGGATCGGTTCAGTTTGGCTGTTTGGTCCCGGGATCCAATCCCTGATAGGCACATGGCAGTCAGGCACAGGGAATTTCCCAGTCACTTGAGTCAGAGAACAGGCTGTGCATGTCATTTTTAGGTTTTAGGTGTTTTTTTTATTTTCTTAGAGAACTGGGATAAGGTGAGGGTGAGCATAGGATACTCCATTAACTGTAAACTTGAAAATGAGGGCACAAACTCTGCACTAAGATGTCAGGGTGAAACCACCTCCTTTGCAGTGTATTGATGAACAGTACCAAACAGGGACTGCTGATCTCCCAGAATAGCCCAAGAAAGTCTTTAGATCCAGAAGGCTGGTACTCCTGATCTCTATGCAGCCATGTGCAAGGTCAATCAACTTCTGTTCTCCAGTTTCCTGTGTCCTGGCTCCCTGGAAGGCTTTCTGTAAATGCTCCAGGAGGATAGAACAGATGTTTCCCAGCCAAACTGTAGCTGGGACCCAACACAAGGTGCTTGCAGTTCCAGGCAGATTTCCAAGGAATGCCACATCCCTCAGGCTGGGTCTTACTCCCCTAGGAACAAGCAACCTCTGCCCTGGGCCCTAGTCCATTTATACCACCTCCTGCTGGTCACCTGCCATATTGACCAGGGATTGGCTGGAGAGATTTTAACATGCAGGCTGGGGTCATCATTCTCCCACCCACTATGTCCCAAGGTCCACTGGGAGACAGAGGAAAGTAATTGAGCCCATACCAGCAGGGCCCAGAGCAGAGCTTATCCATCAGTGCATTCCCTGACTACAGGGAGGCCACAAGCTAAATTTCAATAACCATAACTCAATAGGGTGCTTCATACACCCCCCTCTAAAAAAAATAAGCCCTGCCTTCATGGGCCAGTAACAAAAAGCTTTTGACCCCAAGAGCGGAGTATTCCTAAGCAAGAGCTTCAGCCAAGGTAATGGTAGTCCTGCAACCCTGCTGAAAAGGAAAAAGGTTAAACAACCTATTTATATGAGCATGAGGAGAACATTCCCTCCAGAGAGGTGATGATCTAGTGGAAACACAATAAAAATAGCATAAAACATCCTATTGCTGGATATTAAGTGAACACTGCCCCCTAAGGGCAAGGAACTCCTGAATTCTAGTCTCCCCAGTGCCCTGGAATGAGTACAAAGAAAACAACCAGACTCTCTACAACTGGGCAAACATAGTAGAATTGTTGGCCCTTTGATCAAAGAATGAACCATAACCCTTCAAGACCCAGGCTCTAAGTTATGAAGAGTGTCCAAAAGGAGAAGGACAGAGCATAACACTATACAAAGTCTTTAACTGCTGCAAGCGCTGTCTTTGAAACACTTCCAGCCCCTTATCAGTACACTGGGTAACAAAGTCAAAATTGTTAACAGTAGCCAGTCCTTCATTGGCTCACAAATAGATTGTAAGGGAATCTCGGTGAGACGATTGGCGAATAGAAATGCACATGCGCCTAGAAATGTCCGGAGAAGAGTGATCGGTCATGCGCATGCGCACAAAAATGTGCACACGCACGAAGAAGATTGGCGCCAGACGGACTATTTAAAGGGTGCCTCTGCCTATGCTAAGTGCTGACTGGTCTTCAGCTCCCCCCGTGTCCTGCTTGCTCCTGTGTGATTCCCTTGTTGCTGACCCGGCTTGCTCCTGACTTGACTATCGTTTCTTCCTCTGCTTAATACTCATTCCTGACTTCGGCTCCGCTCCTGACTTTGACTTACTTATGATTTGGTACCTTGCTGTCTGCTCATTGATGACCCCGGCTATTCCTATGACACTGCTCCTGTCTCCCATCCCAGCTTCCTGTCTTACTCTGGTGCACACCTGGCGACCTACCATGCCAGCTTTGCATATCACTACTGTTCCTGAATTGGAGGTTCATCAGTATTCCAAGGTCTCCAGCTGCAAGAGCTGCAAACAACATCTGCTGGCGCTCTTGTCCCCTGGTCCCTAGACACCCTCTGTTCCACTTCCAGTGGGGTCAGGACTAGTGACACAAGTGAGGCCGACCTCGTTATTTCAGTTTACAATCAGGTACGTGACATAGATACTGTATATGGTGGTGGGCATCACTTAGAGCTCGGGCACTGACCTTGGTACATGGGGGAGACAAATCAGAGCACCACTCCTGGTACTTCTTTCTTAGTTGTAGGTTGGCAGCAAACTGTATCTTCTGCTGAATGAACTGTTTCTTCTCTCCCTCAAGCTCTCACTCTTATACACATTCTGACACAAACACTGCCTCTATGGTGTCCAACAAAAGTTCTGCCTCACAGGAATATTTCTGCTCTTTCTCTTCCTGTTTATACTGGTTTCCCCAAACCAGTTCAGACAAAAAATCTCCCAGACTTCTCCCACTCACTAAAGTCTTCATCAGTCACTTCTCTGTACAATTTGGGGGAGCCAGACTCAACACTGTTCCCCTTTGCGGAAACAGGCACAGGTGCCACTGCTGCTGCAGGCTTCTCCCCTGTCTCCTCACTGAGGGCAACTTGGTTGTCAGATGAGGGACCCCTCCCCGTTAGTCCCAGGATGGGTCCCTGACAGTAGGTATACACATACCCCCTAGTACATTTCCCTCTTCACAGGAAAGGTTGCAACAAAGTCTGCCTCACAGGGGCTGTGCTGCTGATGGACTCACTTACTTGAAATGTTCTCTCTCTCCGGTTCAACCTCCTTGGTGCAGAATCCTGTGTCCCACTCCACATTATATACTGCAGAAGGCTAGTTCTCCAGCATCAACTGGAACAATGGCTCTTCACAGTGCCCACACCAACTCCAAAAGTGGATCTTCGCAGTTAGCTGCTTACATACAGTGCAGACCACACACGGATGTTTGACCCACTGGACAGTACCAATAGCTAGCTTGCCCCTCCGGACCAGTCTCACACCCGTGTCAGTGAAGCACTCTTCTCCGCCCACCTGGCTCAGTCTCCTCTCCACCCCACAAAACTCATAGTCTGACTGGCAGAACGGCACATACCCCACCATATTGCTACTCACTGCAACATTCAGGGTGTACTTCTCTTCCAACACAGTCCATCACTCTGCCTCCTCTTCTTGGGCCTCCTGGTGCCACTTCTCCCATGTCAACAATTAACCCCTACTTTTTGAAAAGACACATAGCTCCTGAATAAAGGGAGAATCTACTGCAATTAACTCTTGCAGAAAGGCAAATGTCCTCTACTGGCTCACCCACTCTGAAGTTGCACTTAACACCAGCTGCATTCACTGTAGTGCACATGCCACTGGCTGTGGTTTTTTTAGCATGTCATTGGCTGCATTTGCTGTAGTGCATGTTACTGGTTGCATCACTGTATTACACATGTCACTTACTGCATTCACTGTACTCACACTTCACCATCTTCCTTAGCAAAGGCTGCCTGTGCCAGGTAGGAATACCGGACAAGCCCCCACATGTAGTGCACACATGGGATCAATCTGGCAGTTTGATCCCCAGTTCTTTTCCCTGATAGACACGTGGCAGCCAGGCATACAAAATTTCCCAAACACTCAAGTCAGAGAACAGGCTGTGCATGTCTTTTTTTGGTGGTTTTTATTTAGGTAGAGAACTGGGATAGGGTGTGGGTGGTCCTAGGGATACTCCAGTAACTGTAAGCTTGAAAATGAGGGCACTAACTCTTCACTAAGACTTCAGGGTCAAGTGTATAGATGAGCAGTACCAAACAGGGTCTCCTCAACAGGAATACAGTCCTGAGTGTACAAGCATTGACTGCTGATCTCCCAGAAAAGCCCAAGAAAGTCTTTAGGTCCAGAAGGTTAGTACTCACTGTTTCTTGATCTCTGTGTAGCCACGTGCATGGTCAGTCATCTTCTATACTCCAGTTGCCTTTGTGCTGGATCCCTGGGAGGCTTTTTGTATATGCTCCAGGAGGATAGAATTGAAGTCCCCCAGCCAAACCATAGCTGGGACCCCACAAAAGGTGCTTGCAGTTCCAGGCAGATTTCCCACGGATGTTTCAGTCTCCTACATGGGCCTTAGCCTCAATGATTAATTATGACTAAGACCCATGTAAGAAGCTGAAACGCGTTAATCTTTACAGGAACTGATTCCATTTTATGTTTCAATGGATGAAATAAAGTAACAGTTTTTATGTTGAGATGTCCTAGTGCTGAATTTTTACCTCTCTATTTCAGAAATGTATCATACACTGGAACGTGAGTTTGTATTACAAGATCTAAGTCTGTCTTTACACGTTGTACTATGCACCCTGTTAAATGGTCGACTAAAAATAAAGACTTTATTAAAAAAAAAAAAAACACAAGACCAGGTTTGCACAATGAGTATTTTTGATCTTACATTTTCCCTTGATGAGACCTTTGTCATTATCTTCTGCCATATCAAATAATAGAATATGACCCTTCCAGTCTTTGAGAAAAATTATGAAAAGATTTTTGCATTACCTTAAGCAGTGACATTTATTTTCATAACCGCCACATCATACCAATAAAGAAAAGTAACAGGAAATTATTTTTGAAGGTCATTTATAAAACCAATTTTTTTATCCCATTCATAAAATTGATTATTTTTTTATTGTGTCATGTAATATTACATCGTCTTTGACAGAAATTTATTGCAATCAGATGAAATTCTTAACCTTTAGTCTGGACACGTGTGACACAATTTATTATACGCTTACTGCAATAATTTGTTTGGAAATTATAATAGGTAGTAAAAACTGGGCTTTTTCCAAAATATCTTCATTTCGGGAAACCAGACTGGCTTGTAGCCCAGCCTCTATAAATCTGTAATTTCTATGCATGCCAGGGGTATATTTATCAATTGGCATTGAAAATTTAATTGATGAGAGTAAAATCAAAATGGCATTTAAAATATGTTTGTGAGTAGAACAAGCTTCTAGATTAATGGAGCTGGTAAAAACTAAACATATGAGTTTGTGTTCTGTTTTGTGACAACTGAGGAAAACCCTTATTCATCACAAGCGCACCACACATACTGCAACACAAATCAATTATCGCATTCTCTACTAAAACGTAATGCCACTTATTTAGACAAAGATTCCTAAAAAGGGAACATTTTTAAAGCAGTAAAGCTGAACTTGAGGAAGGTATTATTGCCACATAAAGCTGAAATACTAATATATGAACTGTTCACCTGCCCAAGAATTTGTATTTCTGTAAGGTCGGTCCAAATTTTTTCCCAGCCTGCTGACTGAACTGTGAAGGGCAGCAACACACTGGTGAGATCAGTATTCTGTTCTCTTCTTCATCGAGCTCCTAGTTTTAAATTAAAGTCTGACTGCTGGCCGTCCTTCGCTCATCCCGAAGGTACTTATGAACTCAGGTACTTAAGCACATTTAGGGCTTGTTCATTCCATAGCACATGCATTAGCACACATGCATTGCAGCGCATTTTTTATGACCTCTTTTTTAATCAGCAAAAGGTAAATCAATGTAATTTGTCCCTTGTGCTGCTGGCTCCAGCTTTATTGGAATCTTCCATCCTGTGATTTCCCCCACCCCTGCTGATATAATCTTCCTGTGCAGTGGTGGTTAATAGAGCTAGAGGCCTGTAATATGCACTCATCAGGGGTGCCAACCTTCCCACCCTTTTGGCCCCCCTTCTCCATTCAAAGAAGTTGCATTTCATTCATAAACATTATTACAACTTCTATGAATAGAGGAGGAGGGGTGGAAATGGTGGACATAGCTGACACTCTTGATGAGTGCAAACTACATGTTTCTCAGCTCTATTAACCCCTAACACAACAGAAGATTACAGTGAAAGGGGTAGGGAGTATTAGTGGGTGGAAATTTTCAACTAAAGCAGGTGTCAGCAGCACAAGGAACAGATTGCATCAATTGTAAGGAATGTCCCTTGTGCTGATTTTTTTAAAATTAAACTTAGGCTTTAAAGCAGAACTTCAGCCAATAAAACAACTTTTTTTCTTCCTCTCTACCCTCAACCTGTCCCACAGTTGGCTAAAAAAACTCTTTTTGAAAGTGTTTTCAATCTTTTTAGTGTTCGCACCACAGCACTTCCTTGTTTCTTGCTTAGGCGTGAATGATGACTGCTTCCTGGGATGACTGATGTGGAAGCAGCCTTACTGTTGGGCGCATCCTTGCGTGCCCCTGGATTGTGCGCAACCAGGGCTGGTGCTTCTACAAGGCAAACTAGTCAGCTGCCTAGGGTGCACTGAGACCTAGGGGCGCCTGGGCACAACCAGGTTGGCACTCCCTCTGTGTGGGATGCCACTATGTCATGAATGATCCTTTGGCTGAGGGGAGAGGAAGCAGAGGGGAGGAAGGAAGGACAGAGAAAGATGCCGTGTGTCTGGGGCCAGTGTAGCAGCTGAGCTGCTGCTCCTTCCAGTGTTCCTCTCAGACTCAGTCCCTTACTGCAAGCCAGCTGGCAGCTGCTGATCAATGTGGAGTTCCAGCCCTCCTCTTCCAGTTCATCAGCAGAGGGGGAGCTGTGCCTGTGGAGGAAGGTAATGCCTGACTCTGATGTCTTCTGTCTGTGTTAGTGTGACCCAGCCAGCAGGCCATCCATCACATGTGCAATGTATAAGTGAGTGATGACATCATCACGACCCCACGCCTGCTCCTCTAGTGCCTGCTGGGCCTGCTGATCTGTGTTAGTGTTGGTGGTGGTGTGTTGTGTTGGACCTGTCACTGTTTGGGATCGCTCAGTTCAGGTATTGCTGAAGTTGCAAGTGACATCTTATGGCACTTATTTTTGCAAATTAAAAGAAATGTAGCAGTTTCATGCTTTGTTGATTTGACATGTTCCACTTATTTCTTTCTATCACCGTTTAGGAGATATTCTCTCTTCATTCCCGTGCCATTCCTTCAGAGCTGTGTGCCGTGGCCCGTGATTCCCATGCGCATGTGCGGGAGTAATGTCATCGCGGCCAGGCCTGTCAGAAAGCCAGAGGTCATGAACCCGGAAGGAAGACAGGTGAAGATGGAAGCCTCTACAGCGGTGACAGCGTGCCACTGGAGCTTCGTTTTAAGGGACGTTTTACATAATGTGCCAGTATGCAATGCATACTATCACATTATGACATTACCTTTCAGGGGACTTTTGTTTTTGAAAGGGAAGAGAGGGACAAGAGATCAGCGCTGTGCACGGCTGCATCCTTTCTCCCCTTTCTTCCTCCTCACACAGGGACTCGAAACAGCAGCAGGAACCATTGGTTCTTGCTGGTATCAATCAAATGAAGCGAAGAGGAAGTGGGGGGCGGGGCTACATCCTGCTGTGTGTATCTATTTACTGCGGATCCATAGATACACAGGTTGGGAGCAAGTATGTACTGTGTGCCCCCTAGCAAACGGCTTACTGTGGGGACACACAAAGAAGAAGGGGAGCCAACATCGTCAGCAGGGGACCCGAGAAGAGGAGGTTTTGGGCCACCCTGTGCAATACCATTGCACAGAGCAAGTGAACACAACTTATAAGTTCACCTTTTGGGAAAAAATAATAAATGCACATATTTTTTCAGGAAAAAATAATATGTGCATTTATTATTTTTTCCCTAAGGAGCCTGGAAAGCAATGATCGATGGATCAGGGTGCAATGCCAGACTCTTGCAGATAAGCCCGACAGCTTTCAGCCCATACCTTCATACGGGCGGACTGTTTATAAACTGCAGGGCTTGTAAATAACTACAAGACAACCCTGCAGTTCATTCAGAACTACAAGCTGTCAGCCGCAAAGGATGACAGTACTTGTAGTTCAAGTCATTCACAAGAATTTGTGAATGGATGACGTGGTCCTGTGTCAAATAGTGGCAGCAGGCGCCAGGAGAAGATCCCAGATCGCTGTCACTCATGTCGTGAGTGTTGCCTGCATGCTGGCCATCTCTTTTCAAAACTTCCTGAATTCCTTGCAGCTTTTCCTCTATTTGTAAAGACTACATATCCCATAATACCTTGCTGCCTGCAAGCAGTGATTCCTGTATTAACTCTGCCCCCTGAAACTCCTCTTCTCAGCACCTCTGTAGTTCAGAAGGTAGGGTCTATGAAATGTGTGACACAGTAGTGCCTACCTACAGGGCATAGTGGATACATGTCACAGAATTCAAAGAAGCAAATGTGTGGAGATCATCACAAGGTAAATTTAAAAATCTCAGAAACATTCAGATTAATAGGAGTAGCCTAGAAATAAATTAAATACAATATATATAATATATAGTATGTTTTTACATTTGGCCTATAGATATGCTTTAACACTGAAAAAATAGCACATATTCTCAGCTACTGTATTTTTTCTGTAATTGCTATGCTGTGTTTAGTGGATCTTTTTAAGGGCATCACGGGAATGCTTTTCAAGGGGAAAATAAACCTGATTTTAGTATGTGTTCTGTGTTAAGAGCAGATTAATTTTACTTGTATTGATATTTGCATTGAGAGCCGATAGTATACAGATGGCTTCTAAAGAGATTCACAAGGTTAAATGCATTCATTAGAATGGATGGAGCATTCTGACAGAGCTTAGGTGCCAAACAACCCTTTCCAATTTCAAAAATTATATGGTTAGATAGAAAAAATAAACAGCCCAAAGGTGATCACTTCAAACTGTATCTTAGGCCAGTACTATAGAGCATAAGAAAAGAAATAGCAATTTAGACTTTATTCGCTGATGCTAAGTTCATGAGTTGGGCTGCTGCAGTTCTCCCTTCTGATCAAGGTGTCACTCACAAAGCCTGAAATTTCAGCAAAGATATAAACAACCAGATATTTTAAATTTAGCGCTTGGTATGTAAGGCCAAATCAGTTTCAAATCAAGGCACACATGCTGGGTCCAGAAGAAGAGTCTGTCAATGTCTATTTTAAAAGGTACTGTATCTTTTTGTGATCCAAATAATAAGTGTAACCCAAGCTAGAAAGATACGAAATTGACAAAAAAATCAAATAAAGCAATTAAATAAACATAGATAATCATGACTGCTGCACTCACTGATATTTACACATCAAATATCAAATTGCACTTAACTCAAGCAATAGTGTTGCACCGCCAAATAAATGCTTGGATATATAAAAAGAGATATATATATATATATATATATATATATATATATAAAGAAACCTGTGCTTAAATGATTGAACGAATATACATCACAATTCAAAAGAAACAAAAGTCCATTAAAGATTATAAAGTTCACTGTGGATGAAAGAAATCTCTTCACACCTCAAATGTGCACCAGCCACCAACTGGGTGGAGCCTAGCGGTGACATCATCACGTCAGTCCAAATAGCTGGCAGGCTGTGTGATATGAGCTTGATTTTTTCTGTTTGTGAGTACACATATAGTTTTGGTAATAAACAGTATATGACTGTACTTCATTGTGATATCTCCATGCTTCTCCTTTGGTATGTGTCTGTGGCGCTGAGGCTTTTTTATGTGAAGCAATCTAATGGCTTAATCAGCTGTTAGAGAGTGAGATCTGCAGCCATCCATTCAGATGGGATCTGTCGTTACAACACACTGTCAGACATCTTATGATATAGGGGACTGAGTATTTGGTAAGCTGCTTCATGATTATAAGGTGGCTGGTGCACATTTGAGGTATGAAGAGATTTCTTTCACTCACGGTGGACTTTACAATCTTTGATGGACTTTTGTTTCTTTTGAATTGTGATGTGTATACGTTTAATCATTTGAGCACAAGTTTTTTTATATATACACACGTTATAGTGCAGCACTATTGTTTGAGTTAAATACTGTATCTTTTTTACTTGATTATCCTAAAGCTTAAAGGAGCAGC
Source organism: Staurois parvus (assembly GCF_062004578.1). NCBI lineage: Eukaryota > Metazoa > Chordata > Amphibia > Anura > Ranidae > Staurois > Staurois parvus. Next base: position 27,361,499 of record NW_028317886.1, on the reverse strand, counting down.
ACAGTGTAGAGTTTTATCATATTTATGTAGCACCCTCTTAGTTTAGCTAGGGGGATCTAGATCCCAATGGTTAGTGAGGAGCTGATTAGTAACTCAGGTGAGATAGCCAGAGGGGTCAAATTCTGGTCAGGACTGAGCGACTTTGTAGGCCAGCACCTCTAGAATCTCTCCCTGCTCTGAGGCTTTTAGAGGAGGGCCTTGGGGGCAGTTAGTGGATCTGAGGAGTGGCTGGCTACACAATTGAGGGACCTCAGCCAATCCCCAACAGGAGGCATGGAAATGGGCTGGGACTCCCTTAAAAGTGTTGGAGCCTGTTCAGTAGCAGGAGTGCGGTGGTGGGAGAGGAGTTAGAAGCTGGAAGATTTGAGGCTGCCAGGAGGCCTAGTGAGATTGAGCCTGCCTGCGAGCCTGGAGCTAAAAAGGAGGGAAACTTGGGACTCACTGGCCCCCTAAGAGAGGACCACCTGTATGGCAGGGAAGAAGCAGCCCAGCTGATAGATCTGGTAGCAGCAGCCATTCTGAAAGTGGTAAAGAAGAGAATCTGAGTGAGTACACCTGCACCCCCTGGGCAGATAAGGGAAAGAACACACTGGTGGGAAACTTGATTAGTCCTCTGCTAGTGACTGTTCATCTCAATTAAAGGGACAAGAGCCAGATCCCCTGCTCAGGAAGAAATTCTCCAGGTTGCTGGTGGAGAGGAGTTAATCTAGGGTCTGGGGTAGTTTAACTGGAGCTGCTGGCTAGCACTCCAACAGAGACTGTGACAGAGAAGGGAAGCTGTGAATAATTTAGGAAGTTGTCCTCAGATTTTGGTTACCTTGGGCATCCTAAAAGAAACCTTACCCCATCCAAGTTTAATCCCCTCAATAAAATAGCAAGACCAACGCTCAAGGCCTGATTTCTGTCTACGGATGAAAGCTTGTATGGAAAATGCTAACTGACTGACTGTGCAGAACTATAGGGCGACCCAAATTCATCAGCAACCCCTAAGGGGGTAGTGCTACAATGAGTAAAATTACCATAGCCACAACATATACAGTATACAGTATAATGTAAAATTTGGTTTTTCCAATAAACATTTAATATGCATTACGCTCATGTGACAGGATTCACGGAGCTCTGTGGTTTTCTAATCAATAGTCTGATAAGGACAAACCAAACAAATATTTTCCCAGCTCACAGCTAGCCAGCAAAAAAAACACAAAAAACAAAAAACAAATTATACTGTCTAATAACGTCCATTATTACTTTTAGTTTCAAAACATTTGCAAATACATGTGGAAGTCACAACATAAATGCCCTTCTATATAATGTTGTCCTAACTCTAGTCTGAAAAGTTTCATATTGGAGCACACATAGCATAAGTTGAGGGCAGGTATGTCTGAAGGCAGGGGCCTAGCAAAGCACAATAACAGCTGAACACATTTAAAGTGGTTGTAAACGCTAAATTCTTTGCATTAGTGAAAAAAAATGTAATGTTGAGTCACCCCCACCCCACAATACTTACCTGAGCACAATCTTGATCCAGTGCTGTGGCTCTCCGTCCACACAGGACTCAGAGGCAACAGCGGGAGTCATTGGCTCCTGCTCTGGTCAATCAAATCACATGAGGAGTGAGAGCCGGGGGGGGGGGGCTGAGCCACGCTATGTGTATCAATAGGAAGCAGCTTGCTGTGGGATAACTTGGAATGGAGGATGCGCTGAGGGCACAAGCTAGAGCCCCTAAAGGAAAAGGTTCAGGGCTGCTCTGTACAAAACCATTGCACAGGACAGGTATGTATTATTTGAAAAAAAATAAACAATTTACAATCACTTGTTTTCCCAGTACACTTACCAACTAACCAGCAAAAAATAGACAAAACTACACTAACAATTTGCCTTAAAAAAGAGGTTTCAGTTGCACATTTGTAAATATATGTGGAAGTTGCACTGCCTCGTCAATGCCTCTATGTTTCGTGCAGTCCTAACTCTGGTCTATGAGAACCTCTATGTCAGAGCTCCCTGGCAAGGCATCTTATCCTCATGTTGATGGGGATATGTGCCCCATCACCCACATCCCTGACCTAGTGGATGTGGGGGTCTGCAGGAGGGGGCTTATTGAAATCTGGAAGCCCCCTTCAAAATAAGATGCCCCACCAAATATTCACTCCCCCATGTGAGTAAATAAGGTGTACATAGTATCCCTTGTTATTCATTCACAAAAAATTACAAAGAAATAAACACACAGACACCATAGAAAAATTCTTTTAAAAAAGAACAAAACTATACCCAACAGTATAAATCCAACATCAATCATGTCATCCAGCCATGTGCTGAAGATCCATTGTCAATCACAATGAGTGGCACACCAAAAACCCACGGACACATGACTCACCACAACAATCTTCTCCTGTCACATTTCCCTCCCAAAAAAACTGGTTCCAGCCACTCTGGAACTGTACATCCTACAGTTAAGGTACTTCATGGGCAGGTTTAAAGCACCCTACAAGCATTTTATTTAAAGAAATTGTGTACTTTTAATGTCGACCTTTAAGCAGCATTAAAAAACCTGCTCCCCACTGAAGAGTATTTTTTTGGTATTGGTATATGTACTCCATGGCAGTGCCAAACTACTACTTGTGTCATCTCCTTCTCACCCCGCTCAAGTTACTATCATCTATTATAAATCAAATTACCTGGGAAGGGGCGGGTTACAGTGATGATTGGCTAAGCAGCAGGAAGCTGAGCAACTGTAGGTGAAGGGCAGTTGCCTCATTGGTCCCTCCTTCCTACTTGTGCTGGGCAGAGTCATGGTGTAAGGCTTATTCCTATCAGCTACTGCAACTGCTGGCTATGTGTGCATACCGAAAGAGTCAGTATTATTATGGACACATATTGTGTGTTCACGATAGACATTCACAGACAGCAATAAAAACATGCATTTTTACAAACTAAAACTGAATTATTGGATGGTTGGCAATCCTGATGCTCATACCTTTTTTATCAAAAGTGTTAGGCGAACTTTGTACAGTTCACTCATCACTAGGCCAAAATAACAAACACTCAAACAGTAATAAGCAGGTTCAGAGACAAAAAAACAGAGCAATTCTACAGGTTACAGCAGCATAAACACATATATTTTACTATGTGTAAACAGTGCTTGCGAGCTACTATGGTGAATAAACAAGTGCCTCAATGATTAATCAATTAAATTAAATTGATACACATGTGGTTCACTGGCACCAAACACTTACTCATACAATAGTGTATATAACTGATTTAAAAAGATAAATATGTGCCGCACTCCACTGAATAAATACAAATAATAAACCTAATTATTCAACCAAAAAAATCCTATAACTCGTGATCAGAAATCAAACTGATAAATATATATAATATTAAATATATTAAAATATACGATCAATTTCAAAATGTGAAAAAATAATTTTAGTGTATATAAAATATAATAAAAAAAATGTCCAAAATTCACAAAATATTAAAGTGAAAAAATCAATCCAAAAATGTGTCCGCTATTTGATAAAACTTCTGAAAACAACAACTTCAAAATGGACCCGATATAATTTTCTTATGAGCTCATCTCAGTTTTAGCCTAACTCAAAATTAGACTAAAACAACTTTTTGTCCTTAATTGGACGGATGAGATCTTTTCCAGTGGTAGATATTCTTCCAGGATTAATAAATCGTAGGTTGTAATATTTCTATTTTTCCACCTGGGGTCTCTCTGATTAGCTGATCCTTGTGTTGGTTTATGGATGGATGGATTTCTCCCTCTCTCCTCCAGAGGTCTACTCCTTCCTTTTCCTCCTCTCTTTAATACTCCATATTAATATTCCAGAAAAAGAAAAAAGAACATATCTCCCTGATGAAGCCACGTGACCCGATGGCATAACGCGTAGGGGAGGGGCTCTGACATCACGATGCAATCAGGAATCTAACGGTGAGTACAGGCAGCTGAGCACACATAGAGGATCTAAAGCATTTTATATAAGCGCTTTTAATATATTAGAAATGTGAGTTGAATGGCATTGTATATACCAATAAAGATGTAAAAAGGATAAGGCACTATGTTCTTTTTTCTTTTTCTGGAATATTAATATGGAGTATTAAAGAAAGGAGGAAAAGGAAGGAGTAGACCCCTGGAGGAGAGAGGGAGAAATCCATCCATCCATAATCCAACACAGGGATCAGCTAACCAGAGAGACCCAGGTGGAAAAACAACCTACGATTTATTAATCCTGGAAGAATATCTGTCGCAATTGTATGTACAGATATGGACGCGGACATCCATTTTGCTCAAGATCCACCATCTTGTGTCATTCTCACTCCAAATCAGTCCCCCTCCCTTTTTGTCGAATTGCATGTGGTTTGTGTGTGTGCTGAGTTCAGGAGTGCACAGGGCACAGCTGGATACACTTCATGGTTGTAAACCAAATTAGCTGGTTCCAGGGTGTCTGACAGACTCTTGCTCTGGCTGGATCGTAAAGCTATAAACCCATCAGTCACTGGACTTCAAAAGCATTCCGGAATAGCAGTAAAACATACATCCCATTTGAAACCACTTTTTCATACCATTTCATAACTCCCAACAGGAAATAGGTACAATAGAACAAAGCATATATTCAGATAGGTCAGTTTAATGCGAGTCACCTGATACCTTACACCCCTAGATTACGTCTACCCGAGAGCAGGAAGCGATATCTCTTTAACCGTCACAGGCAGATATGTCATATCTGGTCTCTGGACGTTCAGAATATGATTCTGCACATTATTCTACCAGTGGATAGGATACTACATGTACCTATGGAAGGTTATTGACCATGATATAAACTTGGGAGGAATTTGGGTCACAGCCGGGGTCTCCGCCTAAACCCCGTTCCCAAATGAGGCGATTGGCCCTTGGCTTCAGTAGATACCCCCTGCTGGGGGACTATAAAACAGGCTGTCAGGCCTGAGAGAGGCAAGACCATTTTGACCTTTTTAGTAATAAATCCTATTTTCTGAAAAGTATTGAACTGTTTTTAAAGCTCTTTAATGCAAACTAAGAATCCCTGTCTCTGAAGAGCGCTACTGTGTGTTTAAACCTCTTTATACATCTGCCTGCGGTGACAGTGTGTATACAGACACTTATTCAAACATCATAGTGTTACTGCTAAGATTTGTGAGTTTCCTCCTTCTCTGTACAAAAAGGTGGTGGTGGCAGTGTGAAGGGTTAATTGCGTAATTAACCTGACCCAGTAACAATCGCTCTCAGGCTGTGGCACATAGATTGTGGTCCAGTGTGCTGGAAAATCTTTGTGCAGGGTGCAGCTGAGCGTGGCATTGTTACGCAAGTGACAGCGCGGTTTTAGATTGGCTAGTCCTTTGGTCACAAGTGAGAAGAGCTGGGGTGTCTGACGCCACGCCCGTCACAATATCTACCACTGGAAAAGATCTCATCCGTCCAATTAAGGACAAAAAGCTGTTTTAGCCTAATTTTGAGTTAGGCTAAAAGTGAGGTGAGCGCATAAGAAAATTATATCCGGTCCATTTTGAAGTTGTTGTTTTCAGAAGTTTTATCAAATAGCGGGCACATTTTTGGATTTATTTTTTCACTTTAATATTTTGTGAATTTTGGACTTTTTTTTTTTATATTTTAGATACACTAAAATTATTTTTCACATGTTGATATTGATCATATATTTTAATATATTTAATATTATATATATATTTATCAGTTTGATTTCTAAGCTCATGAGTTATAGGATTTTTTTGGTTGAATAATTAGGTTTATTATTTTCATTGATTTAGTGGAGCGCAGCACATATTTATCTTTTTAAATCACATATATTCTACTAACTGTACAGAGATACTACAATGCAGGGAAGGACTAGGAGACATCACAGGTCTAACCCCACAAGGCACTGCCCAACCTAAAGAAAACAAAAACACATGGAGAGGAACAAAAGAGGAGAATGAAAATCACCCTTCCAAAGGTCCCACAATTGCTCAAGCTTGGGAGAATCAATAATAAGCAGGGTCCCATACAAGGCAGAGAGCAGTTTACAGAGATTACCTGGGCCAGTAAGTCTTCCACAGGATCAGCCTGGAGGAGAGACCTACGAGGAAATTGAGCCCTGCTGGCATATCACAACTGATATTGGAATATCATCCAACCCAGCAAACAAAACGACTGAGAGAGCTGAGAGAAGGACAACAGCTAATCGGTAGGCATATCACCTAGGATTTTAACACCATACCTCACCCACACCTGGGGGTCAGGGATAGAGTGAAAATTAGCCCGGTTAGGACTACCTCACAGGGGTTGGGCAGGGGTCCATTAATTGTCCCAAAGGAATTGACATCTAAAACCCGCCCAGACCTTCAAGGTTACTCTAATGGGGCCCAGTACAACATCATATGCCTTCGCCTCTCTATACACCAGGTTACAAAGCTCTCATAAGGATCCCAAAAAGGCACCCTCCAAGCACACCACAGCATTGGAGCACAACCTTTCAAATCACCAGCATGCTGTAACCAAATCCACTGCCCAAAAATATACTTGAAATTACGCATGGCAAGCCTACGCAACCTAGTTTGAAAATGCAGAGTGGATTTCGCCAGTCGAAGGGCACCATTGAATATGAAGGAGTTCACGTAGCAGTCTGTCTCGTAAAAGGAAATTCAAACCGGGCTATTTCGGAACACATAGGTAAACTCAGGCAGTATCATTATCTTAAAAAGATTGATGTGCCCCAAAAGATCAAGGGGGAGACTAGACCAGAGTAGTGAGAGCAAGGGGAGAAGGTTACAAGTGAAGAATTGGGACACATCAAGAGTCACTTGAATACCCCAATCTGCCGGAGACTCTCTAACCAATATTGCCATAGGCTCCAGGGCCAGGTCAAACAGACTAGGGGAAAGAGGGTGGCCCTGAGGGGTGCCTCTGTGGAATAAAAAGGGTTCAGAGAGCCAATCATTGGTGCGGATCCATGCCTGAGGTGTTCTGTAGAGAAGTTGAAGCCTGGGCAGAAATTAGGGCCAAAGCCAAACCCAAAGCAACTCCCCCTAAACAGAATCAAATGTCTTTTCGGCGTCTAAGGAGGGAACCACTCTAGTGCCATTTGTCATGCATCAGGGAAAGGTTCAGAAAGAGGCATCAATGTTGGTGCCCTTGTCGGGCATGAAACACATTTGATCCACTTAGGTCCACAATAATATTAGACAGAAGAGATGGTAGAATGTTAGCAAGGACCTTGGCATCAACAGATAATAAAGAAATGGACCTGCAGAAGGCACAATCAGGGGTCCTTACCAGGCTTGGACACCAGCACAATAATCTCCTCCTCCATAGACTCAGGAAGGGACTCTAAGGAAGCAAACTCAGAAAAAAGAACCATGAGCCTAGGGGCTAAAATCTCAATATATTGGGAACACAATTCCATGGGTAGACAGTCTACCCCAGGAGTTTTCCCACCCTGCAAACTCCAAGTGGCCTCCTGAACCTCCTCGAAGGAGATATATGAATTAAGCTGACCCTGGGCACAATCGTCCCTAAGAAAAAGGACAGTATTCAAAACGTCAGCCAGCTCCAATGGGGAAAAAAAGGGCCCTGGAGGAATACAACTCCCACAAAACTTCTAAAAAATGAGCATTAATCAAATCAGGGGAGGTCAATAAGCGACCATACACAAATAATTTTATTTTCTATGTATGTTAAAGAAAAAACACCTAACAAAAAATACAAATTTCTAAATTGACCACTGTTAATTATACATTTGATCAGCTAGTATTGCTGTGACAAAATAATATTAGGCGTAATAAAATTTTGATTCTTGGATTAATTTTTTTGTATTTTTTTTATTTTTAATAAACCTGAGTTTGATCATGTGAAATATTTTAATGTGATTCTCCAAAACAACAAAGAATAAAACTTAGATATAAATGGCAATTGAAAAATCTACAAAAAATAATGTCACTTATGTGTGAATGCAGCCTAAGAGTATTCAACCAGAAGAGTTAAAGAACATTCAACCAATAGGGAAAATGACCTAACATTTTTCCAGAAGAGGAAATAATGTGAAAGAAATCTCTGAACTGTTTACAAAGTGAATAGAGATTCCTGTGTGAAAAAAATGGGTGTTTGGCTGAGTGAACCTCCAGCTGCAATGTGAAATAAAACATTGCTATCAATGCTAAATGTGACAGCTTTCTGCTCAGGGCCACTGGTTGTTTACACATTCATTTACACATGAAATGGATAAATGCTGAATATGTCACTTCCATGTGGAGGTAAACAGATGACAACAATACCCTATTATGATGAGTATATGCAAATGTATAAGTCTATGGAACATTGAGTCACATATGAACATAATAGTGGTTGGAACTATCTAAGAAAATAGGTATGCAAAGAGTACATTCCACTGTTTGTAAGTATAATGAAGAGCACTCCAAAGTCTTCTCTCAGAAAATCTTTTTTGTGAGAAGGAAGCATTCTCACTGAGGATTAAATGGTCTTTAAGGTAACATATAAACCTGTGACCTAAATATTAACCAACAAATAATACTGGGCAATCTGTTTAGGGTATTATGCATATGGATATACTTCTTTGTCCTCAAAAGCAACGTAGCTAGATCATAGCCATTAACTGGATGAACCTTAACACTCCCATGCTATCCATGTCAGTGTCTGCAACTGTCTAAGCAACCTATATGAATTGGTATGTCAGACTGATGCATTTGATTCATAATCTACCCCTTAAAAAGTGTCAAATTGACATTAACTTGTATTGAGTCTACAATAGTGATGCATTTTTTGTTGCTGCTTTTCTAAATTGCTTCATCTAGATGGTTGTTGACATCTAACATTCTTCTTCTGACCCTAACTGTTGATTAGTTGCCTACATTACTTTGTTTTTGGCATTGACATATGGTTCTCATCCCAGGTCTGACCTTGTCTAATTTATTTATTATTTATTTATTACAGGTACTTATATAGTGCTGTCAATTTACACAGTACTTTACATATATATATTGTACATTCACATCAGTCCCTAACCCTCAAGGGGAGTACAATCTAAAGTCACTAACATACATACACATACTAGGGCCAATTTAGACAGGATCCAGTTAACCTACCAGCATGTCTTTTGGAGTTTGGGAGGAAACCCACAAAAGCACAGGGAGAACATGCAAACTCCAGGTAGGTGATGCCATGGTTGGGATTTGAACCAATGACCCTAGTACTGCCAGGCAGAAGTGCTAACCATTTAGCCACTGTACTGCCCAGATAAATATTTTACAGATAAAGAGTTTAGCTTAAAGGCCAAGTTCACCTTTCTGAATATATTTCAAGGTATACCCATATTTAGGGTGTAACATGAAACATCGTTAGCATGCACAACCCTCCACATTCATACCACCCTGCTTACAGAATTGGGGGGTTTCCCCCTGCCAGATTATGTCAGATTTGAGATAGGTGGGCCTTTGAATGAAAAAACTATGAGTTTGTTGATGTCACTGCATTTGTAGTCCAACAAAATATCCTCCAATCCAGTAACTGACATTCCATACCTCACTAAGAACCAGTGGCTGCAGGAATAGTCTGCAAGAGTCAAAGCACTGCAGCCACAATCCACTGCGGTTGCAAAGTCTTTCAGGTTCCTATGCATTAAAAATATAAAATGCACATTTCTTAATAAATAATATGGATTTATTTATTTTGTTTTTGCAAAATGTTGACTTAAGCTTTGAAAATTGGTGACCATTTTCTATTCATTTGTGTATACTTATCTCCATCTCTGTTTCTGGTGCCTATAGTTGGGTTTGGGCATCCTCCAAACATATCTTTAGCCAAACTCCAAACTTGTACTCATTTTGTACTCCAATGAGCTGTGGCCTGGGTCATTCCTACTCCACAGCTCACATAAACAAACAGGCAGCTCATTGGAGTAATAAAAGAGTGCAAGTTCAAAGTTCAGGTTGCAGCATCGCCATTATGCACCATTTTTGATCCAGCATGTGGAGGTCCAGTTTGGGGAATGCTTTGTTATCCAGCATGTGGGTATCCAGTTTGGGAAATGCTTTGTTGACACAGTGATTCCATCCTTGCTCTCTTCTACACCATGTGGGATATATGTAAGAGGATTTTCCCTTGTTGATCTTATTTCTTGGGACACTCTTACTATTGTGGGGTGGTTGTCCAATTTTAATTTTTGTTTTGAGGGTGAATTTTTAGGGACTAATTTTGCCACAGATTTACAGCACTTTCCTAACCATGATATCCGTGAGGTTGCCTATATGGTGGTGATTTTTCCTGCTGATGGATGCAATTTTTTATCTTTTTTGTACATTTATCCTTTCTGACTACACAGCATTAAAATACATTGAACTGAGTGGATCCTGAAGAAGCCCTTGTGGACAAATTGTGTCGATCCGTTGGTTCTTCATTCTTTTGTCGGTTTTTATGCCAGTTTTATAACGCAATCATCCCTTGATTTATATACTGTAGATAATATGAAATGATTACATGTAATTTGCTATACGTTTTTAAATTTGTAAATAAAATTATTTTAATGCTATATATTTGACTGTTTCCAAAGTTGGAGCACCTTAACAATCCTCATTTTTCGATGACTTCCTCCCCCCTCCATTTTTTGGGGTGGTTGTGATGGGAAGAAATGCTGTGTGGTCTATATTACTGTGGGGGACGGTACTAGGATATTTTTAGTGACAAGACCCCCCACCCAATGTATAAGTCATCTCTACTGGTGACACTGAAAAATAGGCAAATGGTATGAAGTTCCAAGATAATCTGTTATAGTTCTCCAAGAGAAGTTTCAATATAACCTTGAAATATGTGAAGACTGCAGTTAAAGTGGTCATCATACCTGGAACTGAAACTAGTACCTTACATCATGACAAGGATGCTGCTGTGAAGTGAACTACTTAGTTCTTCTTTCTAGAGATATGTTTAGAGATTTCAATTTTAATATTTGTAGGACCTCACTAGAAATAATTCACAAAGTCAAATTTTGTGAACTCCATAAAATCTCATGGCAATTATTTTGGTTACATGTTAAAACAGTCGGGTTGAAAAATGTCAGATATATTTTATCATTCATGCCAAACAAATTTTTTGCTCCATACTGCAGTTCTTCCTCCTGTATTGCCAGCTTGGTGTAACACATACTGTATATATTTACTTCTTAGCAGTTTTTCATTTCAGTTGCTGAGGGGTTAATAACAGTGCACAAACCAATGATGCAAACTAGATCTTGTCTGAGAATGTTAATGTGCAAGCAGACAATTCTTATTTCCAGGAGAGGTTTCAAATAGGACATTTCCCAATTTATATGCAACACCTTCTGTTGTTTCCACGGCTGCAGCCCCAAGGACATGCTGCCTAATCGTGTGATGGACGTTCAATAAATTAGTGACCAAGTTACAGACCTCAGGCATTTTCTGTTCTTTTTTTAAGAATTCAAGTGAATGTCTAAAACTAGTAAAAACAAAAACATAATTGATGCAAACAACTTAAATTAATGAATAATAGCCCTGATATTTCCATGTTCAATGTTCTCTCATTAATATTAGCTATCAATTATTTGATGCCATCAACTATTGAACTAAATAGTGTTTAAACTACATGCAAAATTTTTAGTCCAGTTTTCTTTGCTAAAATACTGGCAAGCTGTGCCGATACTGTACACAGTGATCTGGGGAACCTCTTTCCTTTCCAAGGAACCCCAAAAAGACTACTTAGATCTGGTCCTAGTGGAGGCAAAGTACTATGAGAAATTGAAAGCTGAATTCCTCCAATGCTTCAGGATGACAACTTTTGTATGTGCTAAATGTGTACACTGCTAGATCTATCGGGTGAGAGTGCCACCCCATTCCAAGATACAGGAAGTTGTTCACTCTATAAAAAAGTGGTTTGAACCAGTCTCGCTGCAGCTTAAATTGTGGAGCAGGGCACAATCGGCCATTTTCTGTGGGCCCTGTCATCAGTTCAAGCAAAGGTTCAGCCAGAATGGACCTAAAAGTCGGCAGAGTAAATGGTGAATCAGTGCCATGGTATCTGGTCACTAAGGACCTCCATTTCAGCTCTACATCAGAAGTTACCTTCTACTCCATTAACATGTAAACAGGTTTCCTGGAACAAGGAGGACCTTAAAATTAGCCAAGAGGTCTCCAAAAACCACTGAGTGGTCTAAACATAGAGAGGCCTAGCCCAGAAGTGCTAAAGATTCGAAAGATGCTTGGGGGAGAATGAAGCCACACCATATAAAAGCATGATAGAATATAATACAGCTATGTAAGACTGTATTGATGCTGTGCCCCCTAATGTCAGAGTAAGGGTAAGGGATCATATGCAACAGGTTCAAAAGGATCGTATTTGGGTGTATAAAAGGTCAGCAGGTGTACAACCTTTCCACCCAGGGGGTTGAGTTCTGGTCTTATTTTCCATGGTGAAAAATAGTTTCTGACCAAGTTAAAAGAAGATTAGGAGAGATTTGAACTAAAAAGTGGAAACAAAAGATAAAATTTGTCATGCAAAAGCTTGGGCTCTACCCCCGCAGGAGCCACTTGGTAGATTGAGTTCTCTGTTCTTCTGCCTTGACTCTAAGAACAACCTCAGCCTCACTGACACAACAGGTTAAACAAATAGATACTGCAGTGCTACTGGTAGCACAAATACAGATACCCTGCACACAACTAAGGTTTAGCATTAAAAAGCAAACATCAGACTGGTTGGTGGTAAATGAATCCAATATAAATAGCAGTATGCACATAAGTGAGTAAGTAAAGGATTTACCCAATCACTGTTCACTAGACAATATGTTCACTAGGCTATAGAAGTATAAAATGGAGTTCTATGCAGCTAAATTAAAGTAAACCTGGCAATCCACGATATCACAAATAAGTAATGGCTTTAAAAAGGCACAGCAATAATAATAAATACTGTGATAACTCCTCTGTAAACAGTAGGCTATAACCACTTTAGAGTGCACTCTATATGAATGGCAGCAATGAAATTTAGGACTCCTTAAAAGGTACCTCTTATTATGGACAAAATTTTTGAAAAGCAGCTATCTGCGTGAGCAGTCTTTATCCATAGTTCTTAAGCCAGCTAGTATTGGAGCCAAGTCTTTACAGTGGCACACATGCTGTGTGCTGGGAAGAATACAATGTCAAGATAGTAGTGGATGCTGATATCTTACTCCCTCTACAATGCATTGACTGCCAGAAGGACTTTCAAGAAAGTCCAGACGGGTGTGGAGAGGCTAAATGGTAGTCACATGTATTGGTAGTCAAGATCTTCCACCATAAAGTGGAGACACAGCTGAAAGGTATTTTTAATGTTGACATGAAGATATGCACCATTGTGGTCAATTGATAGCATTCAATCTTTGGAAAACCTAAAAGCGAGATAGTTTGTAGTGACCCCATATTGTTTTGGTATTTGAAGATTTCCTTGTTGAGACTCCTGAGGTCAGTTACTGGCTTCAATTTCCTGGTTGTCTTCTGCACCAGAAAGATTTGGAAGTATACCGATTTGAATTTTTGAGACCTAAAGTAGTTGTAAATCCTGAAGGATTTTTAAATTCATGCATTCTATACATGAAATTAAAAAAACCTTCCATGTGCAGCTCCACCCTCAGCTTCCCCCTCATCCTCACCTGAGCCTAATCCCGATCCAGCAATGTGCACGAGAGCAGAAGCTCTTTCGGGTTTTTGCCTTTTCATTTGCTGAAACACAGCATCGATAGCCATTGGCCCCCATTGCTGTCAATGATAGCCAGTGAGGAAAGAGTGGGGGGGGGGCCTGAGCAGCACTCTGTGCATCTCATAGACACACAGAGGCAGATCAGGACTGAGCACACATGAGTGCCCCCTGCAGGAGGGAGTTGGGAACCAAAGAAGAGGAGGATCTGGACTGGTCTGTGCAAAACCATAGAACAGAGTAGGTAAGTACAAAATGCTTGTTATTTTTTAAAAATTGTAACCTTTACAATCACTTTAAGGCATCAGAACAATCTCTCCAAGATTGTGGATGTATTAAAACAGGATGCTTTCTTGTATTACTATTCTAGAATACTTGTGCCACCAAAAGTCTCTTTTGACGTTTGCTTCAGCTTCAGCTGTGGCCCTGACTTACTGTCAGCAGGAGCCATGAATCTATAAAGTTTTCCACCCAGACCTGGAAGTGTAATAGCTGAGCATCCATTGTACAGGGCTGGGCTGACAAACCCTCAAAAGGGCTCCCCTTTAATCCAGCGATGAGGTTTTCATAGCTCCCTTGGAAATAGAAGATTGAGATCATGCCTAGTTCTGAATTTCCTATCTGGTCTGTATGATTTGCTTTTCTAATGTTCTAGAGGTGTTGGCATGATTGGAATCTTCTCTGCTTGAGAAGTTATTGATTCTAAAGTATGTACTCTGATTTCCTGCCAGTCACCTTAAAAATAGATTTGTCACTCTCTCTGTTTTAGCAAAGGGTCAGTCACTCAGGAGCATGAATAACATCAACTGCTAACTCATCAATGTAGTTTGAGGAAAGCTTAAATTCCCCCAGTACTGATATGATGAGCTCCTTGTCTTGGTTGGTTCACGCTGCGGTTTAAATATTTTCCACCCATAGATTGAGGGCCTTGACCACCAATGTCAGGGATTTTGCTGGATGGCCAGCTCCACCTGAAGTTAGATATATTTTTTTTAAATACATGTTGATGCACCCGTCTATGACATTTTCCATCCAGCAAAAGTGTCACATATCTGACTAGTCGCATGAGCAAATCATCAATCAGTGGAGTAATAGTTATGGTGTCTCATTTTATTCAGTGGATAGAGTTTTCATAGTGATCATGGAAGGAGTGCTTCTGATCCACCTTTGCTCTACACCTCCCACACCAGATCTAGTTTTAAAATGAGAGAGTAATAGTCCCCTCTTTAGGTGTTTGTACAGCCTTTTCCTAGGTGGTGATTCAACTGTTTCCTTGCACTGAAGGACCTGTATTAAGCAGCCCATACATAATAAATATTTTTCATTCAACCAGTGGGTTGAATTGAAAAAAGGGGCTTGATTTCTCTATCCCCACATTCAAGATGGATGGGGGAATCCTCCGCTCTAAGCCTTTGTATTCTGACAACAGGGAGACTTCCCTGCCCTTAGAATAAACTGATTGAGTGGCAAAAATCCAACAGGGCGGTTGTACAGAAGTTGATCAGTAGATTGACTTTTGTACAGCCTACCTGCCCATACATGGTCCCTGCTGAACTAGCCAAATTTTGATTTGTATGGCCGGCCTTGCAGCCTTGACATACAGTTTGTTTGCACAAGACTGAAATCCAACCCTTCAATGGCCTTTTCATCAGATTCCTCTTTGGGTAACCTGTCCATCAAAGCTTTTTTCTCTCTCTAGTCACTTGGGAGGCTTCTGTCTGCTCTGCAGGAGGTTTTTCTGAAAGTGCTAGTGTGGAGAACTCCTTATAGGTCTCTTTCATAAGTTGTCTGATTAGAGAAACCACCTTTCTTTTATCCCTCTCTTTCTCTCTGGAAGCTTCTTTGAAGTATGATTTGCACAGTGTTTTATTCGGTAGTGCAGCATTAGAGCAAGTCCAGCAGTGTCCTTCAGCAGGCCATCCATATGAAAACCTAGAGAGGCTCTCTGTCTGGATGGAGGGCATTACCTTCTGTGATGGTGACGTTCTCTGCCTGATAACCTAGAGTAACAATATGAGCCGTGGCCAGACCTAGAAGGGCTAAACAGAAAAAACAACAGATATAAACAATACTTATTACCAGAATGTGAGTAATCTTGCCCTTTGTTGGTCCTTAGCTTCTCTGTTTGGGCTTAGAGATGACTGCGTCATAGAAAATGCTGTGCTCTTGAAACCTAACATGCCCCAAGTGTTGACTTATGGCTGCAAGGAATTAAGCACAGGCTTGTTAGGTGTATGTCAAGGTCCTACCTTTTCCCAGAGGTTATGTTACTCCATGTGCTGGCATCCATCTTGGATTTCTGCTGAGCATGGTGAGAATCCTTTATGCCTTCAGGTCTCTGAGGTCCATCCCCCAGAGGGGTGTGGCTGATGACATATAAGCCTGTGGTCCGCACATGCTCTTTGCACTTGTGGCTTGGTGTTGCTATTACTCTGTTCTGACTCTCGTGACTCTCCTGGAATCTGACTCGGCTTGTGACTCGACTATTCTTTGCGTTCTCCTTTGATCTGACCCTCTGTTGCTGAACCCGGCTCATGACCTGTGATTCTCGTCTGCTGTTCTGTACCGTTTTGTCCCGTTGTTGTTGACCCGGCCTGCCTGACTACTCTATTGTCTTTTCCACCAGCTACACGCCATTGGCGGTGGCCATTACCGCAACTGAGGTGTCTCGGGGGCCGCGACCTGGTTCCTGGCTGTGTCAAGCCCATCCCCACCATCAGGGGCCCTGGTGAAGGGCAGCCTGGGACTTAGACTCTGCGCCCTGAGGGACTTCGGTCTGTGGGTGGTGGCTGTCGTCAGCCAGTGCGTTACATTGTTTAGGCCTGCCTGTCCGTTCCTCAGCTCCTGCCCTGACAGTGTAGTACCACTGAACTCATAGAACATGTGTTTTGATGAAAGTGCATCAAAAAAGCAGCATGTCTAACATTTTTAACACACGGCACCTAAAACACACAAAAATGCATATGTGTGAACCGGGTCTTAGATGATTTCATCAATCAGCCATGAACCTTTGCCATCTGCTTGTCTTTACTCAACATTGCATTTCAGATTTTTGCTATGCACACTTGCCTTTACCTTACCTCATTGGTGGAATATAAAGAGTAACTCCACTTTTGTTGAGAAAAATATTCCCCTCTGGGTGATCTATGTACATTGCAGGGATTTAAAAAAAAAAAACATTGTTGCAGATTCCTTCCTTTTGTTATTCTGAATAAATAGCTGTTTGTTTGTCTGTGCAAAGTGAATGTGAATGGGAGTGATTTATAACCATAAATCAGTTGCTGCACTTTCGGGGTTCTAATGAGGAACATTACAGGGTCTGCATCAGTTTAGAAGTGATTTACTTTTGGGATCATCTCACCCAAAATTACATTTTGTTGCAGGGGATGCCCAAATTCTGACTTGTATCCTAAAGCAGACTTCTGGGAAAATCAGTGAGCCAGTCGCACAAGCAGGAAATTACATTTCCACCATCTGCGTACAGAACGCTTCCAGGTTGCCACATTACATTGCATTTTATGAAAAATGACAATGCTGCAGATTGAAAAGGAAAGGTAATTTTTAATAACATTGGATTATAACATGACCTGTGTAGAAATTCTCTATGTTATATTATTTGTTTTTTTTCTTTCCCACAAAGGTTGAGTTAACCTTTGAAGTGAGGCCTCAGGTTCAAGTCCATGCCTGATCAACAGGTTTGTTTGTTTGCTCATGACCTGGATAAAAGTCTAACTGTCTCTGATTTCTGCTTGATTGTTCATACCTTAGGTTATTACTGTGTACTGTTTGTTCTTTGCTTATAACGATCATCTTCATGTGACAAAAATCCTTGGATCATCAATAACTTAACTGATTTATGTGTTTTAGGAATATATGTTACAATCAATTTAGTGACTAGTGAGAAATGAAGCTAAAGAGACAGAGATAATATAATGAAATATACTAAATTGTTCGGTTTTGTTTGAAAGATGAGATATACTATATAATTTACACTCACCGGCCTCATTATTAGGCACACCTATTCAATTGCTTGGTAACGCAAATTGCTAATCAGCCAATCACATGAAAGCAACTCAATGCATTTAGGCATCTAGACGTGGTGAAGATGACTTCCTTCAGTTCAAACCAAGCATCAGAATGGGGAAGAAAGGGGATTTAAGTGACTTTGAACATGGCATGGTTGTTGGTGCCAAACGGGCTGGTCTGAGTATTTTAGAAACTGCTGATTTACTGGGTTTTTCACGCACAACCATCTCTAGGGTTTACAGAGAATTGTCCGAAAAAAATATCCAGTGAGTTGCAGTTGTGTGGGTGAAAATGCCTTGCTGATGTCAGAGGTCAGAGGAAAATGGGCAGACTGGTTCCAGATAATAGAAAGGCAACAGTAACTCAAATAACCACTCATTACAACCAAGGTATGCAGAATGCCATCTCTGAATGCACCACACATTAAACCTTGAAACAGATGAGCTACAGCAGCAGAAAACCACATCGGGTGCCACTCCTATCAGCTAAGAACAGGAAACAGAGGCTACAATTCGCACAGGCTCACTAAAATTGGACAATAGAAGTTTGAAAAAAAAAAACATTAGCTGGTCTGATGAGCCTCGATTTCCCTAGAGATAGTTGTGCGTGAGAATCCCAGATCAGTTTTTAAAATACTCACAGTAGCCAGTCTGGCACCAAAAACCATGCCACATTCAAAGTCATTTGAATCCCCTCTCTTCACCATTTTGATGCTCGGTTTGAACTTCAGCAAGTCGTCTTCATCTCATCTAGATGCCTAAATGCATTGAGTTGCTGCCATGTGATTGGCTGATTAGCAATTTGTGTTACCAAGCAATTGAACAGGTGTACTTAATAAACTGGCCAGTGAGTGTAGATTTTATTTAGAATGCAGAAATCTAAGGGTGCAATTTATATTCTTTTAGCAATTTAAATTCTATATTTTACCAGGTGTGTGTTTGCTACGCCAACTAAAGTCACTGACAATAATCAGTTAAACATTTTACTGGCTTATTAAAAAAAGATAGAATGCTGCCTACAGCTTTTCTTTCACAGGGTCCCATGGCACAGTACAACATGAATGTTGTTAGAAAGGGATTAGTAAAGGATTATCTTTTACCTATACCTTGTTTCTGTCATTTGCAAAGTGTGTCTCTTTGGGAGCTTTACTATGAAAAAAGAAGTCAATTCATTGTTAAAACTTTCAAATAATCCTTAAAGTGTATAGCTGAGCAAAATAAAAAAATGAAAAATCTGTACTTCTCTGTAATAGATAAACATTTCCACAAGTTTTATAAAAATGCTGCAAATACAGAAAAATACTTGTTTATACACCATGCTTTTACTTCCAGTTAAGCTGACAGCACAGTTGGGGGAATTTATCAAAATTGGAGCAGATAGAATCTGAAGCAGCTGTGCATGGCACCCCATCAGCTTCTATCTTCAGCTTGCTCACTTAAAGTGTTTGTAAACCCTTACACATACCCAGTGAAGTAACTGGCCTCAGGTGATACACAGAGATGAAACAAACCCTACTACATAAGTTGTACCTGTTCATTTGTAGCCCTCTCTCCTCTACAGCTGTTTAAAGTGCAGAATTTATACAGCTTGTGTAGTGATACCCCCCAAAGAATGTTTACCGCTGCTCAAGGTAGAGAGGCTCCCAATCTCCAAGCACAATTCCTCTTGTAGGTTCTAGCCCAGCTCGTGTGCTGCATAGATGAGAACAAAGGACGTCTGATAGGCTGCACGCCAAACAATCCACTTTATAGAACCAAAATAGAAACCAATACAGACAGTGGAAATACAGTGGGGGACTGGCACGTAAACGCGTTTCACGCTAAAGACAGCGCTTATTCATTACTCCATGGGGTAATGAATAAGCGCTGTCTTTAGTGTGAAACGTGTTTACCTGCCAGTCCCCCATTGTATTTCCACTGTGTGTGTTGGTTTTATCTTGTTTCAATAAAGTGGATTGTTTGGAGTGCAGCCGATCAGACGTCCTTTGTTCTCACCCCCCAAAGAAGCTGAGAGTTGGATGGGTTCTTCCTATGTAGTACAGTGGCTGCCAGTCACAAACAACAGTCCATTCATGCCAACTTCAATAAACAGCCTATGGGGTGTCTTTATTTAGTTGTTTATTTGTTGTTTATTTGTTGGTTGCAGAACTTTAACAAGTTCACACCTATGCAGGTTGCGTTTGAGCCGTTTCTGCATTGCGTTGCGTTTTTGCACCTGCATTTTTAGACGTTTTTGATGCATTTTGTGTTTTTGGGGGTTTTTTTTCATTTTTTTATTTTTCTTGTTGCTAGGCAGATTTAAAACGCAAAAAGAATCAAAAATACAGCAAAAACTCATAAAAAATGCAGCAAAAATGCAATACATGCTTTTCTGCAGCGTTTCCATTGAAGTCTATAGAACCAAAAACAAAACTTTTTGCATTCAAAAAAGTCCCTGACCCTTTCCAAAAAAATGCACTGGGTGAAAACACGCAGATGTGAACATGTCCCATAGGAAATCATGTTAAATGACTGTACTGCATTTCTGCAAAACTCTGCAGAAAACGCTTAGGTGTGAACCTGGGGTAAAGGGAGCGTAGCTGGGAACTGTAAGTACTTCAGAATAAGTCTCATAACTGGGGACCATGAGACAGCTCCAGAATAGTTAAAGTCACATAGCTGGGGACCATGAGGTAGCATCAGAATAGTTAAAGTCTCATAGCTGGGGACCATGGGAAATATCTCTCTGGTTACGTTATTTCATGAAGTCAGTCAGGGTCTATACTCACAAATAATTCTAGAGCATCCCCTCCTCAGACTTCAGTTCAGTTCAGCATTCAGTCCAGAGGTGCTTTAAGGATATGCAGCCCACTGAAGCTCACAGATCCATCTCTGGTGGGGAAATGACAGTTTGCCCAGGGCTTCAGGCTATTTATCAAATCCCTAACCACCTTCTGGGTATGCCACCCAGGGATTAGCCAGGGCATAGTAAATATTCAGGCCAGTAGTTTGAATTTCCCACCTTAAGCTCTGGAAACCTCCCCCAGAGGCAAACAATCAAACTGTGAAACCATGATCAGACAAAAATTCAAAATGTTACATATTATTATGTGATAAGGAGGAGTTATTTATTGCACATTTATTGTTGATCATCCAGTTTGCACTGTCCCATCTGCATGGTTTACAGGGTAATTTGAGCCCAGTTACAGAATTTTTGTTTGTTTTTTAAACATTTGTCGTTTAGTAACTGCGGCTAATTTAGGTCCAATTGGTACAGATTCTTCAAATGTTTCTATGATCAGACAAAGACCAATGGTCACTGCTCCCCTGAACAAAAGGTAAGCCAAAACCTAAATTTACCTAGCACCCTAGAGTATACTAGGAGGGTGCTGTACTTGTCTGAGCTTTCAGAAAGCAGAAAGCTTTCAGTGAGGAGAGTTGTGAACTGATTGGAGGGAAGGGACACACCTGCCTTCGCACAGCACAAATGAACAGAGCTGAGTTTGTCAATCACAGGCTGTATGCTGGAGCTCCCTCCCCTGTCACCTTTTTAACCTCTTGGTGTTAGGAAAACCTGTCAGAAGTGACTCATGCTAATAGCAGAGAAACAAGGCAGTAGACGAAATGACACTTCCTGCTCTGGATTGAAACAAGTACACACTATGGAGGGATATGCTTTGTTCCTATTTCATGTTTGAGGTTTACAACCACTTTAGGCTTTAAAAATGAAGATAGAAGCAAACTGGTTGCCAAGCACAGCCTCTGTAGATTCTGCTGTTGCAGTATTAAAGTGTTACTAAACCCAGGACCCTGCATTCATTATATCTGGTCTCCCACAGTATACAGAAAAGCAAATATTTTAGTAAATATAAACTGCTAAATACCTTTTCTCATCAGCAGTTAGAGCAAGTCTTGTGACTTCTATCAGTGTTCAGCAGAGTGCACGTTAAAGCTTGTAGAGGGAGTTTTCATTTTTCTCTTGGAGGATGCAGAACCCCTGGCCTCTGGATAGTGCTGATTGGCCCTTTGCTGATCATATGCACTCTCCCAAGAAAAAAAAACATTCTAGCAATACACACCAAACTGAGCATGTGCAGAGTGACTCTACACGATATGTCTTATCGGGCAATGAAGGGGACTCTGGAAAAAGGGGAGGATCAGAGAAGTCAGGATCAAACAGCGTTTTTACACAGTGCAGAGGATTAACCCCTTAGGTTCCACAGTGAGTATAACAAGCATGCTTTACTGCATATACAGATTGATTTTACTGTTGTGGGCTTAGTAACAGTTTAATAAATTCCATTCAATGTATTTACTGGACTTGAATCCTAATCAGGGCTCCTTGTTGGACTACAGAACTCCAACTTTCTTCTACCACTCTCTGTCTCTCTTGACTTTCCCAGCAAAACTGCTGCCTTGACTTCCAAGAATGTTCCCGTACATTGTGTATAGAAAAATGGCTTTTGAGAGCTGTAGTTCTGAAGACATGCTTACCACAAAAGGGACAGAGCTTGCAGCAAGAATTTTATAAGCCTGGTAATGATGCCACAGGGAAAAATAAAAGCTGTTTCTCTCTAGAGGAAAAGGATAACAGAATATTATGTACTCGCAAGTGTATTGACCACTTAACGTCCAGAAGTTTTTACTCTCTTCATGACCAAATCATTGTTTGCTATTCAGCACTGTGGTACTTTAACTGCCAATTGATCGGTCATGCAAAACTGCACACAAATGATATTTTTATAATTTTTTTTTCTCACAAATAGAGCCTTCTTTTGGTGATATTTGATCACCACCAGGCTTTTTATTTTTCAATATATAAATGAAAAATTGTGAAAAAAAAATGTATTTTCTCATTTCTGTTATAAAACATATCTAATCAAAAAACAAAAAAATAAAATTTATAAATCATAAATTGAGGCAAAAATGTATTCTTTTGCATGTCTTTGGTAAAAAAAAACAAAGTCTACAAACTATGGTATATATACTGGAATTTACTCAGCTAGAGCTGCTATACAGTAATGGCGGTGATCAGCAACTTATAGTGGACCTGTCAGGGAAATTGTAAGTTGTGTGCAAAGATGTGCTCATGCTCATAATAATTCTTAAGTGACATCTAGATGTGCCCTAACTCCCACATATGCGTATTAGCGAGAGTGAGAGTGCATACTTGGCACTCACTTGCCTATTTAAAGTTGCTCCAGAGAACAGAGGATTGCTGAGTGGTCATTAGCATCTGCCTTTTGTGACCTGATCCTGTACTACCCAGCTTCTATTGACTCTGCTTGTTCCTAATACCCCATTGCTGATTCTGGCTTGAGACCTGACCCTACCTTCTGCCTGCTGTTTTGGTACCTTCCCTGCTCGCTTGGTACCGACCCTGGCCTGGCTCTGACTCTGGCCCTGTTTGGTTCCTGATTTTGCACCTCTGCTGCCCGGCTGATACCGACTCTTGTCTGCCTGACCACCCGAGATCCTGCATCCCCCTGCTTGCTGCTTGCTGTTCTGCACCTGCTGCAGTGCCTTTGCATTTGCCAGTGTATCCTACATCTGCCTGCTTGCTGCCCACAGTTCTGCACCCGCTGCTGTGCCTTTGCATCGGCCAGCTCATCAGTTCACCTGCTGCTCACCACTTGCTGCAAAGTTCTTCCGGCCTTCTGGAATACAGCCAATATTCTAAAATGCACAGCTGCCCTCAGGTGTAATAGGAGAAAAAGAAGGCCAACATAGGCTAATAATGCTAATACCTAATACATCAATTTTGCATTGAAGTCAAACATCCGTTTCTGAACTCTTGTTTTAGAAAAGGTACATCAATAATGTTCTCTTCTTTTGGAATGGAATGGTGAAATCCCTCCATGAGTTCATGGCTGAACTTAACATGAATAACTGGGACATTAAGTTCTCTTATGAATGGAGTTTTCTTGATATTAAACTTATACTAATGGTCCACTTAAAAAAAAAAAATAACAAACATGTCATACTTACCTGCTCTGTGAAATGGTTTTGCACAGAGCAGCCCCAAGCCTCCTCTTCTCAGGTCCCCTGCTGGTGCTCATGGCCCCTTCCCCCTGCTGAGTGTCCCCAGAGCAAGCTGCTTGAGACACACAGAGTGCAGCTTGGCCCCGTCCCCCATTCCCTCCTCACTGGCTATGATTGACGGCAGTGGGGGCCAATGGCTCCCACTGCTGTGTCCCATCCAATGAGGAGGGAGAGACCCGAGAGAGCCTCTTCATTCACAGCACTGGATCAAGATCAAGCTCAGGTATGTATTGGGGGGGGCTGAGGGGGGAGCTTCACACATAGAATGCATGAAGGTAAAAAACCTTTAGCCTTTAGAACCACTTTAGCTTCTTGGATATCATTATTTTTAGATAAGGTAATAAGCTGTTCTCTTGCACATTTTTTAAGAAGACTAATAGAAATGTCTTTATTCCCCACAGAAATTACCACCATCCCCCGTGGCTTAAGGCGATCCTGACGTTACAATTTCTTTGAATTGGACATAACTGTTCAGAGAGAGATGAGTTTTTGACATAGGCTCAAATTTTAAAAACAAAGTTTCTAGGAAAAGTATATACAAAAGAAGCCCTTGATTTTGATATGAATGAGGTGTCTAATATACAGGGCTTTTTTTCTCAAAATATAGGTGCAGGAACTCCATCAACAATAGGTCCCCCGCCAGCAACAACAGACCTCCCCAGCAACAATAGACCACCACACAAAAATAGATCCTATTCAGTGACAATAAATCCCCCTGCAGCCAACATTGCCATTACATACATTCAGTGCTGGAGGTGCCAGAACTGCATTCCCCTGCATTCATGCTGAAAAAAATCCCTGCTAATATAGACAATGAACATCAACTCCAAAAAAGTCATATTCGTTCCTTACCATCCAGAGATAAATTTGAAGAGGCTTTTACTACTACTTTCTCAAGGCAATATAAAGCAGTTAAAAAATTGGTGTTTAAGCATTGGAAGATACTTAGGATCAACAAAGTTCCTGGTCATTTCCTTTCAGCTCATCCCAATAATATTTTTTAAAGAAGGAAAAGTTTGAGAGGTTATATCTCACATAATGTAGTACAACATCCTTCCAAGGTCATTTTGATTGGAGGGATGAATGGGTTTTATCACTGTAGACATTGCAAAATTTGCAGCACCCTAGGGAGGAATTGTTCTAGGTCTAAGTTCTTTTCTTCTAATGTTACTCCGAGAACTTTATTAACTTCATGTTCTACAAAAGCTGCTGTATATATAATCTTCAATGCCCCTGTGGGATTCAATATGTAAGGCATACCATCCAAACCCTCCAAGTAAGGATAAATTAGCCAGCCTACCCCTGGAAGAGAGCATCCTGAAGGTGGCTGGGGAAATGATAAATGTTTGGAAAGCCTTACCAGAGTGTTCTTTTTCCTCCAGGGAGGGTTCCAGTTCTCTTGGGGCTGCTGCCACTGGAGGCTGCTTTACTGAGACCAAAAAAAATGCAGTCAGGGCCTGGAGAAGATTGTTAGGGGATTACATTTGCTGGAGGGCACTGTCTTGAAGTCCTAGTCTGGAGAAGGATATTTTTGTCTCCCTCACTGAGGATCTACCTGTGGATGCTGGGTGGCAGACATCTTCTAGGACACTGTGAGTAAAGACCTTGCTGGGGACTATTAGTTGGGCAAGTGCAAGAAGGGAACTAAATGCCAGAAGCATCTACTGTATATGGACTAGGACTGCCATTATAGTGTCCTAAAAGTGCTGGTCATTCCCTGTTACCTTTAGGAAAGGTGGCTAGAGAAACGAATAGCAGAAGTTTGTCCTCCCGTTATTGCTATTGATCATTTTGCAGTATCCTGTGACCCTAAAACCCTCTCCTGATAATGTTTTTCAGCCATAAATACTAAAAAGACATCCCCTAGACTGAGCCTGAATTGTTGGTGTGTGTTGGACTGTGCCTGTGTGACTGGCAGCCTCTGTACTAATGTGAGAGACCCGGGTATATTCTCATTGGCCCCTCCAGGGGTAGCGCTACACAGGCTTTGATGGCAACACAAGAACATAGATATAAACAATAAGTATATGTAATATATGAGAAGCATATATTGAGTTATTCAATACACCCTTCATCCATCTATAAGGCAAATTATTTAATCCAATATTTATGAATTTAAGAAATTCACAACAAAAACAGAGCACCAAGCTTTAAGGATACAATTATGGGTGCTCTAATTGCTGATTTGGTTTTTATAGCTGCTGGCTCTAGCGATGTTCTCCTGTGCCTGGCTTTACTACACAGCCTCCAGCAACCAATAAAAAGCATGCAGAATGGATTTTAATTCCAATCTAGCACAAAAATTAAAATGAGAGTAAAACTTTTCCATGAAAAGATTATGATAAATATTTACCTCTCCCACTTACCTCTCCCATTGCCCACAGCTCTGTAAGGCAGATAAAATGCCAAACAAAGACTAGTCCTGCTGATTCCTACTTCACTACTTTGTACTGTACTGATGCGTCGGTTCAGCAAGAGGAACCCGTGAGTACTATGGGGTACAGGGAATCCAATACTCCAAAACGTTTCTGAATAGTCTTTACTTAGAGATTTCTTTGATTTTAGTGACAGAGTTGCTTTAAGACTTTTCAGTCTTTGCTGGCTACATGCTTGCTCCAGGCCAGGGATATCTAGACAGTAAAGCGAGGATCAGATGACAGGGAAGCAGCATATAATTTTCAAAAATAAAGTCAGTAGTAATGTCTACAGATTTTCCTCAGCACAGGCCAGAGGTGTAACTAGAAAAATATCCTTTACTATCATTTTAGACCCCATGCAAGTAATTGAGCGTTAAAGGACCTAAAGTCAATCACACTTTTGTACCTCTTTTACCACTACAAATGAATACATATCTAAATTTTTATTTTGTTTCATGACAACCTTCATTAAATTATGTTTTTGTGTCCAAAAATATTGTTAAGATAAGATTTATTGGTCAATTTTTGTCTGTCATAAATTACGTTTTGTATGTCAGTTTAAACCATTGAAAAAGAGCCCGTGCCAGAGGTATAAGTATAGGGGTCTCCAGTGCAACGTGATCCCCAAGTCCACAACATTTCAAGGCATATATATGAACAGTTTAGCTACATTTCAAAGGAATATCTAACAGGAAGATACTCCATCACAGCTACTGTTAGTGCTCATTATAATAGCAATATAAACATATTAATTGTATACATACAATTAATTAAAGTTTGGTATTTTAAATGTTTTCTATAGCTTAAAGCAGTCTTTTACAACTCTTTTAACATACACTCACCAGCCACTTTATTAGGTACACCTTCCTACCCCTTTTGCCTTCAGAACTTCCTTAATTCTTCATGGTATAGATTCAACAAGGTGTTGGAACATTCCTGAGAGGTTTTGGTCCATAGTGTCTTGGAAATTCGCTTTAACGAATTTCTCCTTACCGTGAGTACTCGCAGTTGGATGCGCAGAAATCCCCCATAAAGCTGTGCGAATCTCGCTTACCACGACTGCAGCCAAACTACACGATTCCTGCCCATCCAAATACTTTGGTTCTGTTGAATTTGTGGGTGATTGGAGCTCCGTTACCCTAGAATGATCACACGACACTCTAAGGCTGGTTGCAATCCACATAAGGGCTGATTTTAGACCCAGCTCTCTGTTTTATTAAAAATACACACATGCCCCCCACATGAATAAAGTCAATCCCTCCCACCGAACAATGCAATGGGGATTGCCTATACAGAGGATGTACATTCCAATTGGAGCATAGCCTTTGCTATTATCTATCACTGGTCCTCCCCCATGAGTCTTCTGAGGTCAGCAGACTTCCTCCCCTTCCCCCCTATGAGCCATCTGAGGTCATATTTCCTGTCCTACTAGCTTCTATTGGTATGCAAAATTCAGATTAGTAATGGGTTGTAAGATATGCATAAGCCTACACACGGAGTTCACACCGCTTGCGCATTGCGTTATGAAGCCCACGTGGTACCATGCTGCTGATATGCGGATACAGGCCCACGGTCTACTGACAGCAGCATTCGCATGGAATGCCGTGGTGGTATACACGCCGGTCTATAAGCGCAGATCTGCCATCTCATCCATTACCAAGCTGAGTACTGTAATACATACATTGTACATGCGCATGGCCCAATTGCAGCCTTCAGAGCTTTAATTAAGCCACACGAGAGACATATGAATAACACGAATATATGACACATTTAAAGTTCGACCAACAATACAAAATTTCCATGACATTCCCTCCTGTTTTATCATATTCTCCTCGTGTCCCTTCTTGATCTTCTTCAGCTTGATGGGTGTAGTCTCAAACTTCAAAGAGTTCCTGTAGTTGTCCCTGAGAATAAAGCTCCACGGGGTACCTGAAACAACAAGACCCGACGCAGACTCGACGCAAACAGGCTTGATTGAAGCGATGATCCTCAAGAGCGTTGGAACCTTCACTACAGGAAGGCTCTTGCAAAAACCACAAACAGACTTGTGGTATGAATAAAGCTTGTGATCCCACGGTGGTCTGGGGAGATCCAGCAATAGATTCTCAAATTGCCCCTGCAGACGGGGCCACACAAGGCTGGTCTCGACCCAGACAGTTTTCCAAATCGCAGACACAAACAATGATGAGGCTTGAAGCTTGCTTGAAGGTCTTGGAGAATGTGGTCTTCAGAGAGATAAATTAGAGGGAAGCCAGGACGTAATCTGTAGAGAAGGTGGTTGGTTGGTGAGGTCTTCCCCCGATCAGTGGTTGGAGTGGGATCCCCGGAGCGGGCATGGAGATGTGGTCGTCTGCCCGAGCTTGGCTTACACGGTCGATGAGGCAACAGGAACATCTCACCGCGGCATATAAAAGGCAGATGAAAAAGAGAAGCATCAGGATATACACTCCCACTTCCTTCAACCAAGATCCGATGGAGAACAGGAAATCTCCCAATCCTCCCAAACCCTTGAACGGATTCCAACCCTCACTAGCTATAGCTCTAGCTTTTCCCTGTAGTTCACTAACTTTGTCCATATGGGCCTGGACCTTGTCATCGGTGTCTTCTATCCAAGTACAACAATCCTCTCCGATGAACTCACAGAACCCCCCTTTGGCGGCTAAAAGATAATCAAGGGCCATCTTCTCCTGAAGCACTAAAATTCCCATCTGCCGTTGTTCTTGGGCAATTTCTCTGACAGCCTCTACGGTCTCGTTAAACATACTATCCACGATGACAGAAAAATTGTTCAGGCGCTTCATAAGTTCTATTCCCCATCCTGTGCATGAGGGGAACCAAGCCCATGCCTGGTCGCCCTCAGAGAACAGTTCCCTGCGAACTCTCCCTGCCATCCTTACCTTCTTGTGGACCATCAACTCTTCATGGTCCATCACTACATAGGATGCGGGGACTAGCTTTATGAGGGCACACGAACCTTTCGCGTTCTGGGGGAATGTTCTATAGGCTGCCGAACCACACAGAAAATAGTATGGACCTGTCAGAGCAGAGCAGGAAGAGTTCCTCGTTCGGCCTCTGGCACTGAGCAACAGTTGCACAGACTGGGGGATTGCTCCCTCAGTCTGCACATCACATCCGTCCTTCCAACACACGTGGTCTGGTCGGTCAGTGTGGTTACTCAGAAGGGAAGTCTGGTTAGTCAGATTGACAGTTATACCTCCCTCACAGGTGGTAGTCCCAACAAACTTGTTACCTGTGCCAAAGCTGATGTTAAAGCACACCTGAGGGCTGCCTAGCTGCCCAGTTACCCATAATGGACTGGTGAGGGCCCTACAGGAGCTAGAGCTAATATTGGTGCTGAAACTGATGTTACCTGCTAAAAATGTGTCATTAAGTTCTACCGATAAATGTCTACGTGGGGGCTGACCAGGGGTCCCTTGCTTTTTCATGCCGACGCGGATGTCATATAGGGCATGAACAGCGGCCATTGCGGACATGTGATGACTGGGTGGGGGCTTAGAGCATACCCAACAGTTGGTTTTGTTGGCGGTTCTGGCTAAACGCAGGTGCATTTTAAATAAAAGGTTGGGGTATCTGCCGTCTTTTCCTCCGTTCACACACATGTATGACATACAAACAAAAAGAAAAAGGAAAATGACACCCCTCATTCTCTGGTGTAGCTTAAAAGCTTCTTGTAGTGGCTTGCGTGCACCCAGTTGTCTCGTCCCTCGAGTTTGAGTGAGGTAGGTGTCGTCAGCTGGACTTGGTATGGTCCGGTGAACCGTGGCTCGAGTCCGGTTCTTTGATGTTTCTTTAGGACGACCCAATCACCTGGCTCAATAGAAAGAACACCTGTTATTGCATTTGGATCGGGGAGCGATTCGCGAACCCGATGGTGTATCTTCTGCAGCTCCCGTTGCAGAGATTGCACATAACCTGTAAGCTGTGAATGCAAAGACGACAACTGTTGAGGAAAGTACAACCCTGTTTTGGGAGGTCCCCCAAACAACACCTCGTAGGGTGACAGCCCATGTGGTTGCCGAGGGGCATTCCGGATGGAATAGGGGGCAATGGGGAGACACTCAGGCCAAGGTTTTTGGGTATCGGAAGACGTTCAACCTTACCGCTACTCTCGGGGTGATATGGGGTGTGTCGCCGCTGACTCCAGTTCCACCAAAGAAATGCAGTCGTGTCCTTTGGAAGAGAGATTAGTAGTGGACAAAGAAGACATGTTAGCAGAAGAGGTGTTAGTATTGTTAGTCGTGTTGCAAAATTCAGCACTGTCATTGCTGTCCTCCCCCCCCTTCTCATCTTCCGACACAGGAAGAAGAGAAGCTGGGTTAAGAATAGTGCATCGTTTGATAGTGAGGTTAGTAGGGGTTAGGAGGGCTTTCCCCTGAGAGGGGTACCTTGCCTTGGATGTCCTGTTTTCGCAGGACCGTTCTTGCTGCACCGGTGTCAGTGAGGCAAGGGAGGGGATATTTTAATTCCTCTAGAAAAAGATGGATCTGGGCCGACACCGATTTGTCAACTTCCTATGAGAATTCATAGGAGTTACTTACCATGGTGGTCATAGGGGCGGAGGACTCATCAGGAATGAACTGCCACCGACCTTTAGGTAATTGGGGACAGCTCCTCCTCATGTGCCCCGTTTGGTGGCACTGGAAGCACCTGGGTGGGGGCCTATCCTTCCTGTGACCCAGATCCCTTGGTTTTTCGTGTGGGGTCTGGGACATAAGAACTTTGGCCTTGTCTTGTTTTCTTCTATCCATTTCCCTCTCTATTGCCGCAAGAGT
The DNA here is from genome assembly GCF_062004578.1 of Staurois parvus. Classification (NCBI taxonomy): domain Eukaryota; kingdom Metazoa; phylum Chordata; class Amphibia; order Anura; family Ranidae; genus Staurois; species Staurois parvus. The sequence goes on along the minus strand of NW_028317886.1, from coordinate 27,330,538 downwards.
GGAAAGGATAGCAGGGATAGACATCTCATTATATTCGGGTCGGGCCAGAACCAGCCTTTCCCGAATTTTAGTATCGATGCCTTCCAAAAATTTGGCCCGCAACAGAATGTGCGTCGCGGTCACCTTTACCCCTTCAGTTGGAGCATCAGGTCCAACTTCCAGATCCGCATCCAGTGCCGTCTGCTTGAGACGGCGCCAGAAGCAGGCGCTTTCCTCATTAGGACCCTGGGTGAGCTTCATCATGTCCGTAGTAGAGGTAGCACCATACATTTCTGGAAGCTTTGCCTTTAGCTGTGCACAGAACTCTTTGCCCCCTGAAGTCATCTCCTCATGCGTGGTTATAGAGCACCCTGCAATCACTGTACTGGCCACTTCCATGCCCACCTTTGCCCGTAGGATCTGTGCACAATCTGACCCGCTCATACCATAGCTGAACTGGTTTTGTCCAAACATTCGAGCAAATCCTCTCGGATTGACTCGATAGTCCGGGAGCTCAGCCAGAATAGTGCGGATCTCTGCCGGGGTGAAGGGGACATGCCAAACTACCCGTTCCCCTAAAGTCCGTTCCCCCCGTGCATTGGGAGGACCTTCAAATTGCTGCACCCTGACTGGATAGGCCTCGGTCCGGGAAGAGTGCAAGGGCTGACCCAGCATCATCGGTGGGCTTAGATTAACCACCTCGCTTACTGCACCTTCAGGTTTGAGGTCCCTCAGATCAGGGTATAGCTGGGGGGCAGGGGTCTGATCAGTGGTTCGTAGCGCTTTGATGCAATCCGCCCTGTTTTTTAACCGGGTGTCTATTCCCCTTGATTCACAGATAGTCTGCAAATCGGTTGTTGAGTAGGCTTCATAGTTGGAAACAGAAGGAGCTGGGGTGAAGCAGGGAGAAGGGAGAGGTAGAGGCAGAGGCTGAGGCATAGAGACAGAAGACACAGAAGGTATGTCAAGAGTGACGTCACTAACAGAAGAGACAGGTGCAGTTATACTTATCTCAGCCACTGTTGGTTGTTGGGGGACCCCAGCAGACCCTGATCCTGCCTGCCTTAGTAGAGTCAGCCCTGAAAGAGCTTCCTCCACCTCTGACACTGGATCCTCCTGTTTTATTCCCTCTGGAGGCCAGGTATACATCACCTGGTTCTTCCGGACAGACACCAGTTTATGTATGCCCTGCTTCCCTAATCGGATTGACCTGTGAAGCCATAGCTGTGCGATCTCTAGTTCTGACGCCTGCATCCGTGGTTCAAATTCAGAGATGAATTTTTCCCACCTCCATGCGTCAAATGTACCTTCCCGGGGAATTTCCCATCTGGTACCCTTCGACCATTTATTCCACCTTTTGAGGGGTTCTGTAGACTTCCCCCCCAAACTCACCTTCATCAGTTGTGCAGCTGTCCTTACCCTGAAGAGGGCTGGTTCCCCCTCTCTCTTCATGGACTGACTACTGCCCATCGTGACTAGTCACTGGTATATATCCCGCGTCCGGGTACCTGTTTACCCCCTGGAGCACTCGGTGGGATCCTACCGAGAGGCCTGATTCCACCACTTTCCCAGCACAGCGTAATTTATGTGATACTTATCGATCACCCGAAGCGCATCAAGTGGCGGTCAGACTGAGAGCACACCTCCCACTCCCACAGCGCAATTTGTGTGATCCTGACCACCCGAAGTGTTTGTGGTAACCAGGCTAAGCGTTACTTCCCTGGACCGCCCACTCGCACAGCGTAATTTATGTGGTTCTCATCACCCACTGTGTTTGGCAGGCCACACCGCACAATGATGAAAGTGGCTTTTCTCTCCCTGCACACAGTAGCTAACACAAGTCAAAACAAAAAGAGGGGTTCTTGGATGTTACTTAGGGGTCACTGGTTGGGCAGAAACCTGCTAACTGACCTTTAGGAAATTTGTGTAAAGAAAAAAACTTTCCTAATACACACAGAAAAACCCTTTTTCAACCTGAAAAACTGTTAAAAAGGACAAAGTGGATCCTTATGAAAAACACGGGACGTTTCACAGTAAAACAATTACACAGAGGTAAACCGAAAAACTGCGCCAAAAGTAACCTTGTTGCTGACGCAAAAATCACTCCTATCAGCACTGCCTAACGATCCACGTTATACACGCAATCTTTACTGCAACCACCTAGAACCGTTTACACAAAAAGTCTGCTGGACGTGAAACACGCGACACAGCAGCTTAAAACAAACCCGCTTTACAATAAGGAACTACTTTTAACAGGAAAAACACAAGAAAAACATAATCACTATACAAGAAATCTATGTGCAAAAACCCAGACTACACCGCGCTCATTAAATGTGGAACACGTGAAGGGAAAACTCGCTTAATACACTTTAAATTGGCTGGCAATACGCAAATTTAAAGCTAAAAGCAAACAAATGAAACTGTAAAAAAATTTGGATTAAAAACACAATATGGGTCAAATGCATATATGAAACTTCATGCACATTGCATAGAGATTACTGCACATTTGGTAGCCAACAAAATGGCCACCAAACAAAAGGAGTCCATGTGGTTTAGTCAAGAAAATGACCCCCCACAGGGAAGCACATGGTAACACTAGAATGACCCCCCACAGGGAAGCACATGGTAACACTAGAATGACCCCCCACAGGGAAACACACGGCAGACTCTAGCCTCAAAATTGCCTCTTACATAAAACAGACTTTTAGACAGAACATACACTGGACAATTACACAACAATATGAAGTACACATACAACACAATTTGGGCACAATCACAGAACGGACATAAAACACCAACATATCACACTAACATGTACATGTAACAGAAAGGACCCCCTGCTGCATGCTTGCTGGGAGCAGTAGTACCACAAAACATTGTACAGACCACATAACACAGATCTTACAACAGTTAACAATTAACCTAAGCCTTTCAGCACTGTAATAATTACCTCACGTGGAGGGGGGTAGAGCAATCACCACAGTACCTACAGCCCACAAATACTTACCTAACACTATGCAACAACTTTTACCCACTAAAACATATACCCGTTTAATTTTTGGTTGGAAGATTTTTAAACTTGACCAAATCCAGCCAACCAAAACCCACCCCTCTGCTGCTCTCCGCAGAGACAAACCCTTGTCTTTCACCCACAAATCAAGAGTTTAGGACAAAAAACGAGGTCCTTGTTAAGCGGTATTTCTTGTTAGCTAACAGAGAGCGAAATCAGCCACACGAACACGCAAAAAGCGATCCTCTTAATGGCAGAGAGACCTGAAATGTGCCGGCATACTTTTTGCTAGTTCATGATAGTTCATTTCCCCCCCGTTCTTTGTTAGCTATGCAATAATACGCGTTAGTATCCACCAGGCTCGCCAAACTGTCTTGGAAATTCGCTTTAACGAATTTCTCCTTACCGTGAGTACTCGCAGTTGGATGCGCAGAAATCCCCCATAAAGCTGTGCGAATCTCGCTTACCACGACTGCAGCCAAACTACACGATTCCTGCCCATCCAAATACTTTGGTTCTGTTGAATTTGTGGGTGATTGGAGCTCCGTTACCCTAGAATGATCACACGACACTCTAAGGCTGGTTGCAATCCACATAAGGGCTGATTTTAGACCCAGCTCTCTGTTTTATTAAAAATACACACATGCCCCCCACATGAATAAAGTCAATCCCTCCCACCGAACAATGCAATGGGGATTGCCTATACAGAGGATGTACATTCCAATTGGAGCATAGCCTTTGCTATTATCTATCACTGGTCCTCCCCCATGAGTCTTCTGAGGTCAGCAGACTTCCTCCCCTTCCCCCCTATGAGCCATCTGAGGTCATATTTCCTGTCCTACTAGCTTCTATTGGTATGCAAAATTCTCTGCACAAGCATCTCCCTAAAAATATCAGTCTGTACCTGGATGGGCCCGATACGATCTTTATTAAAACACATCCATCCAAGATACAGTTCAGATTAGTAATGGGTTGTAAGATATGCATAAGCCTACACACGGAGTTCACACCGCTTGCGCATTGCGTTATGAAGCCCACGTGGTACCATGCTGCTGATATGCGGATACAGGCCCACGGTCTACTGACAGCAGCATTCGCATGGAATGCCGTGGTGGTATACACGCCGGTCTATAAGCGCAGATCTGCCATCTCATCCATTACCAAGCTGAGTACTGTAATACATACATTGTACATGCGCATGGCCCAATTGCAGCCTTCAGAGCTTTAATTAAGCCACACGAGAGACATATGAATAACACGAATATATGACACATTTAAAGTTCGACCAACAATACAAAATTTCCATGACAATAGTGACATGATAGTATCATGCAGTTGCTGCAGATTTGTCAGCTGCACATCCTTGTTGTGATCTCCCGTTCCACCACATCCCAAAGGTGCTCTATTGGATTGAGATGTTTTAGATGATTTAGGCTTTGTGACATGGTGCATTATCCTGCTGGAAGTAGCCAACAGAAGAAGATATGGACACGGTCAGGTAGGCTGTGGTGTTTAAACAATGCTCAATAGGTACTAAGGGGCCCAAAGTGTGCCAAGAAAATATCCCCCACACCATTAAACTGCCACCACCAGCCTGAACCATTGATACAAGGCAGGATGGATCCATGCTTTCATGTTGTTTACGCCAAATTCTGACCCTACCATCTGAATGTCGCAGCTGACATTGAGACTCATCAGACCAGGCAACATTTTTACAGTCTTCTAATGGCCAATTTTGGTGAGCCTGTGCGAATTGTAGCCTCTGTTTCCTGTTCTTAGCTGACGGGAGTGTGGTCTTCTGCTCCTGTAGCCCATCTGCTTCAAGATTCGATGTGTTGTGCATTCAGAGATGGTATTCTGCATACCTTGGTTATAACGAGTGGTTATCTGAGTTACTGTTACCTTTCTATCATCTCAAACTAGTCTGCCCATTCTCCTCTAACCTTTGACATCAACAAGGCATTTATGTCCACACATCTGCCGCTCACTATTTTCTCTTTTTTGGACCATTTTCTGTAAACCCTAGAGATGGTTGTGTGTGAACATCCCAGTAGATCAGCAGTTTTTGGAATACTCAGACCAGCCTGTTTGGCACCAACAACCAAGCCATGTTCAAAGTAACTTAAATCCCCTTTCTTCCCCATTCTGATACTCAGTTTGAACTTCAGCAAGTCATCTTCAACATCTAGATGCGTAAATGCATTGCGTTGATGTCATGTGATTTGCTTATTAGCAATTTGTGTTACCAAGCAATTGAACAGGTGTACCTAATAAAGAGGCCAGTGAGTGTAGAGAAACCCTTGGGATAACTTTCTTGGCATAGGGAACCCCAGCTAAAAATGAATTTATCCACAGTATATCATCACATTGGTGTGATGGTCAGGGGGGAAGAATGCTCCTATTACAAATAAGTAAACAATATCATTGTTGTCAGTGGTTACCTATCCAATAGGTAGATATTGCTCATTGCTCAAGGAACTCATAGCAACCTCTAGAAAAACCCTAGGTGAGAAAGGCTGGCTTAAAGTGTATCTTTGTGTAGCGTCCCTCTGGTTAGCCAGGGGGAGCAGACTAGGTTTTTCAGTTAGAGGCTGGATAGCAGCCTGGTATGAGTCAGCCTTGTTACTTTAGGTCAGGGCTGAGGGCTCAACAGGTCAGTTCACTGATACCTCCCCTGCTGTAGAATCTTGAGAAGTTTCTAGAAGGCAGTGGATGGAGGTGAGGAGGGACTGAACTGCATACTTAAGGGACACTGACCAAGCAGGAGGCTTGGCATGGGGTCAGGGTAGCCCTTAAGTATGAGAGAGCCTGATCAGGAAGTGGTCAGTGTTGGGTGGAAGATGGTGTGAGAGGACTGCAGTGCTCTCAAAGAAGAGACATTCTTTTTGTCCATAGACTTGTACATAGTTACTGAGGAGTTGTTCAATACCCCTTAGTAGAACTACAAAAACAAGCCTAAGGACTGGTTACTGACTCCAGTGTGCAAGTGTGAAGAAAATGCATGTTGCCTGGTTGTGCAGGACTATAGGGGGACCCAAAAAACTCAGCAACTTCTAAGGGCATAGTGCTACATTTCTTTTGGACAGAGTAAGGAATTTTGTAGGCTGCTATTGTTGACCTGACCTTTTTGTGATCTAATGGCCTGAGCACTCTGAGCTACAGTATTGACCAAATGTACCCAGGGATGCTCAAATTATATCTCCTGACGCTAGGGACACGCAGGTGGCTTTTTAAAAAATGTAGTGCTATTGAGGGCTCTTCCAGGTAGGAGGATCTCTGTGTGAGTGGATTCTATTTGGTGCCCTGGGGATGCTCCGGTGTGGTTCCCACTGTATCAGGGGTCTTTTCTGGCTGCTTGTCTGGGTTTGGTCTCCCCATGTGCCGCTCCACAGATGCATGAATCTCGTGGTCGGGATGGCAGGTAATTGAGGCTGCAGCTTTCAGGGCTGCTGTAGCATGATATAGCACCCGTCATCTGGCATTTCCCCAAGAACCAAGGCCCTCTTCTGGTGGGTGGAACTGTGGTGAGCAGTCATTGAAATCATTGCAGAGGGCTTCCCTTGCCTGTGCTCTCTGCTTGCCCACCTCCTACATCTCCTTCCCAGTTTGACAGCTGGGTGCTGGGGTTGCGGCTGTAGATGCAGGGCTTGAACTGTTGCCCCTTCCTTACCACTGGAGAGTGGGTGGAGAGTGTGGGACAGCTGGCTATTATTGGAATGGCTTTAGTCCCCCCCCCCCCCCCGCAAAGAGGGAAACACAGGTGAAACTGCATTGTCTTCAGTTTCATAGTGAACCCATACCGAACCCACTGCCCATCACATGCATTTGGTGGCCAGGTGACAGACAGGTTGTAATGTTGCCTTGGGCCTGTGTCCTAGTGGGGACAGTCTACATACTTTCCCCTGCATTTGGTTTGTGGCTGGGGGGCAGAAGTGCTGTGCCCACCATTCTTTTCACTAGGATACACAATTTATATTGCCCTACCCTGGGACATGCAGTTCCAGCCGCCAGGCAGGTTTTTTTTTTTTTTTTATGTAGCCCTGCTGCGGGAAAGCAGCAATCCAGCTCCTCTGGGTAGGGGGCGCATGCACCTGCTGCCCCTGTTGTGCTGTCATTTGCTCCGGCACATGCCAATCACTGGGTCCTGGCCAGTGACTTATGGCGAGAACCCGCTGAATAGCAGAGCGAATGACAGCAGAGAGCCTTGTGTTGTTTACCAACACAGGGTTCTCTACAGAGAGCAGTGATTTGCTGGCTTTTGTGTCCCTGCAAAGCAGGGAATAGAAAACAGCACATTCCTTAGTGAAAACAGCACACAGTTAACATATTAACATTAACCTAATCTGTGCTTTTTTATAAGAACAAGTAAATTGTTAAGAGGGGCAAGTAGATTGGGACCACGATTTAGTCCCTTGGATGGACAAGTAGTTTTTTTTTTAAATTTCCACAACCCTTATACCTTTCACATTTTACCACTTGTTGGCATTGTATATCACTCTCTATTCACAGATCTGTGTCTTCGTAAAACCAAGGAGCAAAGCTATCCAAAACAATACAGTATTTACATTTATTCCTCAAATCAATTTTTCACAGCTGATATCTTGTAACAGTGGGTGATAGTACATATAATTATCCCTACTGGAAGGATTGTAAACCTTGCTGTTCCTAACTAGGATTGATCTTGCTTCTGTGACTTCATCATCTGCCTAAGACTTTTTGACATTTTTAGATACTAAAAGGAAATTCTGCTGGCACAACAACTATCAACAAATGAAATAACTATCGACTCAATGTTGTAAATATTTCATAGAACAACAAAGACAGTGAAATATGTTTTGGCTGTCAGCTATTCTTTTCTCAAGTGTTTTTTGTAATAAGGAGTAAAAGCATTTTGACAAATTACTTTCTTAACCTTACACTCTGCTGTCTGGGCTATAAGAAACAAAACAACTCATTTATCTTAATTTCACGTTTTCAATTGTGTATGGATCAATGTATTGCTCATTTCCTTTTAGATTTGCGTGCTAGATCCTGTTTATTGGATTTTATTACCACACATACATTCAATCATTTCATTATTCACAGCAAATCATGTAAGGCACAATATTAAGGAAGCTGAGCTTAAGCTAGTATCTTGTTCTTAATTTATAGAGACATACCATGATTTTAGTTAGAGATGAGCGAATCGAAGTATCCGAAGTGGAATTCGAGTCGAATATCGGAAAAATTTCGATTCGTGCCGAATCCGAAAAATAGCCTAATTCGGACGCGCGAATCGAAATCGAAATAGCGGCCATTTTGGAATTCTTCATTTGCCTGCAGTTATTGAACAGAGGCAGACCGCTCTGTACTAGGGACAGGGACAGAGTTAGGGCCACAGAAACGATAATTGGGGACAGAGAAAAGTTACTTAGGGACAGAGAACCATTACTCAGGGACACAGACTTGTTAATGAGGGCCACAGAATCGTTATTTAGGGACAAAGAAACGCTAGTTAGGGCCACAGAATTCATAATCAGGGACAGACAGAATTGTTACTCAGTGCCAGAGAATTGTTACTTAGGGCCACAGAAACGTTATTAGGGCCACAGAATTGTTACTCAGGGACAGACAGAATTATTACTGAGTGCCAGAGAATTGTTACTCAGGGACAGACAGAATTGTTACTGAGTGCCAGAGAATTGTTACTTAGGGCCACAGAAACTTTAATTAGGGCCACAGAATTTTTACTCAGGGACAGACAGAATTGTTACTCAGTGCCAGAGAATTGTTACTCAGGGACAGACAGAATTGTTACTGAGTGCCAGAGAATTGTTACTTAGGGCCACAGAAACTTTACTTAGGGCCACAGAATTTTTACTCAGGGACAGACAGAATTGTTACTGAGTGCCAGAGAATTGTTACTCAGGGACAGACAGAATTGTTACTGAGTGCCAGAGAATTGTTACTTAGGGCCACAGAAACTTTACTTAGGGCCACAGAATTGTTACTCGCACAGACACAGAATTGTTACTCGCACAGACACAGAATTGTTACTGAAGGCCACAGAACTGTTACTTAGGGCCACAGAATTGTTACTCGCACAGACACAGAATTGTTACTCGCACAGACACAGAACTGTTACTGAGGGCCACAGAACTGTTACTTAGGGCCACAGAATTGTTACTCGCACAGACACAGAATTGTTACTCAGGGCCACAGAACTGTTACTTAGGGACAAAGAAACGCTAGTTAGGGCCACAGAATTCATACTCAGGGACAGACAGAATTGTTACGGAGTGCCAGAGAATTGTTACTCTGGGCCACAGAAACTTTACTTAGGGCCACAGAATTTTTACTCAGGGACAGACAGAATTGTTACTGAGTGCCAGAGAATTGTTACTCAGGGACAGACAGAATTGTTACGGAGTGCCAGAGAATTGTTACTCAGGGCCACAGAAACTTTACTTAGGGCCACAGAATTTTTACTCAGGGACAGACAGAATTGTTACTGAGTGCCAGAGAATTGTTACTCAGGGACAGACAGAATTGTTACTGAGTGCCAGAGAATTGTTACTTAGGGCCACAGAAACTTTACTTAGGGCCACAGAATTGTTACTCGCACAGACACAGAATTGTTACTCGCACAGACACAGAATTGTTACTGAAGGCCACAGAACTGTTACTTAGGGCCACAGAATTGTTACTCGCACAGACACAGAATTGTTACTCGCACAGACACAGAACTGTTACTGAGGGCCACAGAACTGTTACTTAGGGCCACAGAATTGTTACTCGCACAGACACAGAATTGTTACTCAGGGCCACAGAACTGTTACTTAGGGACAAAGAAACGCTAGTTAGGGCCACAGAATTCATACTCAGGGACAGACAGAATTGTTACGGAGTGCCAGAGAATTGTTACTCTGGGCCACAGAAACTTTACTTAGGGCCACAGAATTTTTACTCAGGGACAGACAGAATTGTTACTGAGTGCCAGAGAATTGTTACTCAGGGACAGACAGAATTGTTACGGAGTGCCAGAGAATTGTTACTCAGGGCCACAGAAACTTTACTTAGGGCCACAGAATTTTTACTCAGGGACAGACAGAATTGTTACTGAGTGCCAGAGAATTGTTACTCAGGGACAGACAGAATTGTTACGGAGTGCCAGAGAATTGTTACTTAGGGCCACAGAAACTTTACTTAGGGCCACAGAATTGTTACTCGCACAGACACAGAATTGTTACTCGCACAGACACAGAACTGTTACTGAGGGCCACAGAAACTTTACTTAGGGACAAAGAAACGCTAGTTAGGGCCACGGAATTCATACTCAGGGACAGACAGAATTGTTACGGAGTGCCAGAGAATTGTTACTCAGGGCCACAGAAACTTTACTTAGGGCCACAGAATTTTTACTCAGGGACAGACAGAATTGTTACTGAGTGCCACAGAATTTTTACTCAGGGACAGACAGAATTGTTACGGAGTGCCAGAGAATTGTTACTCAGGGACAGACAGAATTGTTACTGAGTGCCAGAGAATTGTTACTTAGGGCCACAGAAACTTTAATTAGGGCCACAGAATTTTTACTCAGGGACAGACAGAATTGTTACTGAGTGCCAGAGAATTGTTACTCAGGGACAGACAGAATTGTTACGGAGTGCCAGAGAATTGTTACTCAGGGACAGACAGAATTGTTACTGAGTGCCAGAGAATTGTTACTTAGGGCCACAGAAACTTTAATTAGGGCCACAGAATTTTTACTCAGGGACAGACAGAATTGTTACTGAGTGCCAGAGAATTGTTACTCAGGGACAGACAGAATTGTTACGGAGTGCCAGAGAATTGTTACTCAGGGCCACAGAAACTTTACTTAGGGCCACAGAATTTTTACTCAGGGACAGACAGAATTGATACTGAGTGCCAGAGAATTGTTACTCAGGGACAGACAGAATTGTTACGGAGTGCCAGAGAATTGTTACTCAGGGACAGACAGAATTGTTACTGAGTGCCAGAGAATTGTTACTTAGGGCCACAGAAACTTTAATTAGGGCCACAGAATTTTTACTCAGGGACAGACAGAATTGTTACGGAGTGCCAGAGAATTGTTACTCAGGGACAGACAGAATTGTTACGGAGTGCCAGAGAATTGTTACTTAGGGCCACAGAAACTTTAATTAGGGCCACAGAATTTTTACTCAGGGACAGACAGAATTGTTACTGAGTGCCAGAGAATTGTTACTCAGGGACAGACAGAATTGTTACTGAGTGCCAGAGAATTGTTACTCAGGGCCACAGAAACTTTACTTAGGGCCACAGAATTTTTACTCAGGGACAGACAGAATTGTTACTGAGTGCCAGAGAATTGTTACTCAGGGACAGACAGAATTGTTACGGAGTGCCAGAGAATTGTTACTCAGGGACAGACAGAATTGTTACTGAGTGCCAGAGAATTGTTACTTAGGGCCACAGAAACTTTAATTAGGGCCACAGAATTTTTACTCAGGGACAGACAGAATTGTTACTGAGTGCCAGAGAATTGTTACTCAGGGACAGACAGAATTGTTACCGAGTGCCAGAGAATTGTTACTCAGGGACAGACAGAATTGTTACTGAGTGCCAGAGAATTGTTACTTAGGGCCACAGAAACTTTAATTAGGGCCACAGAATTTTTACTCAGGGACAGACAGAATTGTTACTGAGTGCCAGAGAATTGTTACTCAGGGACAGACAGAATTGTTACGGAGTGCCAGAGAATTGTTACTCAGGGCCACAGAAACTTTACTTAGGGCCAGAGAATTTTTACTCAGGGACAGACAGAATTGTTACTGAGTGCCAGAGAATTGTTACTCAGGGACAGACAGAATTGTTACTGAGTGCCAGATAATTGTTACTCAGGGCCCCAGAAACTTTACTTAGGGCCAGAGAATTTTTACTCAGGGACAGACAGAATTGTTACTGAGTGCCAGAGAATTGTTACTCAGGGACAGACAGAATTGTTACTGAGTGCCAGATAATTGTTACTCAGGGCCCCAGAAACTTTACTTAGGGCCACAGAATTTTTACTCAGGGACAGACAGAATTGTTACTGAGTGCCAGAGAATTGTTACTCAGGGACAGACAGAATTGTTACTGAGTGCCAGAGAATTGTTACTTAGGGCCACAGAAACTTTACTTAGGGCCACAGAATTGTTACTCGCACAGACACAGAATTGTTACTCGCACAGACACAGAATTGTTACTGAGGGCCACAGAACTGTTACTTGGGGCCACAGAAACGTTAATCAGGGACACAGAATTGTTACTGAGGGCCACAGAACTGTTACTCAGGGACACATAATCGTTTAATTAAAGAGTATGTCAGACAACATGCAGAGGAGTGGCAGAGGAGGCAATGTTTTAGGAGCGAGCAGACGTGGCAGCAGAGGAAGGGGTCGAGGCAGCACTATTCGCAGCCAGAGGCCAGTGCTCCCGGTGTCATCCAGCGGTCGTGTCTCCACCGACAACCCTGCCGTCGTCGATTGGTTGGCTCGGTCGTCTTCCTCTTCCCAGGTCACCTCTGACACCTACAGCCAACGGTCGGTGGGTACGTCAGACACAACCGTTAGTTGGCATGGCCCGGGACCAAGCCCACTGAAATCACGTGTCCTCTACCTGCCCCTGTCCTTTGGTGTTCCCTCACCAAGCGAAGTATCGCATGCTGTGGGCTCAGCCCCACTGTACAGTGAGGAAGAGCTAACAGAGGGCGGTCAGGAACGGGGGGAGACATCCGCCTTTTCAGCAGCCAGGCGAAGAAGTAGTGGCGAGGAGAGTGGCTCGGTAGCCGGTCTAGAGACAGGTCTGTCTCCTGACCCAGACGCAGCCGAGGGGGCTAGTAGTGAGGCGGAGACCCTACTTGATGATGAGGAGGTTGATCGCACTTGGCAGCCTCGTCGTCATCAGGCAATTTCTTCCGCATCATCAGGAGAAGAGGGTGGCAGCTTGGCAGCGAGCAAAACAGTCGGTGGGTTGCCCAGGAGACAGCAGCAGGGTCGCAGCAGTGTCAGTGGAGCCAAACGTCCACGGAGTAGAGCACCAGCTCCACTGCAGCCTACCACCACGGCCAGTAGTGGTGCCGGTGTGCACGGAGGAAGCAGCAGTCAGCCAGTGAGGAGTATCGGGGGCAAAGTTTCCTACTCGGCGGTGTGGCAATTTTTCGTCAAGCCGCCCGAGGAAGTAAACGTAGCCGTATGTCGACTATGTGGCCAGAAAGTCAAGCGTGGCCAGGGGGCCCATGTTGGGACTACAGCGTTGCGGCAGCATATGCAGCGTCGCCATTTGGTGGCCTGGGAAAACCGTGATAAAGATACGGCGGTTCTGCCCGCCCCAGCCCCCGCTCCATCACCCGCTCCGTTACTTGCTCCGTCACCCGACGTCAATCGCCCTCCATCAGCCAGTCAAGGCTCCAACACCTCTGCTGAGGGGAGTTGTCGCTCGTTGGCATCTTCCGCTCGTTCAGATGCTCCTTCTCCTGCTACTCCTCTTCACGGATTCCGTCAGCAGTCTTTCTTGGAATCCGTTTCCAAGAGACAACAGTTTGCGAGCACACACCCGACGGTGCAAAAGCTGAACGTCCTCCTGTCCAAGTTGCTGGTGCTGCAGTCCCTCCCTTTCCAAGTGGTGGACTCAGCACCTTTCAGAGAAATGATGGCTTGTGCCGCGCCGCGGTGGAGAGTGCCAAGCCGTCATTTCTTCGCCAAAAAGGCAGTGCCAGCCCTGCATTCACATGTAGAAGACATGGTGGGCCAGTCTTTGAGCATGTCGGTCTCTGCCAAAGTGCACGGCAGCGCCGACGTGTGGAGCTGTAACTATGGTCAGGGACAGTACATGTCATTTACGGCCCACTGGGTGAACGTGGTGCCGTCACAGCCGCACCAGCAACTTGGACAGGTCACGCCGCTTTTGCCTCCACGTTTGCACGTCCTTGGTCCGGCAAAGATGTCCGCCTCTACCACCTCTTCTTCCGCCGTGTCCTCAGCCGCCACCCCCGTGCCAAGTCCCATTACCCGACCGGCATATCACATGTGCAGGGCGCAACGGTGTCACGCTGTTCTGCACCTGGTATGCCTTGGCGAACGTAGTCACACAGGGGAGGAACTTCTGAGTGTAATGAACAGAGAAATCGACAGATGGCTGTCTCCGCGCAAACTGAAAATCGGAACCATGTTGACCGACAACGGAAAGAACATGGTGTCTGCTCTGCGTCAAGGAAGGTTGTGCCATGCGCCATGCATGGCTCACGTGTTCAATCTGGTTGTCAAGCGGTTCTTAAAATCCACCATCCCACTGCAAGACATCCTTAAAATGTCACGTAAACTTTGCATGCATTTCAGCCATTCCTACACCGCAAAGCACACCCTCCTTGAGCTGCAGCGGCAGAACGGAATTCCACAGCATCGCCTGATCTGCGACGTTGCAACAAGGTGGAATTCAACCCTACACATGTTAGACCGCCTTTACGAACAGCGAAAGGCCATCACCGATTTCCTGATGTTACAAGCGGATAAAGGTACTCCCCTGTGTAACTTCGATGTCAGCCATTGGCAGCTCATGCGTGACACCTGCCGCTTGCTCAGGCCCTTTGAGGAGGCCACGCTATTCGTGAGTCGGCAGGACTATGGGATGAACGACGTCATTCCTCTGTTGCACGTCCTTGAACAAATGCTGTTAACAATGGCTGGTCAGGGTGCGGTAGACGTGGCGCACAGATCTCAACGCCACATGACCCCTGTGGGGGCAGGACAGGAAGAAGAGGAGGAGGTAGAGGAGGACATTTGTGCTCAGGAATTATTGAGTGAAATGGGTGGTTTTTCCACTCAGCGGACAGGAGTGGAGGAGCAGGAGCATCTGGTAGAGGAGGAGGAGGAGGAGACAGAGGACCCAGACGCACCGTGGCAGTATGCTGTGGAGATGGAGGCAGGGAGTCCCTCGCATTCCTTGGCACAAATGGCCCATAGCATGCTCGGTTGCTTGCGTAGCGACAGCCGAATAATAACCATCAGACAGAGGGATGACTTTTGGCTGTCCACCTTGTTGGACCCTCGCTACCGTTCCAAAATGGTGGCCTTTTTCACACCTGCTGAGAGGGAGGCCAAAATAACGTACTATAAAAACCACCTATGTAGTCAGTTGGTCTCTGCCTTTGTGCGCCAACGTCCATCCTCAGACACTGTGGGCCCTGTGCGCTCGCGTTCCGCTGCCATGGCAGCAGGGGAGGGGTGGGGTGGTAGGAGCAGTGGCAGCTCCACCAGCAGCAGCTGCCTCAGTCTGCAGTCGATGATGAGTAGCTTTCTTCACCAGCGCAGTGAGGAAACTACTAACCAGCCGCAGCAGCAGCAGCAGCATCAGGTGGACCTGGAGCAGGACCTCAAACAACAGGCTTGGGCCTACTTGGACAGCACCCTGCCAACCGAGGTAGACAATCCCCTTGACTACTGGGCAACGAAACTTGACCTTTGGCCCCAACTAGCTGAATTTGCCCTTGAAAGGCTGTCATGCCCGGCCAGTAGCGTGGCATCGGAGCGCGTGTTTAGTGCGGCAGGAGGTATTGTAACTCCGCGGAGGACACGACTGTCCACCCAAAGTGTGGAGAGACTGACGTTTGTGAAAATGAATCAGGCGTGGATTAGTCTGGATTTCAAACCACCAGTTCCTGACACAACTGACTAAATCCGCCATGAATCATGCCTCAAACATGTGCCACTTTGAGGTCTCCTCACACACTGCTGGTGTGTAGAATTTTTTGACATAGGGTGCTGGCAGATTATGGGCCTCCCATAGCTGCTGCCAGGCCCCTAATCTGCCACAGGCCCCTATATACCGCCTCCTCATGCTGCTGCCAGGTCCAGAGTCTGTCATGGGTCCCTGTACGGCCTCCCATTGCTGCTGTCTCCATCGCCACACTCTGCCATGTGCCACTTTCAGGTCTCCTCACACACTGCTGGTGTGTAGAATTTTTTGACATAGGGTGCTGGCAGATTATGGGCCTCCCATAGCTGCTGCCAGGCCCCTAATCTGCCATAGGCCCCTATATACCGCCTCCTCATGCTGCTGCCAGGTCCAGAGTCTGTCATGGGTCCCTGTACGGCCTCCCATTGCTGCTGTCTCCATCGCCACACTCTGCCATGTGCCACTTTCAGGTCTCCTCACACACTGCTGGTGTGTAGAATTTTTTGACATAGGGTGCTGGCAGATTATGGGCCTCCCATTGCTGCTGCCAGGCCCCTAATCTGCCATAGGCCCCTATATACCGCTTCCTCATGCTGCTGCCAGGTCCAGAGTCTCTCATGGGTCCCTGTACGGCCTCCCATTGCTGCTGTCTCCATCGCCACACTCTGCCATGTGCCACTTTCAGGTCTCCTCACACACTGCTGGTGTGTAGAATTTTTTGACATAGGGTGCTGGCAGTTTATGGGCCTCCTATAGCTGCTGCCAGGCCCCTAATCTGCCATAGGCCCCTATATACCGCTTCCTCATGCTGCTGCCAGGTCCAGAGTCTGTCATGGGTCCCTGTACGGCCTCCCATTGCTGCTGTCTCCATCGCCACACTCTGCCATGTGCCACTTTCAGGTCTCCTCACACACTGCTGGTGTGTAGAATTTTTTGACATAGGGTGCTGGCAGTTTATGGGCCTCCTATAGCTGCTGCCAGGCCCCTAATCTGCCATAGGCCCCTATATACCGCCTCCTCATGCTGCTGCCAGGTCCAGAGTCTGTCATGGGTCCCTGTACGGCCTCCCATTGCTGCTGTCTCCATCGCCACACTCTGCCATGTGCCACTTTCAGGTCTCCTCACACACTGCTGGTGTGTAGAATTTTTTGACATAGGGTGCTGGCAGTTTATGGGCCTCCTATAGCTGCTGCCAGGCCCCTAATCTGCCATAGGCCCCTATATACCGCTTCCTCATGCTGCTGCCAGGTCCAGAGTCTCTCATGGGTCCCTGTACGGCCTCCCATTGCTGCTGTCTCCATCGCTACACTCTGCCATGTGCCACTTTCAGGTCTCCTCACACACTGCTGGTGTGTAGAATTTTTTGACATAGGGTGCTGGCAGATTATGGGCCTCCCATTGCTGCTGCCAGGCCCCTAATCTGCCATAGGCCCCTATATACCGCTTCCTCATGCTGCTGCCAGGTCCAGAGTCTCTCATGGGTCCCTGTACGGCCTCCCATTGCTGCTGTCTCCATCGCCACACTCTGCCATGTGCCACTTTCAGGTCTCCTCACACACTGCTGGTGTGTAGAATTTTTTGACATAGGGTGCTGGCAGATTACGGGCCTCCCATAGCTGCTGCCAGGCCCCTAATCTGCCATAGGCCCCTATATACCGCCTCCTCATGCTGCTGCCAGGTCCAGAGTCTCTCATGGGTCCCTGTACGGCCTCCCATTGCTGCTGTCTCCATCGCCACACTCTGCCATGTGCCACTTTCAGGTCTCCTCACACACTGCTGGTGTGTAGAATTTTTTGACATAGGGTGCTGGCAGATTATGGGCCTCCCATAGCTGCTGCCAGGCCCCTAATCTGCCATAGGCCCCTATATACCGCCTCCTCATGCTGCTGCCAGGTCCAGAGTCTGTCATGGGTCCCTGTACGGCCTCCCATTGCTGCTGTCTCCATCGCCACACTCTGCCATGTGCCACTTTCAGGTCTCCTCACACACTGCTGGTGTGTAGAATTTTTTGACATAGGGTGCTGGCAGATTATGGGCCTCCCATTGCTGCTGCCAGGCCCCTAATCTGCCATAGGCCCCTATATACCGCTTCCTCATGCTGCTGCCAGGTCCAGAGTCTGTCATGGGTCCCTGTACGGCCTCCCATTGCTGCTGTCTCCATCGCCACACTCTGCCATGTGCCACTTTCAAGTCTCCTCACACACTGCTGGTGTGTAGAATTTTTTGACATAGGGTGCTGGCAGTTTATGGGCCTCCTATAGCTGCTGCCAGGCCCCTAATCTGCCATAGGCCCCTATATACCGCTTCCTCATGCTGCTGCCAGGTCCAGAGTCTGTCATGGGTCCCTGTACGGCCTCCCATTGCTGCTGTCTCCATCGCCACACTCTGCCATGTGCCACTTTCAGGTCTCCTCACACACTGCTGCTGTGTAGAATTTTTTGACATAGGGTGCTGGCAGATTATGGGCCTCCCATAGCTGCTGCCAGGCCCCTAATCTGCCACAGGCCCCTATATACCGCCTCCTCATGCTGCTGCCAGGTCCAGAGTCTGTCATGGGTCCCTGTACGGCCTCCCATTGCTGCTGTCTCCATCGCCACACTCTGCCATGTGCCACTTTCAGGTCTCCTCACACACTGCTGGTGTGTAGAATTTTTTGACATAGGGTGCTGGCAGTTTATGGGCCTCCTATAGCTGCTGCCAGGCCCCTAATCTGCCATAGGCCCCTATATACCGCCTCCTCATGCTGCTGCCAGGTCCAGAGTCTGTCATGGGTCCCTGTACGGCCTCCCATTGCTGCTGTCTCCATCGCCACACTCTGCCATGTGCCACTTTCAGGTCTCCTCACACACTGCTGGTGTGTAGAATTTTTTGACATAGGGTGCTGGCAGTTTATGGGCCTCCTATAGCTGCTGCCAGGCCCCTAATCTGCCATAGGCCCCTATATACCGCTTCCTCATGCTGCTGCCAGGTCCAGAGTCTGTCATGGGTCCCTGTACGGCCTCCCATTGCTGCTGTCTCCATCGCCACACTCTGCCATGTGCCACTTTCAGGTCTCCTCACACACTGCTGCTGTGTAGAATTTTTTGACATAGGGTGCTGGCAGATTATGGGCCTCCCATAGCTGCTGCCAGGCCCCTAATCTGCCACAGGCCCCTATATACCGCCTCCTCATGCTGCTGCCAGGTCCAGAGTCTGTCATGGGTCCCTGTACGGCCTCCCATTGCTGCTGTCTCCATCGCCACACTCTGCCATGTGCCACTTTCAGGTCTCCTCACACACTGCTGGTGTGTAGAATTTTTTGACATAGGGTGCTGGCAGTTTATGGGCCTCCTATAGCTGCTGCCAGGCCCCTAATCTGCCATAGGCCCCTATATACCGCTTCCTCATGCTGCTGCCAGGTCCAGAGTCTGTCATGGGTCCCTGTACGGCCTCCCATTGCTGCTGTCTCCATCGCCACACTCTGCCATGTGCCACTTTCAGGTCTCCTCACACACTGCTGCTGTGTAGAATTTTTTGACATAGGGTGCTGGCAGATTATGGGCCTCCCATAGCTGCTGCCAGGCCCCTAATCTGCCACAGGCCCCTATATACCGCCTCCTCATGCTG
Source organism: Staurois parvus (assembly GCF_062004578.1). Taxonomy (NCBI): domain Eukaryota; kingdom Metazoa; phylum Chordata; class Amphibia; order Anura; family Ranidae; genus Staurois; species Staurois parvus. Next base: position 27,311,250 of record NW_028317886.1, on the reverse strand, counting down.
CTGCCAGGTCCAGAGTCTGTCATGGGTCCCTGTACGGCCTCCCATTGCTGCTGTCTCCATCGCCACACTCTGCCATGTGCCACTTTCAGGTCTCCTCACACACTGCTGGTGTGTAGAATTTTTTGACATAGGGTGCTGGCAGTTTATGGGCCTCCTATAGCTGCTGCCAGGCCCCTAATCTGCCATAGGCCCCTATATACCGCTTCCTCATGCTGCTGCCAGGTCCAGAGTCTGTCATGGGTCCCTGTACGGCCTCCCATTGCTGCTGTCTCCATCGCCACACTCTGCCATGTGCCACTTTCAGGTCTCCTCACACACTGCTGCTGTGTAGAATTTTTTGACATAGGGTGCTGGCAGATTATGGGCCTCCCATAGCTGCTGCCAGGCCCCTAATCTGCCATAGGCCCCTATATACCGCCTCCTCATGCTGCTGCCAGGTCCAGAGTCTGTCATGGGTCCCTGTACGGCCTCCCATTGCTGCTGTCTCCATCGCCACACTCTGCCATGTGCCACTTTCAGGTCTCCTCACACACTGCTGGTGTGTAGAATTTTTTGACATAGGGTGCTGGCAGATTATGGGCCTCCCATAGCTGCTGCCAGGCCCCTAATCTGCCATAGGCCCCTATATACCGCCTCCTCATGCTGCTGCCAGGTCCAGAGTCTGTCATGGGTCCCTGTACGGCCTCCCATTGCTGCTGTCTCCATCGCCACACTCTGCCATGTGCCACTTTCAGGTCTCCTCACACACTGCTGGTGTGTAGAATTTTTTGACATAGGGTGCTGGCAGATTATGGGCCTCCCATTGCTGCTGCCAGGCCCCTAATCTGCCATAGGCCCCTATATACCGCTTCCTCATGCTGCTGCCAGGTCCAGAGTCTGTCATGGGTCCCTGTACGGCCTCCCATTGCTGCTGTCTCCATCGCCACACTCTGCCATGTGCCACTTTCAGGTCTCCTCACACACTGCTGGTGTGTAGAATTTTTTGACATAGGGTGCTGGCAGATTATGGGCCTCCCATTGCTGCTGCCAGGCCCCTAATCTGCCATAGGCCCCTATATACCGCTTCCTCATGCTGCTGCCAGGTCCAGAGTCTGTCATGGGTCCCTGTACGGCCTCCCATTGCTGCTGTCTCCATCGCCACACTCTGCCATGTGCCACTTTCAGGTCTCCTCACACACTGCTGGTGTGTAGAATTTTTTGACATAGGGTGCTGGCAGTTTATGGGCCTCCTATAGCTGCTGCCAGGCCCCTAATCTGCCATAGGCCCCTATATACCGCCTCCTCATGCTGCTGCCAGGTCCAGAGTCTGTCATGGGTCCCTGTACGGCCTCCCATTGCTGCTGTCTCCATCGCCACACTCTGCCATGTGCCACTTTCAGGTCTCCTCACACACTGCTGGTGTGTAGAATTTTTTGACATAGGGTGCTGGCAGTTTATGGGCCTCCTATAGCTGCTGCCAGGCCCCTAATCTGCCATAGGCCCCTATATACCGCTTCCTCATGCTGCTGCCAGGTCCAGAGTCTGTCATGGGTCCCTGTACGGCCTCCCATTGCTGCTGTCTCCATCGCCACACTCTGCCATGTGCCACTTTCAGGTCTCCTCACACACTGCTGGTGTGTAGAATTTTTTGACATAGGGTGCTGGCAGTTTATGGGCCTCCTATAGCTGCTGCCAGGCCCCTAATCTGCCATAGGCCCCTATATACCGCTTCCTCATGCTGCTGCCAGGTCCAGAGTCTGTCATGGGTCCCTGTACGGCCTCCCATTGCTGCTGTCTCCATCGCCACACTCTGCCATGTGCCACTTTCAGGTCTCCTCACACACTGCTGCTGTGTAGAATTTTTTGACATAGGGTGCTGGCAGATTATGGGCCTCCCATAGCTGCTGCCAGGCCCCTAATCTGCCATAGGCCCCTATATACCGCCTCCTCATGCTGCTGCCAGGTCCAGAGTCTGTCATGGGTCCCTGTACGGCCTCCCATTGCTGCTGTCTCCATCGCCACACTCTGCCATGTGCCACTTTCAGGTCTCCTCACACACTGCTGGTGTGTAGAATTTTTTGACATAGGGTGCTGGCAGATTATGGGCCTCCCATAGCTGCTGCCAGGCCCCTAATCTGCCATAGGCCCCTATATACCGCCTCCTCATGCTGCTGCCAGGTCCAGAGTCTGTCATGGGTCCCTGTACGGCCTCCCATTGCTGCTGTCTCCATCGCCACACTCTGCCATGTGCCACTTTCAGGTCTCCTCACACACTGCTGCTGTGTAGAATTTTTTGACATAGGGTGCTGGCAGATTATGGGCCTCCCATAGCTGCTGCCAGGCCCCTAATCTGCCATAGGCCCCTATATACCGCCTCCTCATGCTGCTGCCAGGTCCAGAGTCTGTCATGGGTCCCTGTACGGCCTCCCATTGCTGCTGTCTCCATCGCCACACTCTGCCATGTGCCACTTTCAGGTCTCCTCACACACTGCTGGTGTGTAGAATTTTTTGACATAGGGTGCTGGCAGATTATGGGCCTCCCATAGCTGCTGCCAGGCCCCTAATCTGCCATAGGCCCCTATATACCGCCTCCTCATGCTGCTGCCAGGTCCAGAGTCTGTCATGGGTCCCTGTACGGCCTCCCATTGCTGCTGTCTCCATCGCCACACTCTGCCATGTGCCACTTTCAGGTCTCCTCACACACTGCTGGTGTGTAGAATTTTTTGACATAGGGTGCTGGCAGATTATGGGCCTCCCATTGCTGCTGCCAGGCCCCTAATCTGCCATAGGCCCCTATATACCGCTTCCTCATGCTGCTGCCAGGTCCAGAGTCTGTCATGGGTCCCTGTACGGCCTCCCATTGCTGCTGTCTCCATCGCCACACTCTGCCATGTGCCACTTTCAGGTCTCCTCACACACTGCTGGTGTGTAGAATTTTTTGACATAGGGTGCTGGCAGATTATGGGCCTCCCATTGCTGCTGCCAGGCCCCTAATCTGCCATAGGCCCCTATATACCGCTTCCTCATGCTGCTGCCAGGTCCAGAGTCTCTCATGGGTCCCTGTACGGCCTCCCATTGCTGCTGTCTCCATCGCCACACTCTGCCATGTGCCACTTTCAGGTCTCCTCACACACTGCTGGTGTGTAGAATTTTTTGACATAGGGTGCTGGCAGATTACGGGCCTCCCATAGCTGCTGCCAGGCCCCTAATCTGCCATAGGCCCCTATATACCGCCTCCTCATGCTGCTGCCAGGTCCAGAGTCTCTCATGGGTCCCTGTACGGCCTCCCATTGCTGCTGTCTCCATCGCCACACTCTGCCATGTGCCACTTTCAGGTCTCCTCACACTGCTGGTGTGTAGAATTTTTTGACATAGGGTGCTGGCAGATTAAGGGCCTCCCATAGCTGCTGCCAGGCCCCTAATCTGCCATAGGCCCCTATATACCGCCTCCTCATGCTGCTGCCAGGTCCAGAGTCTGTCATGGGTCCCTGTACGGCCTCCCATTGCTGCTGTCTCCATCGCCACACTCTGCCATGTGCCACTTTCAGGTCTCCTCACACACTGCTGGTGTGTAGAATTTTTTGACATAGGGTGCTGGCAGATTACGGGCCTCCCATAGCTGCTGCCAGGCCCCTAATCTGCCATGGGCCCCTATACCGACTCCTCATGCTGTGACGTTGCAACAAGGTGGAATTCAACCCTACATATGTTAGACCGCCTTTACGAACAGCAAAAGGCCATCACAGATTTCCTGATGTTAAAAGCGGATAAAGGTATTCCCTGTGTAACTTAGATGTCAGCCATTGGCAGCTCATGCGTGACACCTGCGCTTGCTCAGGCCCTTTGAGGAGGCCACGCTATTCGTGAGTCGGCAGGACTATGGGATGAACGACGTCATTCCTCTGTTGCACGTCCTGGAACAAATGCTGTTAACAATGGCTGGTCAGGGTGCGGTAGACGTGGCGCACAGATCTCAACGCCACATGACCCCTGTGGGGGCAGGACAGGAAGAAGAGGAGGAGGTAGAGGAGGACATTGGTGCTCAGGAATTATTGAGTGAAATGGGTGGTTTTTCCACTCAGCGGACAGGAGTGGAGGAGCAGGAGCATCTGGTAGAGGAGGAGGAGGAGGAGGAGACAGAGGACCCAGACGCACCGTGGCAGTATGCTGTGGAGATGGAGGCAGGGAGTCCCTCGCATTCCTTGGCACAGATGGCCCATAGCATGCTCGCTTGCTTGCGTAGCGACAGCCGAATAATAACCATCAGACAGAGGGATGACTTTTGGCTGTCCACCTTGTTGGACCCTCGCTACCGTTCAAAAATGGTGGCCTTTTTCACACCTGCTGAGAGGGAGGCCAAAATAACGTACTATAAAAACCACCTATGTAGTCAGCTGGTCTCTGCCTGTCTGCGCCAACGTCCATCCTCAGACACTGTGGGCCCTGTGCGCTCGCGTTCCGCTGCCATGGCAGCAGGGGAGGGGTGGGGTGGTAGGAGCAGTGGCAGCTCCACCAGCAGCGGCTGCCTCAGTCTGCAGTCGATGATGAGTAGCTTTCTTCACCAGCGCAGTGAGGAAACTACTAACCAGCCACAGCAGCAGCAGCAGCAGCATCAGGTGGACCTGGAGCAGGACCTCAAACAACAGGCTTAGGCCTACTTGGACAGCACCCTGCCAACCGAGGTAGACAATCCCCTTGACTACTGGGCAACGAAACTTGACCTTTGGCCCCAACTAGCTGAATTTGCCCTTGAAAGGCTGTCATGCCCGGCCAGTAGCGTGGCATCGGAGCGCGTGTTTAGTGCGGCAGGAGGTATTGCAACTCCGCGGAGGACACGACTGTCCACCCAAAGTGTGGAGAGACTGACGTTTGTGAAAATGAATCAGGCGTGGATTAGTCTGGATTTCAAACCACCAGTTCCTGACACAACTGACTAAATCCGCCATGAATCATGCCCCAAACATGTGCCACTTTCAGGTCTCCTCACACTGCTGGTGTGTTCCATTTTTTGTCATAGGGTGCTGGCAGATTACGGGCCTCCCATAGCTGCTGCCAGGCCCCTAATCTGCCATGGGCCCCTATACCGCCTCCTCATGCTGCTGCCAGGTCCAGAGTCTGTCATGGGTCCCTGTACGGCCTCCCATTGCTGCTGTCTCCATCGCCACACTCTGCCATGTGCCACTTTCAGGTCTCCTCACACACTGCTGGTGTGTAGAATTTTTTGACATAGGGTGCTGGCAGATTAAGGGCCTCCCATAGCTGCTGCCAGGCCCCTAATCTGCCATAGGCCCCTATATACCGCCTCCTCATGCTGCTGCCAGGTCCAGAGTCTGTCATGGGTCCCTGTACGGCCTCCCATTGCTGCTGTCTCCATCGCCACACTCTGCCATGTGCCACTTTCAGGTCTCCTCACACTGCTGGTGTGTTGAATTTTTTGACATAGGGTGCTGGCAGATTATGGGCCTCCTATAGCTGCTGCCAGGCCCCTAATCTGCCATAGGCCCCTATATACCGCTTCCTCATGCTGCTGCCAGGTCCAGAGTCTCTCATGCCATGTGCCACTTTCAGGTCTCCTCACACTGCTGGTGTGTTGAATTTTTTGACATAGGGTGCTGGCAGATTATGGGCCTCCCATAGCTGCTGCCAGGCCCCTAATCTGCCATAGGCCCCTATATACCGCCTCCTCATGCTGCTGCCAGGTCCAGAGTCTGTCATGGGTCCCTGTACGGCCTCCCATTGCTGCTGTCTCCATCGCCACACTCTGCCATGTGCCACTTTCAGGTCTCCTCACACTGCTGGTGTGTAGAATTTTTTGACATAGGGTGCTGGCAGATTACGGGCCTCCCATTGCTGCTGCCAGGCCCCTAATCTGCCATGGGCCCCTATATACCGCCTCCTCATGCTGCTGCCAGGTCCAGAGTCTGTCATGGGTCCCTGTACGGCCTCCCATTGCTGCTGTCTCCATCGCCACACTCTGCCATGTGCCACTTTCAGGTCTCCTCACACTGCTGGTGTGTAGAATTTTTTGACATAGGGTGCTGGCAGATTACGGGCCTCCCATAGCTGCTGCCAGGCCCCTAATCTGCCATAGGCCCCTATATACCGCCTCCTCATGCTGCTGCCAGGTCCAGAGTGTGTCATGGGTCCCTGTACGGCCTCCCATTGCTGCTGTCTCCATCGCCACACTCTGCCATGTGCCACTTTCAGGTCTCCTCACACTGCTGGTGGGTTCCATTTTTTGTCATAGGGTGCTGGCAGATTACGGGCCTCCCATAGCTGCTGCCAGGCCCCTAATCTGCCATGGGCCCCTGTTGTTGCTTGTTGGCATATTCCGCTCGTTCAGATGCTCCTTCTCCTGCTACTCCTCTTCATGGATTCCGTCAGCAGTCTTTCTTGGAATCCGTTTCCAAGAGACAACAGTTTGCGAGCACGCACCAGACGGTGCAGAAACTGAACGTCCTCCTGTCCAAGTTGCTGCTGCCAGGCTCGTAATCTGTCATGCGCCCCTGTACCGCCTCCTCATGCTGCTGCCAGGTCCAGAGTGTGTCATGGGCCCCCGTACCGACTCCAAATGCTGCTGCCAGGCCCGTAATCTGTCATGGGCCCCTGTACCGCCTCCCCATGCTGCTGCCACGTCCAGATTGTGTCATGGGTCCCTGTACGGCCTCCCATTGCTGCTGCCAGGCCTGTAATCTGCCATGGGCCCCCGTACCGACTCCTCATGCTGCTGCCAGGCCCGTAATCTGCCATGGGCCCCTGTACCGCCTCCTCATGCTGCTGCCAGGTCCAGAGTGTGTCATGGGTCCCTGTACGGCCTCCCATTGCTGCTGTCTCTATCGCCACACTCTGCCATGTGCCACTTTCAGGTCTCCTCACACTGCTGGTGGTTTCCATTTTTGTCATAGGGTGCTGTATGGCCTCCCATTGCTGCTGCCTCCACCGCCACACTGTGGCTCCACACTCTGGTTTTGGCCCCGTGACTGGCCAAATGAGTGAAGTGTGCGGTGATTCTAAGATCGACGGCACTCATCTGCATGTCATACTGCCTGACAGTATTATTTCTCTTCCCCAGCAGACTCCAAGGGCATTTAAATTAAAGGTACAGTGTTCAGCACTAATATTAAGTCTCTCTGAAGCCTAGAAACACCCTTTTTTAAGTTAAATTCACAGCGAATATATTCGACTCGAATCGAAATTTTTCTACGAATTCGCCGAATCAGTCGAATCGAATTTTTGAATACTTCGCTCATCTCTAATTTTAGTATGTTGGCCATGAAAATAATTGTCTCTGTGTAGCAGCAGGCAGTGGCCCCCTTTAAGCCACCCAGCAGGATGTTGTACCTTGGCCGCATATTGTTTCTCCCTCTCCAATGAAGACTGAAAGTATGGGAATAGGAGAGCAGAAGGAGGATACTAATTGGACATAGACTTCCCTAAGCAATGGGGCAGGAAAGTTGTGATTGGCCATGGTGGCAGCTGGCTCTTGACCCACTCAATCAACCTATGAGAGAACAGAACACCTAGGGAAAAGGGCTGGAGGCTGCCAGGAGCCCCATTCTTGGAGGACTGGTACGCAGGATACACAGCCCAGAGAGAGCTGTGGAGGAGGCCAGGGAAGCTGCAGGATTGTGTGTTGTGCTGCAGGGAAGAAATAAACCATGATGCTGTTGATGTGCAGTAGACATGAGGCAAATGAAGCCACAAATAGAGATTCATGGAGTATTAGGCAGGTGCAGGCTTGAAATGGAGGCCCAGAGCCTATAGGGCTACCTGTTGCATCACCTCATCCTGTTTCTGGCTTTGCAAATGTTTTCATACAGTCATAAAAATGTCAGCCTATCTTCTGCCTACATCTAACCTGTCCATGGAAGCAGCTGACTGAACCTATAAAGACATCTGTAAAGAGTCAGGGTGGAGAGAGGCCTACTGGCCAACACTGTCCAATCATCTACTGTTTGCTACTATATGCTACTTTGAGAAATTCCATCGAAAAGGATTGTGTTGATATATTTACTTTGTGAATTACAAATGCTCTCCCTGGAGCTGAGCATTAAAGGGCCCCAGTGCTGGCAGGATTGTAGCAAATCATCCACGGGCTAGTGGCTTAGGTGGAGGCTAATATTAATAATTAGGCCATTCTCCTACAGAGTCGATTTTTTTGTGCTGTTAGCCTTTAATTTCTTGTGTTTTCACCTGTTACAATAAAGCCTATTAAACTATTACTAGTGCATTGGTGATTGTCAGGTCCAGATACCAGACAGGTCATCACTGATAGCAGCAGAACCCAAACAAATTCAGCTACTCCTTAGAGGTAGCATTACACCAGGGGGCATTGTCTGAGATCCTTCTGACTTCATCCATATAGCCATCAAGATGGACCCAGTAACCGCCAGCAAGTAGGGTGCAAAACAGAATGGGCAATTAGGGATAAGTGTAGTAATTAATATCCTTGGTGATGCATAGACAGAGGACTAGATCTGCCAGGCAGCAACAGCCTTGGCAACTGAACTCTGAATGTTTGTTCTAGACATGCAAACAGACCCTGTTGCCTCTCATACTTGAGCACTCCTAGAATGAAAAAAAGACCTCCATATTGCTTCCAGGATGTGAGCTTAGAAATGACAAGTGACATCAAAGTACAGCTAATTCAGCTGAATCCACCAACAAGCATTCCAGAGAGCACAAGTCAGATAGCATCTGACCCAGTGATAGCTATTGTGGCCTCCACACCATCTCCAGGATATCCTCCTGGCTCCATTTTTAAAGATGTGTGAAATATGGCAGAAATGTTTGTGAAAAAAACCTGTTCTACTTGTTAACCATGGTTAAAGAACGCTGAGAACCTTTTCTGGGGTCCAGCCCGTACCTACTCAGGATTAAGAGTATGAAATCTGGATGGAAAAGGTTATGCAGACACTGGAAGAATGGGATGCTCCAGGGACTCAATAGAAACCACAAATCACAGATACCCTAAGAATGCTGCGAGAGAAGTAGAAATTAGAAGTTCAGCCTGAAAATTTGTACAGCTTATGGCCATCTTAACATGCTACAAGATGAGTTTGGGTGAACAGAGAATGTTTCTGATCTGATTTATCAGTATATTAGATGCTTTAGCAGGATTCTGTACTAGTTTATACTCAAGAAAGGAATGTAGCCTACAGCTTTAGATCAGGCCAGAATGAAGCAGACCCTGAAGGGTTCATAACTTTCTTACCCCATCTGGATCCTGAACTCATTAAGATTATTATTATTATTATTATACAGTATTTATAAAGCGCCAATAGTTCACTCAGCGCTGTACATTACAAAGGGGGACAGAACATGTGACAGAACAATACCAATACAATGCAAAACATGAGGGGATCGAGGGCCCTGCTCTTACGAGCTTACAATCTAGGAGGGAGGGGATGGTGGTACAGGAGGAGATAGCTGTAGCTTAATATTAAGATATTAAGGAAGAAGACCTGCTGGCACTCAAAATTTTGAAACTGGCTACTCTTATAGGTTTTGGGCAGTACCGTAATGGTGCTTCCATGTATTCAGCACAGACTGTCCTTGAAATGGACAAAAGAGGCAGAGAGTGGGACACCTTATATTCTGAAGGTCCTAACACATAGAATAACACATAAAACCCATTTACAATCCACTTTGCAACAAGCTTTCATTAAGATTCAGAAGACAGTCTTGCAAGTGGTAGAGACTCAATAGGAATGCAGCACTCTCTTTCCAATTTAGCAGGAAGTTGTTGTCCTGGCTTCAGAAGGAAACATATTAGGTGAAACTCAATAAAATAACACTCTGCAATCTTCTGGAAAGAGATGTTATGGCTGTGACAAGGCTGGATATTTCAACCAATGTTCCTGTAGCAGCCTTTGTCTACAGCGATCAATACCCAGAGAGTCTCTAATGTATGTCTAAAGTTTATTTCTTAATAAAATTAATTGAACAATTGAGCACCATGAAAACTATAAAAAAAATAGACATAAAATGAAAGAGAATACAACACAGATATTTTTTTACTAGTATTTAATAATAAATAAAGCAAGTTAACATTGTTGACAATGACATAGGTTAAACTGACATGGACATATTCAGATGGTCAACAGTGTACAGGAGTAGCAAAAATGAATCAACAATAACATGATGCAGAGTCTAGGATATGTTAGATAAGGTCCCCCTTTTTAAATTCTACAGTATTAACAGAATAGATGTGTAGGGATCTGGAGACAAAAGTCATGGTAGTGTTCCATATAAGGGTAAGGGGAATAGATAGGAAAAGCAACAAGACAATTTTATGGAATATACAGAGAGAAAAGGCTTTAGATCTGGGAGGAGGATATCAAAGCTGCAAAAATGAAAATAAAAGATAAGAAAAATAAAGGGAAAAGTAGAGAAAAGGGCACATAGGGACAGAAAAGTGGTAAGGCTAGGGGGAAAGGCAGGTGGAAGGCTTGAGGGGGTCGGCTTACTATGGAATCAAATGGACAATTGAGAATCATCAAACCATGGAGTTTACGAGTAAGAAATCCAAGGCTGCCAAGAAAGGAGACATTCGGCATGGGCATCAGCCAGAATTGTTGTTAGCTTTTAATTTATCATGAAATCATTCAACCTGTTTTTTACTGCTTCAAAACTTAGGGTGCAAGTTTTCCCGGTCCTAACAATTGTGACTCTGGTGGCTGGAAAACATGGATGGCCAATGACCATTAGATTTGGAACCCATGTACCACCAGTAAATGGAAACTAGTACCGCCGCCCAAAAATACACTCAAAAGTTGGATAGTGCCAACCCGCCCAGTCTGGGAGGAAGCCAGAGGGTAGTCTTCACAAGCCGGGGAAGGGATCCACTCCAAATAAAGGAATAGACACATCTATCAAGATCAGTAAAAAGGGGGGATCCAACCAGGACAATGTCAAAAGATCTAATTAAACTTAGGTAGATATATAATTTTGATAAAGTTAATACGGCCAAGTAAATTCAAAAGGAGGTCTGCCCAAGCAGAGCATTGTGCTTTGAGGGACAAAAGTAGAGGGTAAAGATTGCAGTCCAAATATCCAGATAAATTCCTGGTCACCTGGACCCCAAGGTACCTGAATTCATCAACCCAACGCAATGGTAAAGGGTCTCGCAGATTCAGAGGCACGTGCATCAAGGAGGAAGAGAAGTGATTTAGACCAATTGATTCTGATACCAGAGAAGGACCCATACATATCAAATATATGAAGTGCTGCCAAAAGTGATGGACCAGCGTCGTTAAGGTATAACAGGGCATCTTCAGAATATAGGGATATTTTCTCCTCCAAAGCCCCCACCCGTAACCCCGTAACCTCAGAGGACTCCCTAATCAGCACTACTAGAGGCTCCAGTGCCAGTGCAAACAAGACAGGTGATAGTGGACAGCCCTGACGCAGGGCAAAAAGGTTTCTGAAAGTCTTTCATTGGTACGGACTCATGCCTTGGTGATCTATACAACAATTGAAGCCAACGCAGGAATTTCGGGCCAAAACAGAAACTTTGAAGGACTTCCCAAAGGTAGGTCCACTGCACTGAGTCAAATGCCTTTTCAGCATCAAGGGATGCACTGACCCTAGTACCAGAATCAGCATGGAATATAGAAAGGTTCAAAAAAAGACATCTAATATTGATGTCCGTTCCCTTGCCCGGCATGAACCCCATCTGATCCGCATCAACAAGGTCGTCAATTACCTTGGATAGACGAGTAGCAAGGATCTTCACAAAATTTTTGCATCCACACTTAATAGGGAAATAGGACGATAAGAAGTGCAGTCCTGCAGATCCTTGCCAGGCTTAGGAATAAAAACAACGATGGCCTCTTCCATGGTTGCAGGAAGTGACTCGAGGGAAAAAAAACAGAAAACAGAGCCAACATTCGAGGGGCCAACAGTTCCGAAAATTGGGAGTAGAACTCTACCGGGAGACCGTTCGCCCCAGGGATCTTGCCACCCTGCAACTGCCCAATTGCCTCCTGCACCTCCTCTAGCGAAATATCCGCCTCCAAGGCTTCCCTATTTGAATCAGCCAAACAGGGAAGGGGATAGTGTCTAGAAAGGCATAAAGATCAGAGGAAGAAAAAGACACTCTAGAGGAGTAAAGGTCCCTATAAATTTCCAGAAAACCACCATTAAAAGAGTCCGGCAAAAAAAGCAGCTGACCCGCCTCATCCCGAACAGAACCAATGTTTAATGTCCCTAGCCAACTGCACAAGCAGCCTCCCATTTTTGTCTCCATATACGAACACTCGTTGGGCAGAATGAAGCAAAGCTTTTTTGGTTTGTTCAATTCTACAGGTAGACAACTGGCGCAGGGCGTGCAGCAAGGCTGAATAACAGGCCAGGGCAATATACGCCACTTCCAGTCCAGACGCCTCCTCCTCCAGAGCTTCCAAAGACAGAGCCGCCTCCTTTTGGAGAACGGAGATCTTGGAAATAAATTCCCCTCTCATTCAGGCTTTAAAGGAGTCCCATAACAGTAAGGGAGAAGCTGAATCATGGATGCGCAGTGACAAACTTCTGGAGGACGCCATATTGCTACACCCAGTGTTCTACAGTACACTCATAACATGTGGGGAGCACTGCTTGATTGTATCATCCCTACTGTGAGTGTTCACTTGGCGGTTTGTATACTTAATGGTATTATTAAATAGAGTTACGCTATAGAAGTCTATTTTGCTTGCTTTTTTATGGCCTTGTTATGATATATATGAACCTATGAGCTGTACTGCAGTGATCTGCTGTTGGAGGGAGAGCCAATGCTGTAAGGAAGTTACCATTTGTGGTTATGTGGAGCCACTGGAGCCTGTTTAATGTGATGCTATATGGTGTGGAGCTATCTGCTGTATAGGATCCAGGGTGATCCATAAGGCGTTGTGGCCCTCAAGGGTCGGGGTAAGGAGATGAGGAGGCATTTCAGCCATTTAAGGATATTTATCTACCTGCATGTGGCACCAGCACTACAAGCACCTGTTGCTGAAGATTGAAGCACATTTATTTGTATTTTTTGCACAAATTTTTTGCAATTTTTTTTACTTTTTGATATATGCATTGGTTATTTATTGGGAGTTTCAGCACTAGTCACTTTTGATTATAGGTTATCCCATCTTTTGGGACTCACTGTTTCACTTTATTCATTTATCCCTATTTGGGATTGGGTGTTTTTTGCACTTTATTGTGGGTCCAGATTTGGGACCAGGTATATATGCACATTATCACTTGTTGTTTCATGGTATATAGATCCTTGAAGGATCCATCACTTATTTATGTTTATAAATGTTCTAATGATTATATTTATTTACTTTATATTATTACACTTTATGTAGCGCTACACCAATATTATTATTATTAACTATTTATTGCACCTTTGGTATAGGATAGGGTGTTAGCTGCTTTCTTATACATTCATATAATTTTTGTTTAGCGCAGGGGGATTTTTTCCTTAGGCTGTACAAAGGAACAGGTCAAAAAAGAACATTAAACAAAAAGAAAACATGTCATGGATTAGGAACACACCTAGGAAGCAGCCTGACCATGACTTGGAATGGGAGCTCGATGTGAGGGCTCCCAGCTCCCAAGCACCTTCAGTGTCCTGCCGAGAAGGGGAGAGATGTGCGGGAAGCCCTGGAAAGACTAGCCGGGGAGATGGGGGGCTTTCTTGGTGGGGAGCGTGGACCAAGGACCTCCGGGAGTGGCGACCATCACGGCGGGTCTTCCTGTGCTCTCGGCCCGACTCTGTGTGTTCCCCGGAGCTCAGTGGACGCCGGGCAATCAGGTGATCTGCCGCAAAGGAGCTCTGGGAGACAGAGGAGCCGGCCGGTGTTTCTTGGAGCAAGGGAGATGCCGCCTCTCTTCCTCCTGCACACAGGACCGTGGCAGCTGGAGACACGCAGAAACGGGCTGGGTGAACCCCCCCTGCAATCGACTCATTGTGTGAGGGGAATGACGAGTGCAATGTTCCCCAGAAGAGAGTTCCTGAAGCCGCCTCACCCCTCACTTGGAGTAAAGGAAGAGATATCCTAAAGTGTGGGAAAGTCTCTCAGAAAAGTTCAATCTCTATAGAAACCAGAGATCTCACATGGGGGAGAAGTATTCCTGTTTCGAGTGCGGGAAATGTTTTTCATGTAAGACCTATTTTTATATATAGCAGTGATAATACAAGAGGGAGCAGCCATACCCTTGTTCAGTGTGGGAAATGTTTTTCATAGAAGTCCAGACTGCATATATATCAGAGACCTCACATGAGGAAGATGCTATATCCCTGTTCTAAGTGTGGGAAATGTTTTCTCAGACACAACTAGACTTTACATATATCAGAGATCTAACACAGGTGAAAAGCCATATGTCTGTCCTGAGTGCGGGAAATACTTTTCAGTGAAGCCCAGTCTTCACACACATCAGAGATCTTACACGGAGAAGTTTTATACCTGTTTGGAAATGTTTTTCAGAGAAGCCCTTTTCTTCATATATGACAGAGATCTCATACGGGGGGAAAAGCCGTATTGGGGATAAGAGGGTGAGTGAGAGTGGCTGAGTACTGAGATTAATATATTGCATGGAAACTGAACTGCATGTATTGAACTATATGTTTAAACTGAGGAGGGGTTCACCCAGGGGGTCTTAGAGGAAAATCAGAAGGAGGACAATGTAAAACAGATAAAGACCTAAAAGAAGAGGACCCGGGTAGATGAGTTCGGGAGTGAGGGGAGAGAAAAAGGAAGAAAAGAACTGAGAGGGGGATACCCATGGAAGACAACAAATTTTGATATCAAATAAAATATAGACCTCCCCCCCCCAAAACCAGAATTGCAGAAAATTGAAATAGTCCCTGACAGCATGAAAAGCAAAGTATCAAAGGGCCTAAGGCTTCCCAAACAGGGTCAATTAAAAAATATATACCCTCACAGGAGAAACAGACTCCAGAGAGACAACAGGGAATAAGTGTAAGAGGTGTGAGGGAAAACAGCGGGGAATGTTCCAGACTATCCCTGGGAATAGCTAACAGTAGTCAACATATGGAAGAAGAAGTGGATATGGATAAAGTAGAAGAACAAGAGGAGAGCTCACAAATGCCTACTAAAGCAGAAATAGCAAAAATGTTTAAACTTGAAAGATCCCTAAAACAGGAACTGGCAAAATTACACAAAGATCTGGGGCAAATATTATCAAGAGTGGAGGAGGCGGAAGAAAAGCTAGAAAAACATGCCCAAATTATACAGAAATTAGAAAAATGGGCGAGATTTGGAATGGAAGAGATTCACTTTGTGACATATAATGTTGAAGGATTAAATAGCCCTGAGAAGAGATTTGGGATTTTTAAAGAAATTCAACATAAATTTTCTTCAGTGGTTTTTTTACAGGAGACACATTTGGTGCAAGAGTCAAATGTGAAATTAAATTCCAGATATTATCAAATGTGGTTCTATGCAGATTCCCCAATTAAACGTGCCAAGGGAGTGGCAATAGGTTTTGCGAAAAATATAAGGTTTAAGCTGGAAGACAGATTGGTAGATCCGGAAGGGAGATTTCTGTTTCTGAAGGGAAAATTACAGGAAATAGACTGTACATTAGCAAATATTTATTGCCCGAATAAGAAACCAGAGGTATTCCTAAAAAATAGGAAGTTAATGGATTTCAAAAAAGGCAATTTAATTGTGGCAGGTGATTTCAATCTTTGCATGGATCCCCAGATGGATATGACATCCCCTGTGCAGAGTTATGGTAGTAGGTCTCTGAAATCCTTGAAACAAATGATATACCAATGTCAACTTGTAGATATATGAAGAATTAAGCACATGAAGGACAGAGACTATACGTTTTATTCTCATGCACATGAGATGTATTCAAGACTGGGTTATATATTGCTGGACCAATCGACTTATCGAGTCCCTGGTCAAAGTAAAAATAGAAGTGATGTCAATATCGGACCATGCCCCTGTCACAATGCAATTATTATGGGGAAATGTGCAGATCGAGGGGGAATTATGGAGGTTAAATGAGACGCTTCTCCAGGATTCAGAGGTGGATCAAAGAATTAAAAAAAAAAATAGAGCAATTTTTTGAGGAAAATGATTCTGGGAAAGTGTCCGTAGCAACAGTGTGGGAGGCTCATAAGGCCTATATTAGAGGAATCCTGATAGCGATTGGAGCAAAAAAGAAGAGAGAAAGAAGAGAAAAAATAAACACGCTTCTTAGTGAACTCTGTGAGTTAGAGCAGATACATAAACATAAAGTAACAAAAGAGATTATGCAGAGGGTAATAAATAAAAGAGAATTAAATACATTTCTGGAAGAAGATAAGAGAAGAGAGTTCAATAAAATGATAAGTGAGAGATACAGATGGGGAGTGTGAGGGACCACCCGGCGGCACCTCTAGCAATCCACAGGTCAGGTTTCCCCATAGCGCGGAGTCTAAGTCCCAGGTCACTTGTTCACCAGGGCCCCTGATGGTGGGGATGGACTTGGAGCGTCCCGAGACCAGGTCACGGCTACTGGGTACACCCACCAGTGATAGAGGAGTCCGCCAGAGGCTCCCGCAGGGTGAGAGCCTGACGTGAGGAGGACCGGAGATCCCGGCGGGATGGATGAGCAGGTGCAAAGTCAGACAAGCCGAGTCGGTAACCGGGGGGTCAGTGCGATACAAGGCAGCAGGCAGAGAATGGTTGGGTCACACGCCAGGTCAGTAACCAGGTCAGATCTATAAAGGGGCATCCAGGAGCGAGGTCAGGAAAGCCAGGGGTCAGGACAGGAGAAATCAGCAAGGTCAAGCAATCCGGGTCAATAATACTCACAACTACACGTTCAGGAACAGGGATACAGAAAGACCATATGGCAACAAGTGACAGCACAGGGGGGATTTAAATACCCTGCGCCGTCATTGGTGCCTGGCGCGCACCCGCGAACGCCAGTGCGCATGCGCGAATTCCGTCACCACGGCTGGCCAGAACCTAGCCCCCTCATCCCCGCATGAGACATTTGGAGGGCCAGGAAGTTCCCTGAGGATAGGATGGTATCAGGTCTTGGCTCTTCCCTAGGATCCTCAAACATGCGTGAGAGAGCATCGGGCTTCGTGTTCTTGGAACCAGGTCTGTATGTTATGTGGAATGAAAAGCGAGAAAAGAAGAGTGCCCACCTCGCCTGGCGCGGTCGTAAGCGCTTTGCTGTTCTCAAGTATTCTAAATTTTTATGATCTGTGAAGATCAAGATCGGGTGCGTGGCTCCTTCCAACAGATATCTCCATTCTTCCAATGCTGTTTTAATGGCCAGTAATTCTCGATCGCCAATGTCATAGTTCCTCTCGGCCGGAGTAAGTTTCCTTGAGAAAAATGCCACAGGGTGAAGAAGTTCCTTGGTGCCCTTCCTCTGGGACAGGATTGACCCTACTGCATTCTCCGATGCGTCCACTTCCAGAACATAAGGCAGAGAGGCATCCGGATGACTGAGAATGGGTGCAGTAGTGAACAATTTTTTCAGGGACTCAAAGGCCGCCTGGGCCTCCGGTGTCCACTTAAAACGGGTTCCTTGTTTGGTTAATTGCGTTATGGGGGAGACCAGACCCGAGAAATTTTTAATAAATTTCCTGTAGAAATTAGCGAATCCCACAAAGCGCTGGACGCCCTTCTTATCTGTGGGAATTGGCCAATCCAGAATTGCCGAGACCTTTTGAGGGTCCATCGCGACCCCCGTGGTGGAGGTGATCAGTCCCAAAAAGACAATACTGTGCTGTTCGAAACTGCACTTGTCAGCCTTGGCGTATAGCCCATTTAGGCGTAATCGTTCCAGTACCCTCGCCACATGATCCCTATGAGTCTCAAGTGAGGGTGAAAATATCAGTATGTCGTCTAGGTAGACAATTACAAAGACGTCAAGGTAGTCCCTGAATATGTCGTTGACAAAATGTTGGAACGTGGCCGGGGCATTGCAGAGTCCAAATGGCATGACTAGGTACTCGAAGTGACCAAAACAAGTGCGAAATGCTGTCTTCCACTCGTCCTCCTCCCTTATACGAAGCAGGTTGTATGCACCTCTCAGGTCTAATTTGGTAAAAATGGCTGCGGACTTCAGGCTCTGGAAGAGTTCCGGGACCAGGGGCAAAGGATAGCGATTCTTAATCGTGTATTCAAATAAACGAGAAAGTGTCTCCTGCGCCACTAAATATACTGATACTACACAGCAGCCAGCACTAAAGGTGCCACAATCTCAACACCAACAGTATTCAGAAAAGTAAAGTGTAAAGCAGTGCGGCGCTCAAACCAAAAAAGAAAAGATAATGCATCAAATTACATATTCTTATATTCTTAAATATAAGAATATGTAATTTGATGCATTATCTTTTCTTTTTTGATTCTTAATCGTGACCTTATTTAATTCGCGATAGTCAATGCAGGGTCTCAGGGATTTATCTTTCTTTTCTACAAAGAAAATTACAGCCCCTGCTGGTGAAGTGGAGGGACGGATGAACCCTTTTTGGAGATTCTCATCAATGTAGTCCTTGAGAATCCCCAATTCTAACTCGGACAAGGGAAAAATGCGGCCAAAGGGAATTTCGGAACCGGCAACAGGTCAATTGGGCAATCATACGGGCGGTGAGGAGGCAGGGAATCTGCCCCCCGTTTGCTGAAAACATCCAGATAGCCATGATAGGCCGCTGGAATGACTTGTCTTAAACTGGGGTCCCCTTCAGAGCACAGGAGAACTTGGGGAGTTGCAGGGCCCGAAGTGTGACAGTGTTCCTGACAGTATGAAGAGCGGAACTGAACAGACCCGGTCTCCCAGTCAATTTGGGGATTGTGGGCCTGTAACCAAGGAAGCCCCAAAATGACTGGGAAAAGGGGTGACGCGATGGCGTCTAACCGCAGGAGTTCCCGATGTTGACCTGCTATGGTGGTAGGAATAGGAGAGGTCTCCTGATCAACCAACCCTGACTTAAACCGGGAACCATCAGCCAGAAATATGTTAAGGCCCTGTTTCCTGAGCTGTAGGGGAATCTCCTGCTGACGTGCGAAGTCTAGATCCAAAAAGCAACTGCATGCCCCTGAGTCAATTATGGCCGTCACCGCCACGGTTCTTGCTGGAAGGAGAGGGGTACAGCTAAGTAACTGGGCTGTCTAACATCCCCAATAGACAGAGAAGAAAAGGAAGAGGTGGACTTACTCGCCTTCAGAGGACAGGACCCTACCATGTGACCGGCTTCTCCACAGTAAAGGCAGAGGTTCTTGGACCGTCTTCGCTGGCGTTCCTCGGGAGATAGCGTATGCCGAGCCAGGCCCAGCTGCATGGGCTCTTGGGTATCCACAGGAACAGGAGTCCAGTTATCCACTGTTGTGGGTTGGCCTGCCCCCCGGACCAGGGCCCATGTGATTCCCTGACCCTGGCTGGACCTCTCAAACCTGCACTCCTGCAATCTACGGTCTATTTGGATTGCCAGGGGAATAAGATCTTCCAGGGACTCAGGCAGGCCCACTCGGGCCAGCTCGTCCTTTAGAGCTTTAGAAAGCCCAATGCGGAATTGGTGGCGCAGGGCGGCATCGTTCCACCGCGTATCTCCCATCCATCGTCTAAATTCAGAAGCATATTCTTCCACCGCCCGGCAGCCCTGTCTAAGGGAGTATAGGGCCAATTCGGCAGAAGCTGCCCGCTGCAGATCGTCGTAAAGAATGGCCATTGCTTCAAAAAAGTCTTTTACCGTCACAAGGTGTGGGTCATGGTTCTCCATCAAACGATGGGCCCAATCCTGGGGTTCGATCTGGAGTAGTGAAATTATGAACCCCACTTTAACCGACTCCGTAGTGAACGTGCGGGGCTGTAAATTAAAATATAGGAGACAGGAGCTCTGGAAGGCCCTAAAACATGCACGGTCTCCGCGAAAGCGTTCCAGCAGGGGAACATGGGGTTCGGCCATTGATGGTGCGGCCGAAGCTCCAGTGGCTGGCCCAGGAGCTTCCCCAGCTGGGGAAGGAGAGACTGGGACCTGGGAAGTGGTGTCCGATACAGTCAATGTCTGGAAGCGGTTTTCCAGATGTGTATATTTGTCTTGCAGGGCTGAAACGGCCTGAGTCAGGGCCGACAGGTGCCGGCATATGTCTTCCAGCGGGGAGGAACCTCCTCCAAGCTCTGTCATTGCCGTATGGTACTGTGAGGGACCACCCGGCAGCACCTCTAGCAATCCACAGGTCAGGTTTCCCCAGAGCGCGGAGTCTAAGTCCCGGGTTCACCAGGGCCACTGATGGTGGAGATGGACTTGGAGCGTCCCGAGACCAGGTCGAGGCTACTGGGTACACCCACCAGTGGTAGAGGAGTCCGCCAGAGGCTCCCGCAGGGTGAGAGCCTGACTTGAGGAGGATCCGAGATCCCGGCGGGATGGATGAGCAGGTGCAAAGTCAGACAAGCCGAGTCGGTAGCCAGGGGGTCGGTGCGGTACAAAGCAGCAGGCAGAGAATGGTCGGGTCACACGCCAGGTCAGTAACAAGAGGTCAGATCTATAAAGGGGCATCCAGGAGCGAGGTCAGGCAAGCCAGGGGTCAGGACAGGAGAAATCAGCAAGGTCAGGCAATCCGGGTCAATAATACTTACAACTACACAGGTTCAGGAACAGGGATACAGAAAGACCATACGGCAACCAGTGACAGCACAGGGGGGATTTAAATACTGTGCCCTGCGCCGTCATTGGTGCCCGGCACGTACCCGCGAATGCCAGTGCGCATGCGCGAACTCCGTTGCCGCGGCTGGCCAGGACCTAGCGCCCGCATCCCCGCATGAGACGCCATTCTGCGCCTGCACCGGGACCAGTGCCGCGGCGATCCCTGACAGGGAGATAGGCCAGGAAAGTATTTAATGAGGGCTCAGAGAAAAAAAAATCTAGGAACTATATAGAGAAAATAAGAGACCACAAAGGAGAATTAATGTATTCAACTAAAGACATAGCTAAAGTGTTTAAAGAATATTATAATAAGCTATATAATATTATCCCCCACAGCTCCATAAGTAAAGATGAAGTAGGAAAAATGGAAAAAAGATAGACATACTTAAAAAAAGCAGGATTACCAAAATTAAGTGAGGAGCAATTAAAATCCCTAGAATCAGCAATAACGCAGGAGGAAATACACTTAGCATTAAAGAGCACTATAGCTGGGAAAAGTCCAGGACCTGATGGATACACAGTGAGATATTATAAAAAATATAAAGAAATATTAGTACCTAAAATGAGGATATATATGAATGCAATGGGAGGAGAGATGGAAATGAGGAGGGAATCCCTACAAGCCCATGTAGTTCTCATACATAAGAAAGGTAAAGATGATACTCACTGTTCAAGTTACAGACCGATTTCCTTATTAAACACAGATACCAAACTATATGCAAACGTTCTGGCAAAGAGGTTGAAAGACCTAATGTCAGAATGGATACACATAGACATAGTAGGCTTTGTCCCAGGGAGAGAGGGTAGAGATAATGGACTGAGATCACTGTTTCTCATACAAAAAAGTAGTAAAGAGAAAATCCCTAAGGCGGTACTCGATGCTGAAAAAGGCATTTGATAGAGTAGATTGGGGATATATGTTGGATACATTGGAAGTATTGGGGATGGGACCTAGAATGAGAGAGTGGATAAGGAAATTATATAGTCAACCCTCTGCAGCAATCATGGTTAATGGGGAATTGTCAGAGTATTTTGGGATGCAGAACGGAACTAGACAGGGATGCCCTTTGTCTCCATTGCTATATGTTTTATCATTGGAATCTCTTTTGGCTACAATAAGGAATAATATAGATATAAAAGAAATTTGGATAGGAGATACGGAGCATAAGCATAAATTTAAAAATTAACCCAACAAAAACAGAAATTTTAAACATAAATCTTCCAAATAGAGAGAAAAATAGGTTACAGGAGGAATTTCCCTTTGTTTGAAGAGAAAAAGAATTGGAATATCTAGGAATAAAATTAACTGTATTCTCCAAGAACTTCTATAAATTGAATTATATCCCATTGTAAAATGAGATCAGGGATGAACTAAGGAAATTAGAAAGGGGAACCCCGTCATGGATAGGTTGTATAAATTTGATAAAAATGGCGATTGTTCCAAAAATATTATATAAATTTCAAATGATACTAATTAAACTACCAGAAGTATACTTTGAGTCAATTAAAAAAATGTTAATAAGATTTATTTGGAGGAATAAAAAAACAAGAATAAGCCAAGCCAGGAAATTCTATGTAGAAATAAAGAGAAAGGAGGATTGGGAGTCTCAGATTTAAAAAGGTATTATAACTCGGTAATAATGGCGAGAATTTTTGACTGGACATTTAATGCAGAGGGGAAAAGCTGGGTTAAAATAGAAAATATACTAAGTAATACTAAATTAAGTGGAATTGTATGATTACCTCCAAAATACAGAGAATTAGCAGACAGTACAAGTTTGTTCACATTTAATGTTTTAAGAGTTTGGGATAGATTGAGTGGAGATAATTCACCTTTCTGTTGGCATGCATGTGGAGGTAGAGGCACAATGTATCACATATGGTGGAATGTTCTAAAATACAAGAGTATTGGGGGAAAATAGTAAGCTTGATTCAGAAAATTACAGAGGTTGATATTCTAGATTTGCCTTTTTCATAGTACTAAACTTTCAGTTAAAAAATACAAATAATCTGGTTTATTGTACTATTTAAATACAGCAAAGGGCAGATACCCAAGTATTGAAGGAGACAGGAGGTGCCGAAAATATGTGGATCAAATATGTAAATTGGAGGAACTTTATCATTTGAATGAAGATAAGATGGAGAGTCACCATACAAAATGGAACAAATGGGAGGAATTCAAAAAGTCAAGGCTAGCCTTAGAGGTTATGGGGATTAACATAGAATAATATGGAAACATATTTTGTTCTTCTTTTATAGGGATTACGATCTCCAGAAATGGAAAATGCAGAGCAGAAGGGGTCAGGGATTGGATGGGGTGGGGGGGTGGTAAATAGGTAGGGGGAGGGGGGGAATGGGGGGGGTAAAGGGATGAAACAATAAATGTTTTCATAACAAGCTAAGGTTTTAATGAGTATGTTTGTATAACTTGTTTATCTGAAAACTTAATAAATATTTAAATTAAAAAAAAAAAAGAAAACACGTAAACCATGTAACAAAAATATTTAGTAAGCAAAGCACTTTCTAAAAACAAAAAAAGAGGGAGGAAAACCCAATACATCCCCCATTGTAAACTTCCTTGTCCAAAAGTAATAAACCACCCCCCACCCCGCATCACCAACCCCAACACTGGGATGCCTGAGTCTCCAAAAATCAACCAAGAACAGTAGGGAGGATGAGCCAGAGGGATCGGCTCAGAAAAGAGGGCTATTGGAAGAACATGGGAGATGCTGGAGCAGTCAGTGGAAAACAGTTGACACAAACTGGGCACAAACATAACTTGGCGTATACCAGAGAGCAAATAAGGCCTTTACACAGCCAATGGAGGCCAATGATACAGGTGTAGATCCATTAATGGTCCCAGTGTATTGCCCCAGGATAAAAGGGATAGAGATGTAGCAGCAAAGTACAGGGTGAGGAACGAAGTGAGGTAGCAGCAGATAGCATAAACAGCTTGATAATCAGTTCTTGAACACAAAGTCATATAGTTCAAAATGGAAAATAGCAGAGTTCTCCTGGGAAATCAGCAGCACATCCTTAAGTTGCAGTGCCAACAGGGAACAGGCACAATGGAAACAAGTACAAATCATGGCAAAATAGCAGGAGCACCCTGCTTCTGGTAACAGCGGCCTACTCATAGGGAGCCACAAGGAGGGACAATCAGGAGAATACTCACGGGGCCCACAGTCAGTGGTGAGGTGGTAGAGTTTCAAGCCAGGTGGAGGCCTACCATGGAGAGATGAAAAACAAACCGTCTCCCCATCCTGGACACGCAAATGAGCAGGATAAAGGATGCTGTAACGGATGCCACAGGCCCGTAAAGCCGCCTTCACCTGGTCAAAGGATTTTTGCAATTTCTGTGTTTCCACAGAATAATCTGGAAAAATAAGTAGTCTTCCATTCTGGTAGGTAAGATCCACCTGTAACCTGACTGCACGAAGAACTTCATCCCTGTCACAGAAATTGAGGAACTGGAGGATGATAGTGCGAGGAACAGAACCTAGTGGACCGGGTTTAGGTGGAATATGATGAGCCCTCTCCACTGTGTAATAAGGAGAGAACTGGGCTGCAGGGAGCAGAAGATCTCCTATAAACACTGCCAGGGCACTGCCCTCTGCCCCCTCTGCTAGACCCACAATGCGGATGTTGTTCCTCCATTTCCGATTCTCCGCATCCTTCGCCTTATATTCCAGAGCTTTGACCTTCATTTGTAGGGAGCAAAGGGTGGTAGTATGGTCAACAAGAACATCTTCTGTCTGGCCAAGTCTCTGCTCCGCCATAGAAATCCAGGAACGGAGCTTACCAAAATCCTGGCGCAACAATGCAACATCTAGCTATACCGCCTCTGTTTTGGATGTTAGAGTTTGGCAAGAGGCATCATCACATCAGAGAAATCCAGTGGAATGGGAGCGGCCCACTCCTCAGGCTCTGTTTGCAACACCATGTTGTTGTAGAGCCAGGAGCTTAGTGCCACATGGCCACCGGGGATTGGGGTGTCAGCTTCCTCGAGCAGTGGAAAATGGAGCTTCTTCCCTTTGCTGGCAGGTGCCCCAGAGGGTTGGCGACACATCAGGAGAGTAAGTAGGTAAGTCAGTGCAGGAAACCGGATAAATAGAGATCAGGCCCAGCAGAGATCCAGCAAGTGCAGTCGCTCAGGTTGCTATCTTGGCCACGCCCTCCAGAAGGAACTATTTTGGACAGGGATTGGTTCCATTGACCTTGTATGAGGACTGAAGTTAAGTGCCATTGCCATTCCTGTGTACAATGCATACAAAGGTGGACTCTACCGTACAGAGCAAGATAACCCACAAAATCAAGGTCCCATGGAGTTGATGCACACTGATTTCCTGCGCTTAGATTAAAGTGGAAAAGGGAACTTCCTAGTGGAGACTTGACCACTTTACTTGCTATGTCCAAACATTCACGACAAAAGATCCAAGAGCCTCAATCATGTTCAAAGTTCTGGTGAACATATAAAAAATTACATACACATATGTGGTATCGCTGCAATCATCAAGAGCAGGAGCATTTATTTTGGACTGTTCTTTGGTAGTAGGTTACGGTAGTAACAGGAAATATGCAGCTAAATTTAAAAAAAACTTTTTGGCTATTTTTAACCAGTTTTCCTTTGATAATAAAAACAAAACAATCAGGAGATATCCAATACCATTTACCACCAAAAGAAAGCCCAATTTGTCCTGAAAATAAACAAGGTATAATCCACCTGAATGCACAAAGTAATTGTGACCAGGGGCGGACTGACCATTCGAGCAGTACAGTTTTACTAACACATGTCAAAGTTGCAAAATTGTGTTCAAGCATTAACATTTGTTTTACCCTCAGTCACTAGGGGGTTAACGAGAAAAAAAAAACTGGTATTTTCCTAGGAAAGGTGGGTACATTGCAATTGGCATAATGCTGCCAAAGGTAAGCATGGAAACTCAGTCATTACCTAGTTGTGATTTTACTATTGAAAAACCTAGTTGAAGTAGATATAAACCCAATCACTAAAACTTCACATATATTTTGACATATTAATGTAATTTAAAAAGTCTGCTTTCAGTCTTTTTACATCTATAGCTTTAATTAAATTATATCAGGTGATCCTGACATTAAGTTCCTTCAACTTACATTTTCTGTTATATGGTGACAACTGTCTCACAATAGTGTTGCCACTTTGTCACATGAGCCCCTTGTGGAGATTACAAGCTGCTGTGCTTTCACTTTCACTTTTTTTTTTTTCTCCCTCCCACGCTCTACGTTTTCTCTTCTCTCCATTACTCCATATATTTCTGTTATTTCTAAATCCAATTGCAGGGATATTACTCTTCATATATTTCACCTTTTCTCTATACTCTTCCCAGCCTTTCCATTTTATATTATACGTCTCCAACTTGTCCACATGCGTATAGTACAGTCTTTCTGTCCCAGCGATCTGATTTACTCTGCCCATCCAATCCTCCTCAGTTGGCACCTCTCTTTTCTTCCAAAACCTAGGTATCAGGCTCTTTGCTACAAGCTGCTGTGCAGACTTGCATTGCATAGATATGGTCCACCATTGTCACTATCAGGATATCAGGAAGCTGGTTGAAAGAAATCAACCAATGCTTGAAGGAGAGCAGGTAGACCAAAAGTGACTTGGACCCCTTTCACTCTGGCTTTCTGATCAGGTCTAAAATAACAGGAATATACGGTGTTCCTCCTAAACGCACATAAACACTTTCACCCCAAAAAGCGTATAAATCAAATATATATAAAGTGATTACTATAAATAGCAATATATGACAGATAAATACTACTAATAATGTCCAACAATAATATCCAAAATATATGAAGTCCTCCAAAGAATAGTCCACAAAGTATTGTCCAGCAAAGTGATAGTCCCAATTGTTCCTGAAGATCAAACCTCAAAGAAAAAGAGAACTCACATAGTGTAATACCATAAGACATGGAATCAAGTGAACATCACTGCAAACGCATGTGAATCACACTAAGCCACACGTGATCAGATAAGGTGAGTATAAGTGTGAACAAGTGCATGAAACACTAGTAACACTTGCATGCAGTGTAAACCGTGAAAGTGTCCACGTCTAAGTATACAAAATAAATACCATTACCAGACTATGGATATAAACCAGCATGTAAATCCCAATCAAGAGACCACTTGTAGATTCGGCAAATGGAACATAAATCCTCCATCCATATGTCAGTACACTCAATGCCACTGGCCAAGCTGTAGTGGTATAGTCCCTTTGTTCTGAAGAAAATGCTGTTCGTTTCACCATGTGCACATATGTGAGTTCTGTTCTCTTTTTCTTTGAGGTTTGATCTTCAGGAACAATTGGGACTATCACTTTGCTGGACAATACTTTGTGGACTATTCTTTGGAGGACTTCATATATTTTGGATATTATTGTTGGATATTATTAGTAGTATTTATCTGTCATATATTGCTATTTATAGTAATCAGCACTTTATACTGTATATATTTCTGATCAGCTCTGCCTGTCAGTTTTTCAAGTGGCCCTGACTGAAAACTTATTGCAAGTCTATGGACAAGCGGATGTAAAAAGGTGTGTGTCTGTTTACAATGGCTTCCCTCTAAGTCTGTCCAGGTTCGGACCTAAGCTTAACAGATCAGAGGTAGCCTGGGCATGGATATCGCAAAAGTGACATATGACCCGTTCTGCTCCAAATCAGTTAGAAATCTGTTCAGGGATTCCCTTCTGAATGGAGTGGATCACACCTGTGTGAAAGGACCCTAAAAGAGGCTGGAAGAAATTGGAAGTACTGAGATGCTTCTGAAAGAAAATGTGAAAACTGTACTTAAAAAAAATTTTACAAAGGGTCATCCAGTTAAAGTTTAAATCTAGTTTACCATTATCTTTTAAAGTATATCTCAAGCTAAAACTTTTTTTTTTATTTTGAATAGATTAGGGGTGAGTCTGCCTATAGAGGAAATGGATCAATGAAAGATTCAATCTGCACTGGGCTGCACTACATCCTGCAACATCTTGTCTCCCTAGGAATGTATGCACTGATGCTGTTTCTGGGTTTTAGCTAAGGTTCAAACACTATCACTCCAGAAAATTTCCACTCCAAATTCTCCCTGTTCCTGCCTGTATCTGCTAGGGAATTATCAACTTCCTGACAGACAAGAATTAGCAGGTGAGGCCAGAAAAATTATATCCAGTGCATGGACAGTCAGTACTGATGCTCCCCAAGAATGTGTGCTCTACCTTCTCCTCTTTTCCCTACATACCATTGACTGCATCCCAGGGAATTCATCTGTTAATGTTTTAAAATATGCTCATGACACGTCCGCATTTAGACAAGTCAGCATTCAGACATTAAGTAGGTCTGCTGGCCCTGAAGCTCAACACGATCAAAACAATAGAAAGTATAGTGGATTTCAAAAAGAGTTTCCCCACACTTTCCCCTCTCACCATACTCAACAGTACTGTGTCGACTGTGAAGACCTTCAGATTTCTAGGATCCATCATTTCCCAGGACCTGAATTTAGCAAAGGATATATTTCCTGTATCTGCTCAAGAAACTCCACCTGCTTCAAGATCTGTTAAAACAATTGTAAACTGCAGTAATCAAGTCTGTTCTTTGCACTTGCATCTCTTTTGGTTTGGTTCAACCTCAAAAGGATAGAAACAGATTACAGTGGAGTAGTTAAGTCTGCGTAAAAAAATAATTGGTGCTGACCTGCCCACAATTAAAGGCTTTAACAAACTCCATGCAGGAAATAGGCAGACAAGAACATGCGTACAATCCTAAAGTAATTTGGACATTATCACAAAAAGAAAGTGAGTGGATCTATAAAATGCAGGTTCTGAAATCAAAAGAGTTAAATGTAGATTTGGACCCGAACTGCTTTTTATTTAAAAATAAGAGGATGGTCCCAATAGGTGATAAAAGAAGGAAGACAGCAGTTGCAAAGCATAGATTACTTGTTTTCTCAAGAGGTGTCTGAAATATGTGTAGCGCCCCTCTAGTTAGCCAGGGGAAGCTAGCTAGGTTTTTAGTTAAAGGATGGATAGCAGCCTGTATGGGTTAGCCAGGGATGAGTCAGACAGATTACTCAGGGTCAGGGCTGAGGGATCTGCAGGTCAGTTCCCTGATACCTCCCCCTGCTCTAGAAGCTTGAGAAGTTTCTAGAAGGCCGTGGGTGGGGGTGAGGAGGGGCTGATTTGCATACTCAGGGAACTCTGACCAATCTCCAAGCAGGAAGCTTGACATTGGGTCAGAGCAGCCCTTAAGTATGGGATAGCCTTGGAGGAGTTGGTCAGTGTCAGGTGGAAGATGGTGTGAGAGAGCTAGAGTGTGGAGCCTGGGAGGGGGCCCAGGAAGGGGCCTACCTGTAGGCAGGAGCTGGGAGGGAGGATCTCTTAGCCTCAACCATCCCCTGAGAGAGGACAGCCTAGGAAGCAGGGAAGGAGAAAGCCCAGCATAAGACCCGAAGGCAGCCACCAACCCAGATAAGGGGAGAGGGCAGTCAGGTGGCAAACCAAACTAGTTCCTCATCTGGGGCTGGTTTACTAAAGTGGCAAATTCTGGGTCCCCTTGCTTAGGGATTCCCTCAGGCAACTGGGTGAAGAGAAGGATTCATCTAGGGTCTGAGAAGGTACACCAGAAGGGCTGGAGAGACTATGGAGGGTATAGTTGCTAAGGAGTTTGTCCTTAAGTTTCTACAGTTGCTTGGGCATCCCATACACTCCTCAACCCCATCTAAGTTCAATACCCCTTAATAAAACTACAAAAACAAGCTCAAGAACTGTTTACTGTCTCCAGTGTGCAAGTGTGGAGGAAAGTGCGTGTTGCTTCTCTGTCCAGGACTGTGGGGGGGGGCCAAAAAACTCAGCAACTCCTAAAGGGGTAGTGCTACACACATCAAATAAGTACCTATGCTCTTGAAGGTTGTACAAAATAGTATTTGTGTTCATGATTTCTATAATGAGTTTAAACAGACTAGGTGTTTTTAAGCTATTTTGTATGGCATTTTTACATGTAAGTGTTTTATTGAACTCTCTGGAAGGACTTTTTAAAACACTCTGTAAACTTTTCTGGGAACAAATGCAGGGTGATGGGGATGTTGTGGTAGCCAGCAGTAGTGGATCTGAATGGATAAAGCCCTCAACCAGTGTGACAGGGTGATATGTGAATGAAATAAAAAGCATCCTGTGCATTTTATTTTAAATAAAGATGAATGTGGTTTTTACATATTACACAAGGAGAAGTGTTCGTTTTCTCCTTTTCTGAGTTTATAGAGAGAGTTTAGAGGAGTGTTGGGAACCAAAAAACTGATCTGGAGAGGAAAGGGTGGATGCACTTGCACTGAAGAATAATCTGCACTGAGGATAAATGTGAATGAAAAAAAACCCTGAGAGGTTTACTCATTTAGTTGCTACACAAAGTGCACTGTTTGAGAGCCATTATAAATGTTTAAACTGAAGACAAATTCCTTGTATTTCTGTACTTACCTGGCTAATAAATCTGATTCTGATTAAAACCATAGTCAATTTCAGGGGCGGACTGACCATTTGGAAACTTGGGCACTGCCCGAGGGCCCGGGGTCAGTAGGGGGCCCCATGAGATGCCCCTGGTACCTATTTCATAGGCTTTTTTGAGTTTGGGCAAGGACACAGGGGCCCCATGATCCCCTATTGCCCGGGGTCCCCATGAGTTGTCAGTCCGCCCCTGGTCAATTTCTTTCTTACCATTTCCCTTTGTTCTATAGACTCAATGGGACCCTTTGGAAATTTTCCCCTCTATTCCTATTCTGGTGGCAACTCAAAATGTTGGATTTATTATATTATTATTGTTATTATACAGGATTTATATAGGGTCAACAGCACAGCACTTTACAATATAAAGGGGATAGTAAAATTACAATACTGTTCAATACAGAAGTAGTAGGAGGGCCCTGCTCATTTAGCTTACCGTCTAAAGGAAGGGGAAGGTGTTACAAAAGGTAATAGCTGCAGGGGATGATCTAATGGAGGCAACTCAAGTGCAGTTTTTAGGTGGCGGTTGCGTAGGCTTCCCTGAATAAATGAGTTTTCAAGGATCGCCTAAAGGCAGACACGGTAGGAGCTGACCGAACATACTGGGGTAGGGAGTTCCAGAGAATGGGAGAAGTTTTGGAAAAGCTCTGGAGGTGAGCATGGGAGGAGATAACAAGGGAGTTAGAGAGAAAGATGTCTTGGGAGGAGCGGAGAGGATGGTTTGGGCGATATCTGCAGATGAGGTTGGTGATATAGCTGGGGGCAGTGTTGTACGTTGTGGTTAGTATTTTTAATTTTTTTTAATGGGGTAGTGGAAATCAGTGAAGGGAATGGCAGAGAGGGGCAACAGTAGCATATTGGTTAATATGATATATAAGTCTACCTTCACTTTTATTTCAGTCTAATCCAGATAATTAGAGAGAGTGAGATTCCCTTAAAGGAACACAGACAGCAATAAAACCTGACAGTGGTTCTAACCCCTCACCACTCTATCCAAATCTATAAAAAAATGTTTTGCCTTTAGTTATAGGGTAGGCACATATACTGACTTTAGAATTAGATTTTAGTAATTTTCAGCTGATTAATGCCACTATTGAATGACTACTACAAGAAATATTACAACCATAGCATTGCTGAACTCTGATTAAGTTGTTTCTGTGCTCCCTCTGTTCTAAATCTAACATCTTCTTGCAACAAGTTTTTCTATTTGTCCAGAAATTCTACAGATTTTTTTTTAACATACAATACTTGCTTTTCTAGCATATAGATGTAGATATTGCTTATGGATGGTAGCTTGTTTGGCAGCATTACTTTTTCAGGACACAGTGGGAAGCATGGTCTGAAGAGGATGATTGCGCAGCAGTTTAAAGTACTGGCAATTTGCTCAGTATTGAATATCATAAATAGGCATCACTTCCGAACAATAGAAAATCAAACTTGCTAGAATCAAGACAACATGGATATCAGCTGGAAAACTATAACACATTAAAATTATTTTAATGAGCAAAGATATTTAACCACTTCAGATACTGAACAAAGGAAGCAAGCGCTGCTCTGTGTAGGTGAGATAAAAAACATAAAACAGCCATGCTGATGGCATGATGCTCATATTTATTGTAACAATCTTATTAGAGGCTTTTTATAGTAGATAAAGTGAATAAAGTTATCTTGATTGCACTACACATCACTACATTCACCATGACCCATCCCATTCATGAAAATTTGGCCACAATGCCTGGTCCCCAAAGGGGAGCCAAGGGGAAACACTAGTTCACAACCTCTCCTACAGGTCACTGTCCCCCAGCTATCCCTACACTATCTCCTCCCACCCCATATGTGGACACCCAACACCAATACTCCACCAGTAGGAGGAGCAACCCTTAAAAAGGATGTCTACCTACAAGTGGGTCAAAATACATCTGAAATGCTTAATCAAACATGTGACCTGACAAAAATGCACATGGCACTAGAAAGAACAGTGGAGCAAATTTTATCCTGGTAGCATAACAACTTATCCTAAAAAGCTTTTCCGTACAGACCTAAAACGAATTACTGTACATTATTTTATGCAAATATATAAATGCATAATAAAATATCTTGATGTATTTTCTTTGCTTCAAAATAATGTATTTCTTATCTGTGCCACGGTGTCAAAATTCTGGATCAGTTTTTTTTTCTTCCATGAAGGGCTATCACATGAAATCCTCTTCAGTTACATTAGGAAACAAATTTCACATTGGTTAACTCTGTACAGCCCAGCTATGGACTAAGCAGCTTTCTCTACGGGCAGTTTGACTTATTTTTTCAACCTCCAATGATGTAACTGTGAGTGGACTCTCACATGTTTTCAGCATTTCATTATCCTAGTGGTTGTCAAATATTTTCCATTATTGACCTTGATTTTTTTATGGTCTTAGGTCTAATGCAAATTCAAAACGGTGACTTCCAATCTATAACTATCTACAAGTTTATGTATTACTTAACTAAGACTTAATCTAATAAACTGACCTACTTAAAGCAATATAAAATAGTACATTGATAATTCACCTAGTGCATTGTTTTCTCAGCTTTGAAAAGTAACATGGATATGAGCCTTTGAACATCAGGCTGAAAAGTACTAAAAAGAAACCTTAGATCTTCACATTCTGTTATATTCAGTCTATTTCTTTGTTTGAAAAGAAACAGAATGACTGTACCGAAGCATTGCTTTACTAAATAAGATGTTGGGAAGGCAACAATGTACACCTTGACTTTGTTGCACAATGCAGAGTGGCTTTCAGAAATGTTCAGATTTTTGCACATGAATTTTGCTTCCTTGGTTCTGATACCTGTGTAGCACACTGACCAGATTGGTCCGGCAAGGTTCTGCTCCCTTTGTGGAGCAAGCAACCAGGCACGGGGTATTTCAACTATTGAACTAAGCCTTAACTGTAAATCATCATCTTTGGTAAATAACAAATCTATACCAGAAGAGGGTGCGTGTCCCTACACCTCACCTGGCCAATTGATGAATCTAAAATATAACCTTTATTCAGATATATATAAAATATGTATGCTAAGTTGTAATTAATTAAAACCTATTGGAGTGGAATGTACTGCGTGCAACAGTATAACTGAATACAATTACAATTATTTACTTTGCATCCAAATGGTTAACAACACCAGACCAGATCAGATACCATACCATTTTAGATGAAGTTACGGCACAAAAAAGACACTGTAGTTTGATCATAAGCCTATCAGATGGAAAGTATAATCTCTATTAAAGAGATAAAGTTACCCCATGGACAGGACTAATTAGATAGTATAATCTGTTTTACTACAGATATGTAAAATGGGTACACTCATCCATGGGCCTTAATGTAAGCATCTGATGGACAAGCCCCATATATCGCCATATCCAGTCAAAAATGCCTCACTATCTTGAGGAATGCAAATAATGCACTATAAAGCGCAGTACAGACCACTCCACAAAAAGGGGTGGAGGAGTGAATTCCATGTGCATTCAAAAAGTGCTCCCAAAGAAAAACCAAAAGAAAAGAAAAAAAGAAAGAAACTCTAAATGTTTCGCTCAAAAAAACAGAGCTTTGTCAGGAGTATAAAGAATTAAAATAGATCACATAGTGGCAGGAAGCTGTGCTCAGTTTCACATTATGGCAAACTGGCACCTATCGTTTGTTTCACCTCTATAGATAGAGGTGTTGGCCATCAAAATGGCCGCCACATGTGTGATGTCATGACGTCACCACATACACACGTCATCACGTACGTGCATCATCACGGCACCTCTCCATTTCTGCACATGTCCAGTACCTCAATAGATGCCATCTTGAGGACAAAAGATAACACCACAACAGCACATCAATCCATAGAACAATACACACTGCTGGTGCACTCAAATAATGTCCCAATATTAATGCCCCACTAATTAACCACTTACCTTCTGGGCACATATAACACCTTCCTTCCCAGGCCAATTTCCAGCTTTCAGCACTGTCGCACTTTGAATGACAATTGCACGGTCATGCAACACTGTACTCATATGAAATTTTTATCATTTTTTTCACACAAATAGAGCTTTCTTCTGGTGGTATTTTCACACCACTTGGTGATTTATTTTTTGTGCTATAAACAAAAAAGTGAAAAAAAATTGGAAAAAAAAGTTTTTCTTTGTTTCTATTATAAAATTTTGCAAACAGGTGATTTATCTCCTTCACTGATGTGCGTTGATGAGGCTGCACTGATAGGCAGCCCTGATAGGCAGCACTGATAGACACTGATAGGTGGCACTGATAGGCAGCACGGATAGGCAGCACTGATAGGGGGCACTGATAGGCGGCACTGATGGTGCTGCACTGATATGCTACAATGATGGGCATTGATAGGCAGCACTGATGGGCAGCACTGATGGGTGGCACTGACTGGTGGCACTGCTGGGGGACTGCTGGGCACTGGTGGGTGGCACTTCTGGGCACAGGTAGGTGGCACTACTAGGCACAGGTGGGTGGCACTGATGGGCACAAGTGGGTGGCACTGATGGGCACTTGTGGATGGCACTGATGGGCACAGGTGGGCAGCACTGCTGGCACTGATCATCAGTGCCCTGATGATCAGTGCTGCTCCTTCCTCTGACAATTGCCGGTTATCAGCAATACTTTCCTCACGCTGTGACAGCGTGAGAAAGTGCAGCCGATAATCGGCAACTGCATTTACTGGTGATCTGCTGTGTCATTGGACACAGCTGATCACGTGGTAAAAGGCCGCTGTGATTGACCTTTTACCACATCACATGATCAGCTGTGTCCACAGGACACAGCGGTCACAGAGATGGCCGGGTGCGCATCCCCAGGGGTGCTCAAGAGGGCGTGTTCTGGGAGGACATCATATGAAGCCCTCCCAGAACTGGAAAACCACGCTGTAGCCGTCATTCCGCTATAGCGCGGTTGGCAAGTGGTTAAGGACCAAAATTAAAGTTCATGCCATTATATAGCATTTATGGGACAAATTCAAACAAAAAGCACAGAGTCCTTAATCGCACACAAAAGGAAGGAAGGTAAAACCTTCATTAAAACCATAAGATGCCCTTGAACCTAAACGGAAAATCCATTTTGCTTCAAGTTTCAAAAGACATTTATCTAGGTCTCCTTTTCTAGGAGCCAGATTATATCTGTCAATAATCTAAAAGTTTAGGAGGTCTGCCTTACCATCATGTTTTTGTATCATATGTCTTGCCACTGGTCTATCCTTATTTTGCCCGACATCTTTCACATGTTCAAATAGCTTCCTAAAAGTCTGAATTGTTTTTCCTACATATATTTGGGGACATGGGCATTTTAAAGCAGAAATCGCCCCCTCTGTACTACAATTATAAAATCTCTTATTTTAATAATCTCCCCATTTTTAGGGTTAACAAATTCCTTGGTGTTGCTCAAGAAAGTACATGCCTTACAGTGACCACACCTAAAACTACCTTTTGGTTTCTTAGATAGCCAAGTGTGTTTCATTAATGTTTTAGAGGTTTTTTCTAGGTGGCTATGTACTAACGTGTTTCTCAAATTCCTACCACGTCTGTAGGTTGTCTTAGGGACTTTGAACAGGATCTGTGATAGATATTTATCTTCATGCAAAATGTTCCAATATCTCTTTATGATGTTAAATATCTGCCCTGATTGATTTGAGTATGTACCTATGATACACACGCCTTGCTGGTCATCCACTTTTCTGGTCTTCTGACCCAACAGAGATTCCCTCGGAACCCCTTTCCCATTCTCATAGGATTAAATCAAATCAGTCTTATAAGAGCCACATCTCAAATCTGTCAAACATTTTTTGGCTCTCAATTTGGAATGTCCCTCCCGTTGAGCAATTTCTCTTTGCTCTCATAAATTGACCAGTGGGGATTCTTTTCAAAGCTGCTGGATGTGTACTTCCCCAATGTAACAGGCTATTCGCGGAGGTCGGTTTTCGGTAGATTGTTGAATTGATATTGTCTCCTTCACCCCTCTTAATCTCCAAGTCCAAGAAATTTATGATATCATATTTAATTTCACTTGTGAAGTACATCCCAATATTGTTTCGATTTAAGGTGGCTACAAATTCCATGAACAGATCCTTTTGACCCTGCCATAATATAAACACATCACCAATACATCTTACCCACATGAGAATGTGCCATATAAAAATTCTAGTTCTTCAAAGATCATAGTACATTCCCACAACCCAAGAAAAAGATTTTCATACGTAGGTGCGGAAGACGAACCCATTGCAGTTCCTCTGCACTGTCTATATACTTTACCATCAAATAGCAAAAAATTATGTTAAAATTTGTGTTCCAATGTGTGTTCCAATATGAACTGCAAATGTTGGAGAGTAAATGTAGTATGGTTCTCAAATAATTTGCCTCTAGTTTCCAGAAAGGATTTACAAGCTTTTAGACCCAAGTCATGTCTGATATTACTGTATAAATCCTCCACGTCTAGACTAGCTAACCAAACATCATCTTCCATTGTGATATCTATTAGTCTGTTTACAAAGTCTTGTGTATTTTCGATATATGAAGGTAAACTACATACAAATGGATGCATGATATAATCTAGACATTTGCTTGCTCCTTCTGTAAGATTGTTATTGCCTGAGATAATAGGGCGGCCAGGAGGTTTTTCTTTATGTTTGTGTACTTTAGGTAAGGCATAAAAAGTCACAATAGTTGGGTGCGCATTCACAATAAATAAACCTTCTTCTTTAGAGAGGATCCCCTCTTCAACAGCCCTTTTCAAAATAGAGTTCAATTCACTCAAATATTTAGGGGTTAGATCATTCTGGAGTATTTCATAGTTATTCTCATTGCTTAATAACTCATAAAACATTTTCAAATAAAATGATCTGTCCATCAAGACTATATTTCCCCCTTTGTCAGCTGCCTTTATAACTACTTCTTTATTATTGCGCAGATCTTCCAATACCTTCCATTCAGAATAAGTCATATTACATTACTTATTTTTTCTCTGCCTGCTTAGCCATAAATCATTCAAATCTCTCTCAACCAATTTTACAAACAGTTGGATGCTGCTCCCCTGAGCGAATGATATCTGATCTGGTCTGGTGTTGTTAACCATTTGAATGCAAAGTAAATAATTGTAATTGTATCCAGTTATACTGTTGCATGCAGTACATTCCACTCCAATAGGT
This sequence comes from Staurois parvus, assembly GCF_062004578.1. Taxonomy (NCBI): domain Eukaryota; kingdom Metazoa; phylum Chordata; class Amphibia; order Anura; family Ranidae; genus Staurois; species Staurois parvus. The sequence goes on along the minus strand of NW_028317886.1, from coordinate 27,273,921 downwards.
CCTAATTAATTACAGGTTAGCATACATATTTTATATATACAGTCATGGCCGAAATTGTTGGCACCCTTGATATTTCTCCAGGAAATCATGTATTTCTCACGAAACGTATTGCATTAACACATGTTTTGCTATACACATGTTTATTCCCTTTGTGTGTATTGGGACAAAACAAAAAAAGGGAGGAAAGAAAGCAAATTCGACATAATGTCACACAAACCTCCAAAAATGGGCTGGACAAAAGTATTGGCACCCTTTCACAACTGCGGATAAATAAGAATGTTACAAGCATGTGATGCTCCTGTAAACTCACCTGGGGCAAGTAACAGGTGTGGGCAATATAGAAATCACACCTGAAAGCAGATAAAAAGGAGAGACGTTCACTTAACCTTTGCATTGTGTGTCTGTCTGTGCCACACTAAGCATGGACAACAGAAAGAGGAGACGAGAACTGTCTGAGGACCTGAGAACCAAAATTGTGGCAAAATATCAACAATCTCAAGGTTACAAGTCCATCTCCAGAGAACTAGATTTGCCTTTGTCCACAGTGCGCAACATTATCAAGAAGTTTGCAACCCATGGCACTGTAGCTAATCTCCCTGGTCGTGGACGGATGAGGAAAATTGATGAAAGATTGCAACGCAGAATAGTCCGGATGGTGGATAAGCAGCCCCAAACATGTTCCAAAGACATTCAAGCTGTCCTGCAGGCTCAGGGAGCATCAGTGTCAGCGCGAACTATCCGTCGACATTTAAATGAAATGAAACGCTATGGCAGGAGACCCAGGAGGACCCCACTGCTGACACAGAGACATAAAAAAGCAAGACTACAGTTTGCCAAAATGTACTTGAGTAAGCCAAAAGCCTTCTGGGAAAACGTCTTGTGGACAGATGAGACCAAGATAGAGCTTTTCGGTAAAGCACATCATTCTACTGTTTACCGAAAACGGAATGAGGCCTACAAAGAACAAAACACAGTACCTACGGTAAAATATGGTGGAGGTTCAATGATGTTTTGGGGTTGTTTTGCTGCCTCTGGCACTGGGTGCCTTGACTGTGTGCAAGGCATCATGAAATCTGAGGATTACCAAAGGATTTTGGGTCGCACTGTAGGGCCCAGTGTCAGAAAGCTGGGTTTGCGTCCAAGATCCTGGGTCTTCCAGCAGGACAATGACCCCAAACATACGTCAAAAAGCACTCAGAAATGGATGGCAAAGAAGCGCTGGAGAGTTCTGAAGTGGCCAGCAATGAGCCCAGATCTAAATCCCATTGAACACCTGTGGAGAGATCTTAAAATTGCTGTTGGGAAAAGGTGTCCTTCCAATAAGAGAGACCTGGAGCTGTTTGCAAAGGAAGAGTGGTCCAAAATTCCGGGTGAGAGGTGTCAGAAGCTTATTGATGGTTATAGGAAGCGACTGATTTCAGTTATGTTTTCCAAAGGGTGTGCAACCAAATATTAAGTTAAGGGTGCCAATACTTTTGTCCAGCCCATTTTTGGGGTTTTGTGTGACATTATGTCATATTTGCTTTTCTGCCTCTGTTTTATATTTGTTCCAATACATACAAAGGGAATAAACATGTGTATAGCAAAACATGTGTTAATGCAATACCTTTTTTGTGTGAAATACTTGATTTTCAGGAAAAATATCAAGGGTGCCAACAATTTCGGCCATGACTGTATACAATGAAGGAAATAAGTACTTGATACCCTGCTGATTTTAAATGTTTGTCCACTCACAAAGAAATGAGCAGTCTAAAAATTGAATGGTAGGTGTATAGTAACACTGAGAGACAGAATAGCAACAACAAATTCAAACGAAATGCATGTCTAACAAATTATGCACTGATTTACATGTTCATGAGGGAAATAAGTATTTGATCCCCTTCATGACTTAGTACTTGTTGGCAAATCCCTTATTGGCAATCACAGAGGTCAGATCTTTCCTGTAGTTGGCCACCAGGTTTGCACACATCACAGGAGGGATTTTGGCCCACTCCTCTTGGCAGATCCTCTCCAAGTCATTAAGGTTTGGTGGCTGACGTTTGGCAAATCAAACTTTCAGCTCCCTCCACAGATTTTCAATCGGATTAAGGTCTGGAGACTGGCTAGGCCACTCCAGGACCTTAATGTGCTTCTTCTTGAGCCACTCCTTTGTTGCCTTGGCCATGTGTTTTGGGTCATTTTCATGCTGGAACACCCATACACAACCCATTTTTAATGCCCTGGCTAAGTGAAGAAGGTTCTCACCCAAGATTTGACGGTACATTGCCCCGTCCATGGTCCCTTTGATGCTGTGCAGTTGTCCAGTCCCCTTAGCAGAAAAATACCCCCAAAGCAGAATGTTTCCCCCTTCCCTCTCTCTGACCACAACCTGATCACCTTCTCTATCTCCTCGTCCTCCAACGCCTACCCCTCCAAATGTCACACTACTACCAGCCGTAACCTCCGCAACCTTAACCCTGCCTCCCTCCACTCTGCAGCTGATCAACTCCACGACCGCATCCTCCCCCTGTCCTGCCCCGACTTGGCTTTGACCGCCTACAACAATGCGCTCTCAACAGCCCTTGACTCACTAGCGCCTTTAACCACACGCAACACCAGACCCCGACCGCTCCAGCCCTGGCAGACTGATCACACCAAAACCCTCAAATGACAAAGTCGTGCCCTAGAGCGACTATGGCGCAAAACCAAATCCAAACAAGCCTTCACCCGCTACAAATCTGCCTTCCGCACCTACACCTCCTCCCTCCATGCTGCCAAACAGGCCTACTTCTTGACCCTCATCAAGGCCCTCTCCTCCAATCCTCGCCGACTCTTCTCTGCCTTCAACTCTCTACTCTCTCCACCCCCACCTCCACCCAGCACCTCACTCACTGCCCTTGAGATTGCCAATCACTTCAAAAACAAAATTGACACAATTCGCAAGGACATTGCCGCAACTCACACGCCCTCTCAACCTGTCGCAACTCACACGCCCTCTCAACCTGTCCCCTCTCACACAGCTACCCCCTTATCCCCCCTCCCCCTCGACATAACCCGCAGGGACTTCGTCGCTGCTCAAACTCTCTCCAACCCCCTTCACCCTCACTCAGCTACCCCCTCATCACCCCTCTCCCACGGCCCCACCACTGCTGTGACCTCCTCTTCCACCCCACCCTACATTCCTCATACTGAAGCTCCCCCAACACTCCACACCTTTGACCTTACTACCATCGAGGAAGTCTCCAAGACCCTCTCTGATGCCCGCCTCACCACCTGCCCCCTCGACCCTATCCCCTCACAACTCCTACGACCTTCCTCCTCCTCCATCCTACGCTCCCTCACCCACATCTTCAATCTCTCCCTCTCCTCAGGCACTTTCCCCTCCCCTCTGAAACATGCACACATCACCCCCATACTTAAAAAGCCCTCCCTGGACCCCAATGACCCGAACAACCTCAGACCCATCTCCCTGCTCCCATTTACATCTAAACTCCTCGAGCGCCTAGTCTACACCCGCCTATGCTCTCACCTCAACGACAACAACCTCCTCGATCCCCTACAGTCCGGCTTCCGTCCCCTACACTCCACCGAAACTGCCTTACTCAAACTCTCCAACGACCTGCTAACCGCCAAAGCTAATGGACACTATTCAGTGCTCCTACTCCTTGACCTCTCTGCGGCCTTCGACACAGTCGACCACCCCCTCCTCCTCAAAAAACTACACTCCCTCGGCCTCAGAGATTCTGCTCTCTCCTGGATCTCATCCTACCTGTCACAACGCTCTTTCAGCGTTACCTATAATGCTACCACCTCCCCCTCACTCCCCCTCTCTGTTGGGGTCCCTCAAGGCTCTGTCCTCGGGCCCCTTCTCTTCTCCATCTATACCTCCTCCCTTGGCCAACTCATACACTCTCACGGCTTCAACTACCACCTCTATGCCGATGACACACAAATCTATCTCTCAACCCCCCACCTCACCCCCTTGGTCTCAGCCCGAATCACACACCTACTGAGCGACATATCAGACTGGATGTCGCTCCACTTCCTTAAATTGAACCTCTCCAAAACCGAGTTTCTTGTCTTCCCCCCAGCCCGGACACCACCCCCCATTGATTTCTCCGTCACATCCAACAACGCTACCATCAAACCCGCCCTGCAGGCCAGAGTACTGGGTGTCATTCTGGACTCCAACCTATCCTTCCAGCCCCAAGTCCAATCTTTAACAAACTCGTGCAGACTCCACCTCCGCAACATCGCCAAAATCCGCACGTTCCTAACCCCAGAAACCACTAAACAGCTCATCCACTCCCTCATCATATCACGACTCGACTACTGCAACTCCCTCCTCACTGGCCTGCCTCGCCGCTGGCTATCCCCTCTTCAGTCCATCCTGAACACGGCTGCCAGACTCATTCACCTTTCCAACCGCTCTGTCTCCGCCACCCCCCTCTGCCAATCCCTCCACTGGCTTCCGATTGCGCAACGGATCAAATTCAAAATCCTAACGCTGACGTACAAAGCTGTCCACCATACTGCCCCGAACTACATCACTGACCTAATATCCAAGTACCGCCCAGCACGCACACTCCGCTCCTCACAAGACCTCCTTCTCTCTAGTTCCCTGGTCTCCTCCTCTCATGCCCGCCTCCAGGACTTCTCCAGGGTGTCACCTATCCTCTGGAACTCCCTGCCCCAACCCATCAGATTATCACCTACTCTCCTCTCCTTTAGGCGCACCCTGAAAACCCATCTCTTCAGGGAAGCCTACCCCACCCCCTGCTAACTTGCCTCCCTCCTCCACTCTTCCTACCACTCCATCCCCCACAGCTATCTCCTCCTGTGCCACCACCCCCTCCCTCCTAGATTGTAAGCTCGAAAGAGTAGGGCCCTTGATCCCCTCATGTTTTGCATTGTATTGGTATTGTTCTGTCACATGTTCTGTCTCCCTTTGTAATGTACAGCGCTGAGCGAACTATTGGCGCTTTATAAATACTGTATAATAATAATAATAATAATGTTTGACAGTTGGAATGGTGTTCTTGGGGGTCATAGGAAGCATTCCTCCTTCTCCAAACACGGCGAGTTGAGTTGATGCCAAAGAGCTCGATTTTGGTCTCATCTGACCACAACACATGCAACCAGTCCTCCTCTGCATCATTTAGATGTTCAGTGGCAAACTTCAGACAGGCCTGGACATGTACTTTCTTCAGCAGAGGGACCTTGCGTGCACTGCAGGATTTCAATCCTTGTTGGCATAGTGTGCTACCAATTGTTTTCTTGGTGACTGTGGTCCCAGCTCCCAGGAGATCATTGACAAGATCCTCACGTGTAGTTCTGGGATGATTCCTCACTGTTCTCATGATCATTGATACTCCATGAGGTGAGATCTTGCATGGTGTACCAGACCTAGGGAGACTGACAGTTGTTTTTTTTTTATTTTCATTTGCGAATGATTGCACCAACTGTTGTCACCTTCTCACCAAGCTGCTTGGCGATAGTTTGGTAGCCCAGTCCAGCCTTGTGTAGGTCTACAATCTTGTCACATCCTTGGACAGGTCTTTGGTCTTTGCCATGGTGGAGAGTTTGGAATCTGATTGTTTGATTGCTTCTGTGGACAGGTGTCTTTTATACAGGTAACAAAATGAGATTAGCAGCACTCCCTTTAAGAGACTGCTTCTAATCTCAGCTTGTTACCTGTATGAAAGACACCTGGTAACCAGAAATCCTGCTGAATGATAGGGAATTAAATACTTATTTCCCTCATGAACATGCAAATCAGTGCATAATTTGTTAGACGTACATTTCTTTTGAATTTTTTGTTGCTATTCTGTCTCTCAGTGTTACAATACACCTGCAATTAGGTTTTTAGACCGATCATTTCTTTGTGAGTGGGCAAACATTCAAAATCAGTAGGGGATCAAATACTTATTTCCTTCACTGTATCTGAATAAAGGATATATTTTAGATTCATTAATTGGCCAGGTGGTGTGTAGGGACATAAACCCTCGTCCAGTATAGATAGGTTATTTTCAGTCATATGCACAAACTCTCGCTCAGTCCTCAGACAGTAAACAGGCAGATAGTGTCTATTTTTGTTTTTTTTTTATTTGTTTTGTAGAACTGGGATAGGAATTGGGTAAAGCTTTAGGATGCCCAGAATTAAAAAACTTGAAAGAGGACACTATCTTGAAGCAATTAACTGAAGTAGCACAGACATCTCTGTACAAAAGGTAACACACAGCTTTTAGCACAGAGTCCTCCTCTAAGGCTCAAGCTTGGCAGCAGGTCTGGAACAGTCCCTCTAGTAAGAAAGGGGTTATGGACAACAGTCTTTCTCCTGAGAATTCCAGGCAACCTGAAGACCTCCACTCAGCTTCAGTTTGACTCTGGCTTGTAGTTTCCCAGGAAGATCCCCGTGGATGTTGCCTTGGGTCTTCTTGCGACTTTGGGGGTGATCCTATGACTCCTTGGTGAGCGAGAATCGTCCAGGACATCTAAAGGCTTCTCCTAAGTCCTGGAAGGTTTAACAGCACTTCTAGGCTGGATCATTCTCCAGCTGGCAAAAGACCCTGCTACTCTCTGCTCTCACCTTTATATACCACTCTCAGCCCCCTGCTGGCCATTTTATTTCCGACCAGGGATTGGCTCAGACTGTATCCAGTGCTAGCCCAGACTCCGCCCTCTCCTGCTAACTATGTTTCTAGAAAGTTCTGGAAAGACAGGGAGAGACAGGCCCACCTGAAGTAGGCAAAACACAATTATGTCTTCACTTGTAACAGCAAAGCCAAAAAACTAAAATTTGCCTCATTTCTAGCACCTAAACTAGGAGGGAGCTACATCTACCATTTTAAGGAATACTAGTTTAGACCATTTGCTCTAATTATCTGGCGTTATAATTTAATTTATGTTTGTAAAAAAAATGAAGAACTACAGGCGTACCTTGGTTTACGAACACCTTGGTTAACGTAATTTTCGGTTTACGAATGAAAATCAATTGAAAATAATGGCTCAATTTAAAAAATTTTTCGCAATACGACTGGATTAATTGGTTTTCTATGCATTTATGAATTTTTTTTAATCATGTCCCTGTACAGTACTATGCCTTTAAAGTGCACTTTATAAAGAGTTTAGAACAGATAAGACTTTTTTCACTTTTTTTCTGACCTCCAGAATGGATTTATTGGTTTTCAATGCATTTAATTTTTTTTTTAATCATGTCCCTTTATGCCTTTAAAGTGCACTTTATAAAGAGTTTTGAACAGATAAGACTTTTTTTGACTTTCTTCTGACCTCCGGAACGGATTAACTGGTTTTCAGTGCATTTACGAATTCATTTTTAGTCATGTCCCTGTAGAGTACTATGCCTTTAAAGTGCACTTTATAAAGAGTTTTGAACAGATAAGACTTTTTTTTTACTTTTTTCTGACCTCCGGAACGGATTAATTGGTTTTCAATGCATTCCTATGGGAAATACAAAAAGTCCCGCAGAAGGAATTAAATTCGTAAACTGATGTACACCTGTATTAAAGTCACATTTTTAAAGCCATTGATGCAGACATTAAGGGCTTACATACTCTTACAACTGCACTCATTTTGTCCATAATCTTACTTAAACACCCAATTATTCACTAGTGACCTTACCATTTAAAACAAATTCACCAAGTTGAGTTCCAGTTCAAAGCTCAACTACTTCAAAGGTATTGAATTCTTGTTTTTAAAGCTTTGGCATATGTTCTACGAGTGGCACAGAAAGAATCATGACAAATAACAGCAAATCGATCAAAGCCAAATTCTATAAAATATCTAAAAAGCCAAAAAAAAAAGGAATGAAACAAGTTCAGCCATGAAATAGCTTCTTGTTTTAATTTGCTTTGCCACCCTTGCACCCTAATACCATTCCATTTAGTTGCAATTATTTTTGAAAGCTGCTCTTAAGATAAAATTGTTATCTCATTTATAGACCTCAGTTAATAAGATCCACTGTAAAGTACATTGTGAAATCCTAAATGAGATGAAATTTCACCATGCCAGCCTCTCATCTCCCTTTGCGTTCAGCAGTTCCATTTGCTTTGTGTGTGTCAGCTACTTTCAGAATGATTTTATAACATGAAAGACGACAAGTATAATTGGATATCTGAAATCTCAGTACCAGTTGAACGCTTAATGAGCCATAAGAGGTTACAGAGCTATGTAAAACATATTGGATTTGTGAATAAAAATAACATTCTAAATAATGACACAAGGGTATTGTATATTTAATTTGCTGCTACATTTAAACAAAGGGCATATACAATGTTTCTGTCATATACGGAAAATGACAGAACTGAATGAGCCAGAAATTCAAATTTTCTTAACTGCAGTAAAAGTCACTATTATGACTTGTAGCTCTTCAAACATCATGAATCAGATCCTGATCATCTTTTGTGTTACATTGAAATTCTACTCTGGCAACAATAAGTGGTAGACATTTCACCTATCACTAAGCAAAGCAATTTGATGTTAATAATGGAATAGTTCTCTTCTCATACGTTATCACAGGCAACAATAGCTAGCCCATGCAGAACTAATATTTTATTCCTGATTTCTTGCCTACAACTTTGATCACCCACCTTCTTTTAATATCTCTTAATAGCTCTGGCAACAAAATATGTGTCTATAAATACTTAGGTCCCCCAACTTGAGCTGGTCTTTAGAAGGTGGTCTTCATCTCACTGTTGCAGATTTCATTGATTTTATATTAAAAACTATGAAATAAGATTCTGATACAACCACTTGGGCAAATTACAGATTAATTACGTTGCTTAATCTTGATATAAAACATCTAGCCAGGATTCTTACGATTGAACCTATTATCAGCTCCTTGATTGAAAAAGATCAGGTGGGCTTTATACCACATTGTCAAGCAGCTGATAATGTGATCCTCGTTTTTGGCTTGTAAAGCCCAACGCTGCCACATTCCTAAGTATTTGTTTTTGTTCCATATATATGTAAACCTTTTGATACGGTATCCTGGTCTTATTTGCATTATATACTGGATATATGGGCATTTGGCCCCAACCTTCTATACTGGGTCTCTTCACTCTATTCTCTGGCTTATATCAAAAACACAGGCTCTCAACGTCACTCTATCTTACCAGGTTTTATTTCAATGGCTGGATACTTTTCCATCCAAATGGGCCCCTCATAGCATAACTTATCTAGGTATCAAACTAACCCCTCACCCATCTGCATTATACCAAGCCAGCTACCCTTCAATGCTTACTCAACTAACAATGCTTCTTTGACGTTGTGCCCCCTTACATACAGGGGTTAGACAAAAAATGGAAACAACAAAAAATGGAAACACTACATGATTTACAGGTGTGAAAGTGACCACATGTTTCTTGTGAAGACTGAGATTGAGCTCTGCAGTCACTTTTGCATCAGTTGTTTTCTTATTCTGGGTCATAATCTCCTTTTGTCTCTTTTGGTTAGGTGACCATATCGACCACAATTATGCTTATCAGACAGCGTTTTCCCAGAAACCTTATATGCCATAATAGCCTTTGATAATGTACCTCAAGACACGGCAAATAAATTGGCAACTTCAGTCACAGAGTCACCAGCTAAGCGGGCACCAACAATTTGCCCTTTTTGAAACTCAGTAAGCTCTGGGATGACTCTGTATTACTAGCAGCACACAGTGAATGGCAAAAGTAATGCTTCCCCCTTGTTATCTAGGTGTCTCATCACACAGCGAAAGCAAAAGAATGTTACATCACTTCAGTTTTCAATGCAAAACATGTTCTCACTTTCACAACTGCTAATCATGTAGTGTTTCCATTTTTTTGTCTAACCCCTCTATGTCCTCGCTGAGCCTCATAAAGGCAGTTTCTCTTGCTTCCTAAATTATCATATCTCTTTAGGGTTCTCCCGATTGTGGCTCCTCCCCATTATTTTTGCATACTCCAGTGCAGAGTCAATGCCTATATATGGGGATCTAACAATGCTCGTCTAACCAGGGCAGTTTTAATGCGCTCACAGCTTAGGCTTACCAAACTTGACAAAATACTATTAGGCAGCCCAACTTGTACAAATCACACAACACTGAGGCTGCACTGATGGGCACTGGTGAGGCTGCATTGATGGGCAGCACTGATAAGCTGCACTGATGGACAAAGATAAGCTGCACTGATGGGGCTGCACTGATAATCAGGGCACTGATGATCAGTACCCTATCAGTGTAAACAATGTACTGACAGCCTTGCCAGTTATTGGCTCTCTTCTACTCACACAGACACAATGTGTGAGGAAAGGACTGTCAATAACTGTCAAGTCTGTTTACATGTGATCAGCTGTAATTGGATACAGCTGATCACATGTTAAAGGGCCACTGTGATTGGCCCTTTACTACAATCTGTGTTCAGCTGTGTCCAAAGGACACAGCTATCACAGAGCATGTGCAATGAGTGACCCATGGATGTCCTCCCAGAACTTGAGGACCACGCTGTAGCCATCTTTTGGCTATAGTGCAGTCGAAAAAGAGTTAAAATCTCTGTCAGTTTATTTTTGGCAGCTTGTGCCCCTTTGGGGGATATTTGCCTTTCCTACTTCTTTCCAGAGATGCAACAGGAAGTGAAAGGAAAGATCAACAAAGTGGGGAGAATTTCACTCCCAACAGATGTCTTCATTGGAAGATTTCCACTCTATTTCTGTTCTAGTGACAAGTGAAAGCGTTTGGACTTCCCATCACTTTCTGTCTCTGTGACAATGGTCAATAGGACATTTAGAGAGGGTAAATCTATCCAATGGGGAACACAGACAGCAATTAAAAAAACTGATAGCGGTTTGAATCCTTTTTCACTGTATCCAAAATTAAAAAAGAGTTTCTCCTACACTCACACTTTAATAGAAGATCCTTTTGAAGCCAATATGTAATACAGAGAATATAACCTTACATTACACAAGTTCATGAATGAATTTTGTCTTTAATGAATTTCTTATTTAATGGTGGTAGTAGGGACAGAGATAAAATATTGCTTAGAAAACCATGTATTACATCACACATTATTTTATGCACATGAAGAAGAGGTGTGTAGGCCATTGTTGGGAAGTGTGATTTCCTGTGTAATGCCCACATTACTTCAGAAATGAAGAAAGCCTTTGGTTTAGATTAGTTATTAAATCAGCTCAATGCAATTTTCATTTAACTTCTTTCATTTTGGCAAATATTCTATCCTTTGAGACTCTAAGACTTATCGCAACGGAGGCTAATCTGAACTCTGAGTTCTGCCCCCTGTGTCTACAGCAGAGAGAGCAATGATGTGTTAATACATCATATTATGAGTTTATTGAATAAATGATGTTTGGAAGACAGGAACAGCAGAAATGATTCAATGGGAGACTTTCTAATCATGCACAGCGTGACAGCATTAAAAATGTTTTGATCTACCCCCAAGATAAATCCAGCTTTTTCATTCAGGTGTAGTAAAAGGAAACAAGGACATGGATACATCATATGTAACACTGAGCTTTACTGATGTAAATAATCAAAAACCAATACACAGTGCAGAAACTAATAATATTAACATACACAAGTTTCACCAAGCAAAGAAAATCATTATTCTAGAGGATGCTGTCATATTTTAAACCGCCTAGACATAATTAGATTTTGCATGGTAACTGTCTGCTGAAATGGTGTGAACGGATAAAAAAAAAAGCTCCATTAAAAATGTATCCATTTAAAGGTTTTAGGTTTAATCAAGAGAAATCCTCCTGCACAGGAGACACATTGCAAACTAATCTGTAAAGGAGCAGTCATGGGAGCCAGGAGCGTGGCCTGAGTTCACCCAAATTCACCTCCTACACAGCTAAAAGCTGTGACAATAAACAGCGCAGGATAATGACAGGTGCACATTGTCAAGGATGCATTAAGTTGTATTACAAAGCAGCCTTAAATCAAAAGAGAAATACAGTATTTATTTATTTGAAACTTCTTATTTTTTTTTATCAAAAGAATGCAGTAGGCATACTTGTCACCTAGAACTAAGATTTTTTTTTTTTTATCACCCAAGATATACAGTCATGGCCGAAATTGTTGGCACCCTTGATATTTCTCCAGGAAATCATGTATTTCTCACGAAACGTATTGCATTAACACATGTTTTGCTATACACATGTTTATTCCCTTTGTGTGTATTGGGACAAAACAAAAAAAGGGAGGAAAGAAAGCAAATTCGACATAATGTCACACAAACCTCCAAAAATGGGCTGGACAAAAGTATTGGCACCCTTTCACAACTGCGGATAAATAAGAATGTTACAAGCATGTGATGCTCCTGTAAACTCACCTGGGGCAAGTAACAGGTGTGGGCAATATAGAAATCACACCTGAAAGCAGATAAAAAGGAGAGACGTTCACTTAACCTTTGCATTGTGTGTCTGTCTGTGCCACACTAAGCATGGACAACAGAAAGAGGAGACGAGAACTGTCTGAGGACCTGAGAACCAAAATTGTGGCAAAATATCAACAATCTCAAGGTTACAAGTCCATCTCCAGAGAACTAGATTTGCCTTTGTCCACAGTGCGCAACATTATCAAGAAGTTTGCAACCCATGGCACTGTAGCTAATCTCCCTGGTCGTGGACGGATGAGGAAAATTGATGAAAGATTGCAACGCAGAATAGTCCGGATGGTGGATAAGCAGCCCCAAACATGTTCCAAAGACATTCAAGCTGTCCTGCAGGCTCAGGGAGCATCAGTGTCAGCGCGAACTATCCGTCGACATTTAAATGAAATGAAACGCTATGGCAGGAGACCCAGGAGGACCCCACTGCTGACACAGAGACATAAAAAAGCAAGACTACAGTTTGCCAAAATGTACTTGAGTAAGCCAAAAGCCTTCTGGGAAAACGTCTTGTGGACAGATGAGACCAAGATAGAGCTTTTCGGTAAAGCACATCATTCTACTGTTTACCGAAAACGGAATGAGGCCTACAAAGAACAAAACACAGTACCTACGGTAAAATATGGTGGAGGTTCAATGATGTTTTGGGGTTGTTTTGCTGCCTCTGGCACTGGGTGCCTTGACTGTGTGCAAGGCATCATGAAATCTGAGGATTACCAAAGGATTTTGGGTCGCACTGTAGGGCCCAGTGTCAGAAAGCTGGGTTTGCGTCCAAGATCCTGGGTCTTCCAGCAGGACAATGACCCCAAACATACGTCAAAAAGCACTCAGAAATGGATGGCAAAGAAGCGCTGGAGAGTTCTGAAGTGGCCAGCAATGAGCCCAGATCTAAATCCCATTGAACACCTGTGGAGAGATCTTAAAATTGCTGTTGGGAAAAGGTGTCCTTCCAATAAGAGAGACCTGGAGCTGTTTGCAAAGGAAGAGTGGTCCAAAATTCCGGGTGAGAGGTGTCAGAAGCTTATTGATGGTTATAGGAAGCGACTGATTTCAGTTATGTTTTCCAAAGGGTGTGCAACCAAATATTAAGTTAAGGGTGCCAATACTTTTGTCCAGCCCATTTTTGGGGTTTTGTGTGACATTATGTCATATTTGCTTTTCTGCCTCTGTTTTATATTTGTTCCAATACATACAAAGGGAATAAACATGTGTATAGCAAAACATGTGTTAATGCAATACCTTTTTTGTGTGAAATACTTGATTTTCAGGAAAAATATCAAGGGTGCCAACAATTTCGGCCATGACTGTATGTGACAGATGATTCCACCCATTTAATCAAGCATTAAAATAAGCTACACAGCACTTATTTCTGACAGCTACAACATGTGAAATCATTTAAAACCTTGTTCAAAAATGCATAAAAAGAATGTAGTTCCTATTGCCATATATTGGCCACTATTTCTAAATTTTGCTGTCTAAAATATCACCCACAATTTTAAAAGCTTGCAGGCTAAGGTACAATTGTAGATGCAAACCCAATCACTAAAACCCTTATACACACTATATGTTTTTCTTCCCTTAACCCAGTGGGCTCAACCAAAAAAAAAAAACTGACAGATCGCTGTACTAACACAAGCAATATTAGTGTAGCAATCTCCTCCGCTGTGCTATTGTGTTCTTACAGGGAGACCACCCAACCCCCCCCCCCCCACACACACACACACAGAACACACTGGTCAGCGCTAGCAATTGGCTGCGAGAGCTAATCGGATGCAGGTCAGATGCTGGGTAACCAGCACACTTGTTTGACAGAAGCTGGTGGTGAATTTGGCTTCTGTCGGACTGACAGATGTACATATGGCCCAAAAGTCATCCGCTTGCTACTGTACTGGCTAATTTGGCCAATATTTGGTCCGTGTGTACCCGACATCACATTTCACCCTATCAAATGTGCTTAGTTGATGAAAGCAACTGTGCGAATGCTCATTGTACAGGCATGTTCAACCATTGTCACAATCAAGAAACACACCTTGAGCTATGGCATGCAGCCACCACTGGAGCGCATATAGACAGAAAGTGACTGTAAAGAAGCTGGAGGAGATCATAAATCCTGATATTCAAAAAGTATTAAAAAGAAGTGAAGACAAGTTCTTAAAGAAAAAAATGGCAATGTTTATGATACATAGAGGTTGATTTACTAAAACGGGAGAGTGCAAAATATGGTAGCCAATTGGGTTCTAACTTAAAGCGATTCTAAAGGTTCATTTTTTTTTTGTAAAATGACAAACATGTCTGTACTTACCTGCTGTGTGCAGTGGTTTTGCACAGAACAGCCTGAATCCTCCTCTTCTCTCTCGCAGGCTCTCCTGGCTCCTCCTACCTGCTATGGGGGCACCCATTGCTCTGTGTGTGCATTCACACATGAAGCCGCGGCTTGGCCCTGCCCCTCTCTCTCCTCATTGGCTGACTGGCAGTGACTGACAGCAGCAGGAGGCAATGGCTCTCGCTTGCTGTCTCAGCCAATGAGGAGGCAGAGACCCGGGACAACCAAGGATGTCATTTACATTGCTGGATCGCGATGAGGCTCAGGTAAGTATTGGGGGGGCTGCTGCACACAGAAGGTTTTGTACCTTCAGGCATAGAATGCTTGGAGGTAAAAAAAACCTTCAGCCTTCAACCTACAACCATTTTATTCTTGTTCAATTAAGCTTTTTAAAAAAAAAAAAAACTTGAAGGTTCCTATGAAGAGCTGCCCCAGATTTTGCAGTCTTCAGTTTTAGTAAATCAACCCCATAGTTCTTTAGTAAACTGTCTTCCACACTGGGTTTACATCTACTTTAACTTTTGTTGGCACCTCTGCACAGTATGGCCCAACTGAGGAAATGTATTTTCCATCATATACACAAATGCACATTTTTGTATTTTAAGCCCATAAACTGAGTAGGATAAGATGTAACAGCATGGAGTATAGAGAATTGTTCAGAAGTATTCACATAACTGTATCACTGATCACCTTTTCACTCTTCAGTCCTTTGTAGTGTGTACTGCCTTTAGCAAGAACCTTTGTCTTGGCAGGATGTTGCAGTTCTTTACGTGCAGCTTCATAGTATGCAATATAAACAGAACTTCTTTAGTTCTGTAGGACAAAAAAATCCACACTTTGTTGTATCCAAGAAGTCAAAACACCCTGCCAAGCTGACCCCTGCCCCTATATACACTGTGGAAGGGTAAAATACAGAAGAGTATGGGTACTAAATACTGACAAAATTTTCATTTAAATTTAAATTGCAAGATACTACAAATAGTAAACAGTAATGACCCTGCAACTCTCTCTGTCACAGTATTATACTGTTTCTAAAAGAAAACAATTAAAGTGGACTTAGTTTTAAACTAAACTGTAAATGTTCCACCTAAGGGTGGCCAAACACTATACAATCTGATTGTATCTGTAAAGTTTCCTTTAGCGTTATCAAAACTATAAATAAAATATGAGGACAATCCTAAACAATGCATTTAATATACAGTATATCAAATCAGGAAGGATCTTGCATTATTGTTGATAATAGATTTAAAGGAAATTGTACAATCAGATTGTACAATTTATGTTCAGCCTTAGAGCCAACACCAAGGAATGCGTGCTCTTACCTTTATTTCTGAGAAAAGTCCTTCTGTGCCCCTCTCTGATTATTTTCAGTTTATTACTGGATGCTGGACTTTTTGACTGACTTCATGGCTAAGTTTCACCAGCCGCCACCCCTTATCCAGTGAGATCACCTTTGCTTGTCATTGAGAGAGTCTTAGGGCCTATTTACAACTAAGCGGTTTTCCCTAATGCGTTTCTTTTGAAATCAGTGAAACCATATGGCAACGCATATCAATGCATATTGATGAGCCTGAACATGCTGTTATTAATATGCATTACAATGCACGTAATATTAAATATAAAAGCACTTTAAAACTCACATTAATACTCATTTTGTGACGTGTAGACGTGTAATGACACATTGACATGCTCCATGCCACGCATTGAGATACACCTTAATCCATGCAATCTTTTAGCCCTGTTGAAACTAATTCAGAGAAGGACACAGAAGCTTGTATTGCTAATGTATTAGCAGGAATATTGTGACACTTGTTTTTGGCAGCACTTTTACTTTAAAGGGCTATGAAACTCTAACAATTACCTTCTCTTTTTTTATCCCTTTTTTATTCTGTAAATATACCATTGGAATAATGTGGCAAACAGTAACCAGTACAAACAATGTATGGCAGGGAATTCTATAGGTCAGTCAATTTTTAATTTTCTTAAGGGTCCAAGTTTCTCAGCAATACTCTGTCACCTGACTGTAGGTCATGAACCTGAGCTCTCAGATGGTATTTTCTATACTGAGAGTCCATACCTCGGAGGTGGATTGAACCTTTCTTCAGTTTCTTTTCAAGTCAGTCAACTTGGCCTTTATGGCATACAGTTGATATCCCATTGAAAGAGGCAAGAGAGGTCAGATCCACTGGTAGCCAAGCTTCTCTTTTGAACATATGTACAGTTGTGTCCAAAATTATTCAACCCCCAATGCTGTAAAGGGGTTTAGGGACTATAGTGTACATTTGGAATTGTATTCAGAATCAAATCCTACAAGGACGTTGTAACTACCCAAATGCAACTAAAATGACATCAATTGTTTATGTAATACAGTAGTAAATGGTTCTTATGTGGTTTCTTCATTGCCACAATTATTCAACCCCTTAAAGACTACCACTCTGAAGAACAGAGGTTCATACAGGTGCTTTCCATCAGGTATTGAAAACACCTGTGGATGTCACCGAGCAGCAATCAAGCATAATAAGCACCAATTAGGCAGCTTTAAAATGACTGTGATACTCAGCTCCTTCTAGACATTTACTGGTGTGGTTACAAACATGGTGAAGGCAAGAGAATGGTCCAGGAAGACAAGAGAAGAGGTGATTTCTCTTCACAGGAAGGGCAATGGCTATAAGAAGATTGCAAAGATGTTAAACATACCAAGAGACACCTTAGGAAGCATCATTCGCAAATTCAAGGCAAAGGGCACTGTTGAAACGCTACCTGGTCGTGGCAGAAAGAAGATGCTGACTTCGACTGCTGTGCGCTACCTGAAGCGTAGAGTGGAGAGAAGTCCCCGTGTGACTGCTGAGGAACTGAGAAAAGATTTGTCAGATGTGGGTACAGAAGTTTCAGCCCAGACAATAAGACGCACACTGCGTAATGAAGGCCTCCGTGCCAGAACTCCCAGGCGTACCCCCTTGCTGTCTCCAAAGAATAAGAAGAGTCGACTGCAGTATGCCAAAAGCCATGTGGACAAACCACAAAAGTTGTGGGATAGTGTTCTGTGGACTGATGAAACAAAATTAGAACTGTTTGGGCCCATGGATCAACGCTATGTTTGGAGGAGGAAGAACAAGGCCTATGATGAAAAGAACACCTTGCCTACTGTGAAGCATGGTGGAGGGTCAATCATGCTTTGGGGCTGTTTTGCTTCTGCAGGTACAGGGAAGCTTCAGCGTGTGCAAGGTACCATGAATTCTCTTCAGTACCAGGAGATATTGGATGGAAACGTGATGCAGTCCGTCACACACCTGAGGCTTGGGAGACGTTGGACCTTTCAACAGGACAATGATCCCAAGCATACCTCCAAGTCCACTAGAGCATGGTTGCAGAGGAAAGGCTGGAACATTTTGGAGTGGCCATCGCAGTCACCAGACTTAAATCCGATTGAGAACCTCTGGTGGGACTTAAAGAAAGCAGTTGCAGTGCGCAAGCCTAAGAATGTGACTGAACTGGAGGCCTTTGCCCATGAAGAATGGGCGAAGATACCCGTAGATCGCTGCAAGACACTTGTGTCAAGCTATGCTTCACGTTTAAAAGCTGTTATAACTGTAAAAGGATGCTGTACTAAGTACTAAGATTGAATGTCACTTGGGGGTTGAATAAAACTGATAATGCTGTGAGCACAGAAAAGACATTTGTGGTTATTTCATTATAACTGTTATGTTATATTTGTCTGACCTACAAGTGCCTCTTTAATGTAAATGTAAGCAAGATGACTGAATGATCAAAAGCAATGTCAAACTGGCCAAAACACTCAATTTCAGTGGGGGTTGAATAATTTTGGACACAACTGTATGTAAGGTGCATTCTCTGCTGATCATGCTTTATGCTGTTGTAGGCATGGACCACTGGTGGTAGGTATCTACTCCAGTGTTGTTTCTTTTCAGATGAAAGTGACCCAGCATGTTAGGGTATGAAAGTGACCAGGCATCTTAATGCCTGGTGAACTTCCTCTGCCAGATTCCAGGAGTGGCTGGGTTTTGGGCATTGAGGTCAGTAATGTCAAGTCTTAACACAGTTAACACTCAACTTCAGCTGAGGATCTTGTATTTTTCAAGGCTTATTCCCATGTCGAAGGCAGGCATTCCAAGTCAGGTTATGA
The DNA here is from genome assembly GCF_062004578.1 of Staurois parvus. Lineage (NCBI taxonomy): Eukaryota > Metazoa > Chordata > Amphibia > Anura > Ranidae > Staurois > Staurois parvus. The sequence goes on along the minus strand of NW_028317886.1, from coordinate 27,255,089 downwards.
GGTCACCCTTTGTCGACTGGTTAAAGCCAGCTGCATTTATGAGAATTTGCCACATGCACTACCAATTTCCGGATCTCTGTGAAGCCTTGCTGGAAGCTGATTTGTGACTGGGCCATCTGTGTTATCGCTTGCTCCAGGACCTCAAAAGCAAGATGTGTCTCACTCTTTTATTGTTTTACACAATGTTTTTAACCAGTCTTCCCACATCAGTGAAGAAGGGGGTGAGGCGGTATCCTGAGGGTGTTTGTGCAACTGTACTTGGATGTTGCCTGGATGGAACTCCCAGAGCTGGTTGCGGATGATATCAATTAAATTAACTGGACTTCAGTGTGGTAGGTTTATGGGTTAATTATTTGCTCCTCACTATCACCAGTGTTTTGATTTATGGAAAATGTGGCACTATGTTTCAAATTCACAGACAATCACAAAAGCAGTAAAATGTACAGGAAATCATACAACTGCATCATGATATCTGTCAGGGAAATACTTGCTCTTGGCTTCAGAAAGAACAAGGCTAAAATCAAGAAAGAAAAGTTCAGCAGCAATGACTGCAGCAAAATGTCTACAAATCAGGTGAAAATCTTCAATCTGCTGACCTCCTTCTCCAGTTTCATGCTTTGAATGAAAAACAGCCATGGTATATAAGGTAGACTGTCAACACTTCTACTTAAAGAATAAGTTCACCTTTTCAAAAAAAATATTAAAGTGGAACTGCACTGCATCTGAGTACCAAAAACCTAAAATGCTATATAATTCATTATTTTTAATCAAAACAAACTCCCCAATCCACCCTTGCTTTATTTTGCTGAGATCATTTTGAAAAACACCCCCTAGCATTTCTGGCAGTGGCCATCTTTAGTGAGGGCAGGTAATTCAGGTAGCAGTTACTTCCTGGAATTCAGCTGCCCTTAGCTCAAGCATTGGCTGAGCTGAGAACCCACCCCTCCTGAAGACTCCTGGGATGTATGATATAATTTGCCTAGGAATGGAAACCAGGAATTAAATGAAGGAATACAAAAAAAGGTTAAAACAAGTAAATATGAGATACTTTCCTATCTATTTACTTATGATAGCAGCATAAGATTTAGAAATATTCCGTGTTGATTGAGAGAGTGAAGTTCCGCTTTTAGTGCACATCTCTTTTGCAGGTAAAAAAAAAATGTGCATGTATTATTTTATTTATTGGGAGCCTGTAAAGCATTGCACCATCGATCAGCAGAATTCACATGCTATGCCAGGCTTTTGCACACTCCGTGTAAGCTGCCTGCTCATACCTCGTATGGGCAGTCAGTTACAAACTGACATGAAGCCTCAATTGGTTACCACAGCGCTCAAAAGCATTGTGGTAGTTCATTGAGAACTACAACCCAACAGCCACAGTTTCAGTTGCAGTTTCCCATTTAGAGAATACTGTGAAAGAGTGATGCGGCCAGGAGGTTGCATCTTTTTGAATTTTAGCAGCGGACAAGGGGAGAAGATCCCTTGTCTGGTGTCACAGCAGATTGGGGTGGGGGTGGGGGAAGAGAGGTGCAGGGGAAGCTACATCACTGACATGTTACATGTTACACCCTGAATAGGTGAATTTATAAATTAACACCACACTCTGCAAAGCCTGGTGGCATAATAATATACTGTATATGAACTGTCAGTGCACTTGGATTAGAAAAGGAATGTGGATCAGATGTTGTATCCATACAGCAAGCAAAAAATGTTGCCTTCTGTCAGTACAGATCTTAAAGCAGTGCTCTGACTATGGGCAGTCAAACACTTACATTTTCTTAAAAAACAATAAACGTTTTATAGGAGATGCCTATAGTAGAACTTACTTGTTCTTAGTATTCTTTTCACAAGTTTCTTCTCGGTTTTTGTCCTTGCTCCACCAACTGCGCTCAGGCCACACTGCAGTCTGAGACTGCTGCTGGCCACTGCCATCTTGGTTGTGAAGACTGCAGCCCCAGCAAATTCAGAGCTCCTTTCCCAGAAGCTACATAAAAGCTACTAAAAGGCTATGTAGGGAGGTGAGGAGAGGGGTGGAGGACATAGAGCAGCAAAGTCAGTAATTAGACAATCCCACAACAAGAGAGGACATAGATGTGCGAAGAAGGAGGCTGTACTAGAGGACTGACTCTACTGGAGTAGGTACATTTTCTACCAAAGTTCAAAAGAACATTACAAGTGAATGAAAATATTTTATGGAAAGAATAAACACAGCAAGTAAGAATTTAAAGTACATTTTGTACTTTTTTTCTGCAAATTAGGTGGCAGGGTCTCTTTAAGATGCATACAGAGAGCACAGCCTACCTGTTCAGGACATCACTACAGAGAAGGAAGCCACCCCAGTCCCTTTTGGTAGCAATCTGGAGGTCTAAGAAACCCTTCTTGTCACATGAAAAAGCCTAATGTAAATGTAGCACCATCCTGGATAGGTTAGGTAAATTAGGCTCATTAGCTCTCCCGTAATCAGTGGAGCTGCTTGTGATTGCTGTGGTCTGCTATGAGTTTATGGTTCTGACTGCTCCCCCCTGCCTTCTGGATAGTTCTGGAAGGTAGTGGGCTGGATGAAGCAAATCAGCCAGTGAATATTTGTGTTGTTTTAGCCAATCCCTGGGGTGGAGGGTGCCCAGATGGTAGACACGGAGCCGGAACCTGCCCTGTTCTTCTCCAGGAGGAGAGGCTCCCAGCCAGAAGAGCTGCTACCCTTCCAGGCATTTCAATTGAAGCTTTGTCAAGGTCCCAGCTGTGAATAGCTGGGGGGTGCTATTCTGCTGCAAATCCTTTGGGAGGTGGTTTTCATTGAGGATCCGGTCTGGAGGTTTCACTGTGGGAACTGCCTAAGTCTGAAGGGACATAATCAAGTCCCAGGGACACTGTGAGTACAGACCTGAGAGAAGGATCCTAACGATTGTTTCTGTTATTAACTCCTGGTGCAGTAAGTTTAACCACTTGCCCTCCAGAGGATTTACCCTCCTTCCTGACCAGGCCATTTTTTGTGATATGGCGCTGTGTTACTTTGACTGACAATTACACGGTCATGCAACGCTGTACATAAATGAAATTTATGTTCTTTATTCCCACAAATAGAGCTTTCATTTAGTGGTATTTGATCACCTCTGCGTTTTTTATTTCTTGTACTATAAACAAAAAAAAGGCTGACAATTTTGTCAAAAATTTAGGCCAAAATGTATTCTGCTACATGTGTTTGCTAAAAATAAAATAAAATAGTAATACTAGTAATGGTGGTGATCAGCGACTTATAGTGGGACTGCAGCTGCCAACTGACTAACTGCCACTGACATCCCCAATGAGACTAATACAGTGATCAGTGCTAATAAAACGCACTGACACTTACTAATTAAACTGGGCAGGAAGGGGTTAACATCTGGAGCGATCAAATGGTTAACTGTGTGCTGTGTGTGTTTTACTATGGAGATATGCTGCTTTGTATTTCTCTGCTGTGCAGAGAAATACAAAGCAGCATGTCCTTGCTGGCAGAAGAGAGACCTGTGTTGTTTACACACAGGTCTCTCCCCTTTCAGATTCCCCCGAAGATCGCCGAGTGAAGCCAGGGAATCTCCCTGACATCCCTAGCTGCCAATGGCGGTGCAGGTAGGGTGTCGTGCATGCCCCCTACCCAGACATGCAAATCACATATATATACGTGATTTTGCACAGCCCTGCCACCCTGTAGCAGTACTTCTACTGAGGGGCGGAAGGCAAGCAGTTAAAGGATAACTAAACCCAAGAACCAAAATGTACTATGTTGACACTTACCAGTGCTTAGATGTTGTGGCTGCATTAATTTTCTTTTTTTTTCAGGCTAAGAACATTTTTCGCAAGTACAGAAAATATTTTTTGATCTTGCCAGAAGTGTGGTATCCTTGTCACTTCCTATTAGATAAATTGGAATAAAAAACAATAGCATCTTTCTTGTATAAACTACTAATCATATCACCACACCAATCTAATGAAGATTTACAAAAGGCAGTTGTGGGGTTTATTTATGAAAGCTGGAGAGTGCAAAATCAGATTCACTTCTGCATAGAAACCAATCAGCATCTAACCTCAGCTTGTTCAATTAATCTTTTTCAAATAATGCTGGAGGCTGATTGCTTTCTACTCAGAAGTGATCTTGATTTTGCACTCTTCAGCTTGGTATATAACCCCCCATGTTTGAAGTCCAGTCTGACCATGGTTCCCATCATTGATACAGTACAATAAGTGAGTGTAGCCACCCAGGGACAGGAAGTGTGTTATTTGCAGGATTACTGGGTTAAATTAAAGGTACAAATCCTGAAAGAAAACTAATGCAGGTACCTCATCTAAGGACTAGTTAGATACCATATTTTAAAATGTTGTTGTAGGGTATAAATGCACTTTAATGTAAACTGAGTGGATTTATGATTTAGCGTAGTTGCAGTGCTTGCTAGATTGCAATAGTAGCTAACTGATTCCTTTTACGTGTTGCCTGGTATTGCTCTTTAAATGTATCCATAATTGCTTGGCAGTAGAAGTAGTCATAAGAGTAGTAGTTCTAGCACAATAGGGTGTTCATGTCAAGAGGATGCAGTAAAAAATACATTTAAGGGTTAAAAAGAAAACTGTTCTTTATTATAATTCTACAGATTTATATATACATCTTTATCACCTTTTGTTCTTGTTAAAATTATACTAAAATGCATTACAGGAATTCTTGTGAAAGGCATTGAAGTAAAATGGCCATAAAACTAACACATATATTACAGCAAAAACAATAAAACTCATTTGTGTGAGTGCTTCCCTCTAGGGCTATATTTCAGTAAGCAATCTCTAGATTTAAAGAACTAGTGACAGCTCCGTCCTACTCAACTGAAGGCACCGACCATGGCAGCGGCAGTTTAAAATCTTACTGTAACTATAAAAATGGTAACTAGCAGTAATATTTTTTCTTCACATTTCACTGACCTTATTCCCTCTAACTCTCTATTATAAAAAATTGAATGTTAGTAAACAATAAACAATAAAATTGCTGCTTTGTACTTGGTAGACTGTGCCAGATCGACACTCAGGCATCATTTAAAACTTTTTACTTTCCAACCAATATGAATGCAGCATTTTTTGTATTGCGTTGCGTGTTATAGATCCTCCACAAGCGTATCTGGCTAATAATTTGCAGCAGGTGACACTGGATTTACTCAATGTATTGTCCTTAGTAATGAATGGACTTTATTGGGGGTCATTCACACAAGCTTCTAAAAAAACGCACTTAAAGCAACATTAAACCATAATTTTTTTTAACTAAAATAACAAACATGTTATACTTACCTTCTCTGCGCAATGGTGTTGCACAGAGCAGCCCAAAACCTCCTCTTCTGGGGTCCCCCACCAATGATTCAGGCTCCTCCTCTTTGGCAGGTGCCCCCATGGAGAGCCACGTTCCATGGGGGCACCCGTGTGGGCTTGCTCCCAAGCCTCTCTGTCTGCATCCATTGACAGAGAGCGGGCAGCTCATCCCCACCCCCTCTGGCTCGGCACAGCATTTTATTGGCAGCTATCAATCTGCCCAGGAAGGAAGAGCCCTTGCTCTCATACACATTGCTGGATCAGATAAGTATAAGGGGGGGCTGGGGGGGTTTCCTGCAGCAGAGAAGGTTTTTCACCTTAATGCATAGAATGCATTAGGGTCCTTTCACATGGGCATTTCATTTTTTTTGTTCAGTTCAGTCACGTTTTTTCAAAGAAAAACAGGTGAGTTTACATCCGTTTTTTAATCCTTTTTTTTCATCCGTTTACATCCATTTTTCATTCGTTTACATTGGTTTACATCCGTTTTTTATCTGTTTTCTGTTTTCACCCGTTTACATCCATTTTGGGCAGCACAGTGGCTAAGTGGTTAGCACTTCTGCCTGGCAGTACCAGTGTCATTGGTTCGAATCCCAACCATGCCTCCACCTGCCTGGAGTTTGCATGTTCTCCCTGTGCCTGCGTGGGTTTCCTATGGGTACCCTGGTTTCCTCCCACACTCCAAAGACATGCTGGTAGGTGAATTAAATCCTGTTTAAATTGGTCCTAGTATCTATGAATGAATGTGAGTTAGGGACCTTAGACTGTACACCCCTTGAGGGTTAGGTACTGATGTGAATGTACAATATATGTATGTAAAGTGCTGTGTAAATTGATGCCGCTATAAAAGCACCTGAAATAAATAAATAAATCCATTTTTCATCCGTTTATGTCCATGTTCATCTGTTTTCATCCGTTTACATCCTTTTCATCTGTTTTTTTGTCCGTTCCATTTTTTTCTGCGGAAGAAAAATAGGGTTTACTTCTGTTAAAAAAAAAAGGATGTTAACGGATGCGGACATTAACGGATGTAAAAACATGTTCACCTGTTTACATCCGCAAGTCCATAGAAATACATCCATAAACAGACAGATGAAAAATGGATATACGGAACGCCCGTGTGAAAGAGGGCTTAAGGTGAAAAACCTTAAGGCTGTAGAAACACTTTAAATACATAAAACATATAGTTTTCTGAGCATCTAAGCACAGCACTATAGGAACCAAAAGGGCTTTACACCCGGGTCACACTGGATGCGAATTGGCATGCGATTTGCAAATTGCATGCCAAGTCGCACCCTATTGTCTGCAATTACAGTGGTCATATTGGTGCGGTTCCTACTTGGTCGGAGCTGCACCGATTTCCAAAGTAGTACATGCACTACTTTTGGTGCAATTTTCATAGACATCTGTTTCAGATGTCTTGTAAATTGCACCTGAAATCGGCAGTTCACCTGACTTTGAAATCGTGTGACTTCACTGGAAGTCACACGATTTCAAAGTCGGGTTTGATGTGACCGGGGTGTTACACACAACAACTGTGTCTACAAATGTGCAGCATTTAGCAGCATACAAAAAAAGTAGGACTCATCTGCACCCGGGCAGTCCATTGCATCCATTAGGGATTGGAGGAGGTTGAAAGCAATAGAAGATACTTTTCTGATTAAGAATAACACTTTTATAGAATTTTTTATAAATCTGCGTTTATTGTCACTTTAGGGCCTCATTGTCAGCTTTGAGTGTACTGAGTTTTACATTAGGCAGTTACAAAGCTGCCCAGTTTAGTGCTTAAATGTAACTGTCATGAGAATGTATACTGTAGCAGTTGTCATTGCTGACCTCTTTGAAAATGTTGGTTCCCTGGCCGTCATGCTGATACTTTGGTTCAATGCTTCCTTAGTCTCTGGCCTAGAACAGATATAGATAAGACATTCTAACACTTTTCTGTCACTCATGTACAGCATGCTTGTCTTTTCCATGACTCCAACAAACTGAAGAAAGACATAGCCAGGCAAATATTTTTTTCGAAAAAGCAGCCAGCAGAGGCAACTCCCATACTTTTCCCGTGACAGAGTTACTGCAAAATAGCAGTTGAAGAGTGAAAGGTGTATGCATTGTGGGGCTATCACAGCACTGTCAGATGGTATGTTGTATGTTGTAATCCCCAACTTGTTAAAGCTGAACTACACTGTATCTGAGCACCACAAATCAAAAATGCTAAAGTGTTACTAAACCCAGGACCCTGCATTCACTATATCTGGTCTCCCACAGTACACACAATAAAGAAAATGCAATTATTTTAGTAAATATAAACTGCTAAATACCTTTTTGGATCAAGATTGGGCTCAGGTAACTATTTAGGGGCTGCGATAGAAGCTGTATGCAAAAGCTTTTTTACTTTACTGCAGTAAGGTAAAAAAAATCTTCTGCCCTTACAACCACTTTAAGTTCCTCTGTGCACTTATCTAATAAGTCAAAATGTTTTTTCTCTTACTTCAGAGTGAGCTGGTAGAATGAAAGAAGTTTGTATTTAAGGTGATACCAATTATTAACTAGAAAAGCTACAATTTCTGGGGAAATTGTGTGAAGTGTTCTTGCCTCCACCAGCAGTCTACAACTGGAGTGGGCAGAGTAACTGGGTGGAGTGGCTTGAGTAACTGTTGTGTGGTTGGAGTGGCTGGAGTAACTGTGAAAAGGTTGGACTGGGTAGAGTAACTTTATGGAGTGGGCAGAGTAACTGTGTGGAGTGTTTGGAGTGAGTAAAGATAGTAAACATTACACTAACTAATTGATTGATCAAATTTAAAAAGTGCACATGGCAAGCTTGATAGAGTGAGAAATGCATTTCACTTTTAATTATTATTAGTTTTAAAAATTATAAATCCTACAGCGAAGAGCTTTATATTGTGAGAATCACAAGACCCAGACCTATATTTTGATGCATAGTATGTCTCTGAAATATTAAAAATTAAGGCACAGTTTAGAAATTGCCCTTCAAATTTGAGGTGGCTAGAGTGCAGTTTCAATGAATGTCAATGGGCGGCGTGAGTTGCAAACAAATGGTCATATTGTGAAAACTGTCAGGACTATGGCTTAGCCGTGGACATTTTTAGTGGCAGCAGGGATAGATGAACGTTTGATATAAGATTTGTGTAGGTGGGCTTTAAAATGAGGGAGTAATGGCAGTTTAGAAAATCATGTCCTTATTTTTCAGCTCACACTCTAGTTTTGAACATTTCGCCATTCATTCCTATGGGACCAATTTCACCACAAAAACGCTGATAGTAATAGCACACCAATCGGGAACAATCCGCACGTTCCAGTATATTACTGTCTATGTAGTGTAAAAACTGTGGGAGGAGTTAGGGTGGTAAATTTGGCTATAATAATAAGAATATATATGTGAGATAACAGTAAGTGGTCTTGCCATGCAAGAACACTTAACTAAAATTTCAGCACATGTTTTCCAGGCACTCTGGTCTCATTTTCAGGAAATATCTGGTTTTTTATCTGAAATTTTAGTTTGAATCCAGCTGATGGGCCCTTAAGGAAAAAAAAAAAGACTCCAAGTAACTAAATCCTAAGTTTAATTCTTTTAAATATATACACCATCTATTAAATGCACATAAGTGTATAAACATATATAATGCATAACTTAATTCTTATCCAGTATAAATTATAATAAAGTGTCCATCAAACAAATGTGTGGCTTCCTGATGATGCGCAAATTGCATAAAGGCTTGAGTTGCTGACATCACGTCCGGTCCCCAGGTCCATGTTACATCCAGTCTATGAAACACATGCCGACTCAATATTTGCGAGCAGCAGAATGAGGATCCCCCTAGTGAGCTGTTTATGTTGGTGCTCCTCCTATCACCTCTATCATGTGAGTGAATAGATATTTTTTGCCTTTTGAATTCACTTATTTTAATAAACTACTACACTATGCCATTGGTTCTTTTTCCATTGTAAAACTAGGTGAATGAGAGTTTACCAACACTTATGTGTGGAGCATTGAAACATCTCATGAAGAAAAGATAATTGCACAAAACCAGAAATCCATCTATATTGCTGGTTGAGCTACTGCTAGTAGCCAAGTCATTTTGGTGAGTTGGCATTTCAGCTAAGCATGTGATGGAGAACTTATCATTTGTTTTGGGTCTTTTATTTGTGGAAAAGAAACAGTCACCTACATTGATTTGTTTTCATGAAAGTTTGGTGATAACGGACTTATTTTTACACATTTGTTTTGAAGGACACTTTATTATAATGTATACTGGATAAGAATTCATTGATTTATTATACAGTCAGGTCCATAAATATTGGGACATTGACACAATTCTAAATTTTTTGGCTCTATACACCACCACAATGGATTTGAAATGAAACGAACAAGATGTGCTTTAACTGCAGACTGTCAGCTTTAATTTGAGGGTATTTACATCCAAATCAGGTGAACGGTGTAGGAATTATAACAGTTTGCATATGTGCTTCCCACTTGTTAAGGGACCAAAAGTAATGGGACAATTGGCTTCTGAGCTGTTCCGTGGCCAGGTGTGTGTTATTCCCTCATTATCCCAATTACAATGAGCAGATAAAAGGTCCAGAGTTCATTTCAAGTGTGCTATTTGCATTTGGAATCTGTTGCTGTCAACTCTCAAGATGAGATCCAAAGAGCTGTCACTATCAGTGAAGCAAGCCATCATTAGGCTGAAAAAATAAAACTAACCCTTCAGAGAGATAGCAAAGACATTAGGCGTGGCCAAAACAACTGTTTGGAACATTCTTAAAAAGAAGGAACGCTCCGGTGAGCTCAGCAACACCAAAAGACCCGGAAGACCACAAAAAACAACTGTGGTGGATGACCGAAGAATTCTTTCCCTGGTGAAGATAACACCCTTCACAACAGTTGGCCAGATCAAGAACACTCTCCAGGAGGTAGGTGTATGTGTGTCAAAGTCAACAATCAAGAGAAGACTTCACCAGAGTGAATACAGAGGATTCGCCACAAGATGTAAACCATTGGTGAGCCTCAAAAACAGGAAGGCCAGATTACAGTTTGCCAAACGACATCTAAAAAATCCTTCACAGTTCTGGAACAACATCCTATGGAAAGATGAGACCAAGATCAACTTGTACCAGAGTGATGGGAAGAGAAGAGTATGGAGAAGGAAAGGAACTGCTCATGATCCTAAGCATACCACCTCATCAGTGAAGCATGGTGGTGGTAGTGTCATGGCGTGGGCATGTATGGCTGCCAATGGAACTGGTTCTCTTGTATTTATTGATGATGTGACTGCTGACAAAAGCAGCAGGATGAATTCTGAAGTGTTTCGGGCAATATTATCTTCTCATATTCAGCCAAATGCTTCAGAACTCATTGGACGCCGCTTCACAGTGCAGATGGACAATGACCCAAAACATACTGCAAAAGCAATCAAAGAGTTTTTTAAGGGAAAGAAGTGGAATGTTATGCAATGGCCAAGTCAATCACCTGACCTGAATCCGATTGAGCATGCATTTCACTTGCTGAAGACAAAACTGAAGGGAAAATGCCCCAAGAACAAGCAGGAACTGAAGACAGTTGCAGTAGAGGCCTGGCAGAGCATCACCAGGGATGAAACCCAGCGTCTGGTGATGTCTATGCATTCCAGACTTCAGGCTGTAATTGACTGCAAAGGATTTGCAACCAAGTATTAAAAAGTGAAAGTTTGATTTATGATTATTATTCTGTCCCATTACTTTTGGTCCCTTAACAAGTGGGAGGCACATATGCAAACTGTTGTAATTCCTACACCGTTCACCTGATTTGGATGTAAATACCCTCAAATTAAAGCTGACATTCTGCAGTTAAAGCACATCTTTTTATTTATGGACCTAACTGTATATGTTTATTATTATGTTCATTTAATAGCTGGTGTATATTTAAAGGGCCAGCACCTTCCTTTTTATGCGAATTGATATATGCAGACTAATATGTTTTACTATCTGCTTTGCTGGGTTTTTTTTGCCTTCCTCTGAATCAACTCTGATTATAGGATTATAACTTTTTTTTTTTTTTAATGGTTGAACTGGATGGACTTTTGTCTTTTTTCAGCCCGACTAACTATGTAACTATCTACCAGGGATTTTCCTTTACTTAGTAACCAACATACCTTTATGTCATTGATCATAAATGAAAACTATAAGTAAAATAAATAGTTGAATATGGTGAAAATACAGCGAGTGCTCAGGATAGAAATATCATAAGCTGCATATGCACCAATATAGGAACCCTAAACTTAGTGAACAATATCAAAATAAAGACGCGGTGCAGCGCTAAAAACAATATATAGAATAATATATAAAAAATATATCATCAAAATAAATCTATAATAATCAATAACACTTTTTTTGACAATAGACTGTTCACACGATCACATTTATGTTTGGCGCCTATAATAGCGCTATATCCACTTATATATATATTTATTAAGGTATAACCTGAATTATTGATTAAAATAAATAGTTGCTTGGCCACAAGATGAGCTGTCTGTTTGTCTCATTTAGGCAATATCTTGCTAATAAATGGCAGGCCATTGTTGTATAGTGTATCAGAAGGATTATGTATGTCTTCCTGTAATGTTATTTACCATATCTTTTCTTTTCTGAACCACTGAGACTGCACGGCAGCTCCTAGGCTGTCTCCGACTCATCATTTCTGCTGAATGTTTTTCTTCATTGTTAATTCTCTCTAGTCGCCTGGCTTCATTCCCAGCCTGTATCTTTTCACTGTTTAGCTCCCAGGCAGCTCACTCTAATATTCAAATAGTATTATGAAGTGTATTGTTGACTGATACTGCAGAACACATTGCCCAGACCAGTGGAAAATAGCACTGCAGTCTCTAAAGTAGTTCATGAATTATTAGTCGTGGGGAAAAAGCCATTCCAATGAAAGTGCTATCAAGCTTCTTTTATTAAGCATGCATGGATGTGCAAAATGCAGTAGTCAATAGCAACCAAATTAAATTTTTTTAATCACATCAGGTTGGTGAAAGGCACATTTTAATTGGTTGGCTAGGAGTTACAGTACTTTATGCATTACGTTTGCTTTATTAAATAAATGTAATACTACAAAAGTTAATTGTGAAGGTTTAAGGGTCATAGAAACTATTCTAGATCTGATTTATGTAGGCAAAATCATGTTTGACTATACCGGAGACACCATGTATGTAGAACGAAACATAAAGCTAGAATCAAAGGATAAGAAGATTATGGAATTTAATTTGTGAGACAGTACCTTTCAAATGCCACAGTATAATTGTGTGTTTATATTCCTGACAGTAATGACCTTATTTTTATTCACACATGTGGCGTTTGTCAGGACAAGGGTTCATTCTGATGAGGACTGAGCGTGACACATGCAGGGCCCCCATCCCATCACTTAACTGACACTTGCGTTGTTATATCCTGACATGATGTCCTCATCAGTTTCACTGAGCATGGCAATGCAATTACTGAGGTAGTGAAAGACTGCAATATGCCAAAATCATATTGAATCTGCCATTGGCACACACAACAATTAAATTATATGTGAAGGACATACAATTACTGAGCAGATTGCACTGTTAGAGAAGTATACATAAAGCAGTTGGAAGTAGATCTATTTCATTAGGAATGTTTGTTCTAGAATCTCAGCCGCTGATGACATATATAAACCTGAAGTTATCAGGTTCTAGATCTTGTGAATAATCTGTCTTTTGATATGTTATATTTTGCTCTACCTTTGCTCTGCTTTGCTCTAATTTCTTTTTATTGGGTAGAAAGAAAAAAAAGTGGATTTACTTTTGTATTTTGTTAGGTGCTGTTTTAACTCACTGTAGTAATGTAGATTTTGAAGCTTTGATGTTGCTACATGCTGTATGTGCACATATTAGAAGAGTTCTTTTGGCCATACTCCTCTTCTGGGTCACAAGGCTGAACTTAATTCTGCACTCCTGTAACCCAGATTCAGCCGACAGTGGGCTTCACCCATTCATGTTGGGTTCCACCCGGATGTTATAGAGTTATTATGCAAATACTGTGACTCTACTTGCATATGGTAATATTGCATTGCCTTATACTTCCTGTTTCCTGTTCTATGCCTGACCTGGATGCAGTTCCGTTGTTCAACATGATTCCTCACAGGATAAAACAAATGATATCAGCGAGCGCTAGCACAAATAGCAGCAAATGCACCAAAAAAGGAACTACAAGTCCTCTCAGAGAAATCAAATAAAACACACAGTAGTGCAGCGCATGAAATTGAGCATATAAATGAGCAGAATAAGCGTCAGAGATAATCCTCAAAAAATACATATGAAAAAATGTGAGTCCTAATAGATAAACTTTATGGTGGAGTGCTGCTCAGGCAAAGGGGTAACAGCAGGTGCTTCACATATGTTCTGGAAGTAAGGAATCACCCATAAAGTAGAGAAGCACAGACAAGCATGAGAAGGGATCAGAAAGAGGACTGCAGCAAGAAAAGACCCAGGTTCCATCCGA